>NC_054606.1:25194216-25508477 GCF_004785595.1 Juglans microcarpa x Juglans regia | reverse complement strand
TGAACCCCTGACAAGACTAAATATTCTAAACCTTAAATTCATGTGTTTTCCCCCTATCTTCATTAAAAATAAATAAAAAATAAAAAATAAATAAAAACTATTTTCTTCTTTTTAGCTGATCTTTTAATGGATAGCTAACCTGTTTGGAAGAAGAACCGGGAGTCCTGCAAAAGACATTGCATTCAGATGCAAAACTAAACAAAAACACAAAAGCACAGACAAACGAATTTTGGTCAGCCAACAACAGGCAAAAACTTAACCTGTTGAAAAGAGGAATGTGAAGAGTGTCCATAAAAGCTCCAGGAAACTGCTCAAAAAGTTTGTGAAGGGCTTCCAATGACCTAATCTGAGGATCATGCCAAATAAATAAATCAATACAAGGAAAGAATGAAAGTGGATACCGAAAGCGCTAATCATTTGGGGTGAAAATCAAAGTATAATAACTTTTTTTCCTCCTCTTTCTTTTGCGGGTGTGGATGGGTGGGTTTATTTCAGATTTTTTTCCCTTACCAGTCATGGACAATGGATGAACAAACTTTTTAGTACAGGACTCAAAAAACATTATATTTTGTGTACATTTTATTCAAAACTTTGGTTCTATGTTTCCGTCTCATCAAATATCTCATCGCGCTTCCTTTTCTCTTCCTTTGTCAAGATGGGTAAAGTGAAACAGAAGTATGATTAGACTTCATCTCAAGTATGACATCAAAGGGTGAATCCAAAGGAGAAATATAACATGTGCACATGTGAAACAAAACCATTATTGATTTAGTTTTAATGTGCATCACACAGAAAAATATAACATACCTCCCCAAGACGGTCTCTAGCACCAAGCAAGAATCCCCAAACAGCAGATATAAGGGTGTAGAACACATAGATATCTAAGAGATAGATCTGAAATATAAAGGATCAGAAACAAATGAGACAGAAAGAGAGTACAAACAAATAAAAAATACTGCCACAAAAAAAATAAAAAATGATAATCAACCACGAGAATAGCTTCTGAAAATAAAAAATCTCCAATTGAGCATTTTTTACATATTTGAGAGGTTCACATCATTATGAGTGTGCTCTTACCTCATAGTGATAACCAGCTCCAATAATTGATTGGAGGTGGTAACTTTGCATTTTCCAAGAAAAATGTTGGAGTTAGTTGATTTTAAAGAATATTGAAATATTTAATTTTGTAAATTATACCTTTAAAGATCTAATGAACTAAATGCTTTTGCAAAAAACCAGTAAGTAAAGAGACATCTCAAAATTATATAAATTCTGGAAAAAAATGTTTTACAATATTTACATTATGCTTTTAGCAAAAGCTATATTTAATAGGAGATATTACAATCCTCCCCTTTTAAATCCCTGAGATCCTCATCAGGCCATTCGACTATAGGCAGCATGAGTAAAGTCACACTTCTGACGCGGAATATCTCTGATACCCTTTGTAATGACCCAAGAAAATCCCAAGCCATATATAGGCTTATACTCCAAAAGGACTAATTAATGTTACAATTAGAATCCCTTGGAATCATTATAAAGGGCAAGAATTTCTCCTTCCCATGCAATGCAGTATCCATTTGCGACCTCCTATACTTAATCTGGGGGTATATATATAATGTATCATCTTTTTTTTTTTTTTCCGATAAGTAAAATAAGTATTATTAATCCAAGGATGGGCAACACCTGCCAATTACAAAGTAAGTATGTCCTATCTACGTAGGCACATTAGAAACTAAGAAATCATGGAGGTCCATGCCATTAAAGTCCATAGCAATGGCCCAAGTACAAAGCGTTCTGAAAAAGAAAACTTTTAGCTCCTCCATAGATCTCTCTTTGTCATCAAACGTCCTCTCATTTCTCTCCTGCCACAAGCACCACATAATACAGATAGGGATCATCTTTCAAATCACTTTGATCTGATACACACCTCGAATAGAGGTCCAACACGCCAACATATCCACTACGGATTCCGGCATAACCCATGCTAGTTCCATCCTTTTAAACACCTCATTCTAGAGAGTCCTGGCTATATCACAATGTACAAGTAAATGGTTCACTGACTCACCCCCTCTTTTACACATACAACACCAGTCTGCAATGATTATCCTCCTCTTTCCCAGATTATCTATAGTAAGAATCTTGCCTAGTGACGCTGTCCACACAAAGAAAGAAGCTTTAGGAGGAGCCTTGTGTCGCCAGATCCTTCTCTAGGGAAACTGTATCTCCGGCACTTGTATGAGGACCTTATAAAAGGACCTAGCAGTGAATACCCCTCTCCCTGCAGGAATCCACCACAGGCCATCTTCATGCTAGATACCTGGACGACACGAATACAAGAGATTATAAAAATCTGCAAAACTCTCCATCTCCCAATCCTGTGCCGCCTGGTTAAAGTTGATATTCCAGTGAATACCCCCTTCTGAGATTCCCATAACTTCTGCCACTGTAACATCTTTGGCACTTGCTATCAAGAAAAGTATAGGAAACAAATCTTGGAGAGCACTGTTGCCACACCAAACATCCTTCCAAAATCTAATCCTGGAGCCTGTTCCCAACTAGAACCTAGTATGTTGATGAAAGACCTCCCACCCTTTTCTAATATGCTTCCATAGCCTCATTCCATGTGCCCCTCTAACTTCTCTAGTACACCAACCCTCCCCTAAACCACCATATTTATTCTCAATCACAATTTTCCATAAGGCTTCTGGTTCCTTGATATATCGCCACAGCCATTTGCCAAGGAGCGCCCGATTAAACAAAATAATGTATCATCTAACATGTATCCTAAAGCACCTTGCCTATAGAACACTTGAAGAAGGCAATTAATATAGCTCTGCATGCCCAACCATTAACCAGATGATACATACACTTGATGGAAGAGTTCCTAGACCAAATTGTTCCATAAAAAAAAGAAACGAATAATATGAAGAAAACGGAGGGGAAAGAAAAATAATCTCAAAACACGCGCCACATAGGTAGATTAGATTGCTTCAGTCAAAAGAACTAAAATTTGAATCAAACGAACATTGTAGGTGCAAAATATATGAATAACAGGAAACTTACCGCAACTATTGGAGCCCATAAGCTAGCAACTGCCAATGCATTATGGTTATCTGCAACAAAAGAAAGCAGCTTAAAGAGCCAGAAGCATTGCTGAGGAGAACTAACAGAAAGATCCTAATTTATTCACTTAGATGAGTTTTTCTTTTTTTTTTTTCCTGGCAAACTTAAAAATGAGCTCAAGTGCATTCTTAAAGTGACACAGTTAAGACCCAATCAGAAACTGCTTCAGGGTCAGCCATGATCAAATTCAAGCTTTGAGGGCACTCCCTTTATGCTTTGAAGCTTTTTTGGGGTTGAAGGCGAACTTGGCTAAATCAGAAGTAGTCTTAGTGGAGGACGTTCCGAATGTGGAGAGCATGGCTAAATCAGAAGTAATCAGAAGATATCTCAGCTTTCGATGAAATATTTGGGCCTTCCTTTGAGTGCTCCGTTCAAATCGAAATCTATTTGGGATGATGTACTAGAAAAAATGGAGCGTAAACTAGATAGTTGGAAGACAATGTACCTATCCAGAGGTGGTAGGGCCACTTTAGGGGTGGTTTGTATTCGGAAGTCATTTCAAGTCATCTCAACTCATCTCACTACTATTTATTACTATTTATCAACTTTAACTCACAAATTTTACTACTATTCATAATCCATCTCACTACTATTCACAACTCATCTCAACTCATCTTCGAATCCAAACGACACCTTAATCAAAAGTACCATTTCCAACTTGCCAACCTACTTTCTTCCGCTTCCCACCAAGGTGGCTCACTGCATGGGGAAACTTCAACGGAATTTTTTGTGGGGTGATGAAGGATGAGTTTAAATTCCATTTGGTAAAATGCACCACATTGTGCTCCCCTATCCAGGAAGGAGGATTGGGTATTCAAAACTTGCAATCTTTTAACAAAGCTTTGTTTGGCAAATGGCTATGGAGATACCACAATGAACGGGAAACATTATGGAATGCCGTCATAGAATCAATGTATGGTGAACCATGGGGAGAATGGTGTTCGAATGAGGTAAGTGGGCCATATGGGGTGGGACTATGGAAACACATAAGAAGAGGATGGGATACATATGCAAGAAATATCCCTTTTGAGGTGGGTGATGGGTCCAAAATCAAATTCGACATGATGTAGGGTGTGGCGATAGGACACTCAAGGAAACTTATCCATTTCTATGGCATAGCAAGAAAGAAAGAAGCCTCAATTGCAGACCTCTTAATCCTATGGCATAGCAAAAACTCCCCAATGGAGCGTTACATTCTTTAGAGCTGCACAAGATTAAAATTAGATTTGGAGGATAGTGAGTTGAGATGACAGTTAAAAATTGAATAAAATATTGTTAGAATATTATTTTTCAATATTATTCTTGTTTTGGGATTTGAAAAGGTTGAATTGTTTATTGTATTTTATACGAAAATTTGTGAAAATTGTAATGATGAGATGAGATGAGATGGGCTGAGATTAAGCTACGTTTGGGTACCAAGAGTACCTCAGGTATTCTCAGAATATTTCACTACTATTCATTACTTTATTATTACTTTTCACCTACTTTTTACTACTATTCAATATTCTATTATTACTTTTTCACTACTATTAACAACTCTTCTCAACACTTCTCACTTCCCCAACCTACCAACCTACCAACCTACCCTCTCAATCCAAACCGAGCGCAAGTTGACGCTTTGTCAGAATTCTAAGATCTAGTGTACTCTACCCTTATCATAGGAGGGAGCTGAAGAAAAGATCTCTTGGCACCCTTCTAAGAAAGGGAAGTTCACAGTCTGCTCCTACTATAAAGCCATGACCACTCATAATACAAATACATTCCCATGAAAGAGTATTTGGAAGACAAAAGCACCCCTGAAGGCAATGTTTCTTGTATGCATGGCTTCCTTGGAGAAGATCCTCACAATAAACAACCTACGGAAAGATTGGTGTTGCATGTGCAAAAAGAGTGGAGAGTCCGTAGATTATCTATTACTTCAATGTGAGATTGCTACAACCTCACGGCATGACTTCTTTGCTCAGACGGGATTAGCTTGGGTGGATACCGAAAAGGGTAATCGACCTCCTAGCTTCTAGGTGAGGCAACCAGGGCAACCCTCAGATTGCAAAAGTGTTGAAGACGATCCCAATTTGTCTATGGCAGTGTATTTGGAGGGAGAGGAATGCAAGAAGCTTTGAAGATCGAGACCGGTCAATGGATGAGCTTAAAAGTTTATTTTTCAATACTTTACTCAATTGGTCGATTGTAATTGATTTTAGTGGCATGTCTTTTCATGAGTTCCTTGTATCGCTAAACTAGCATGCATAGGCGACACTCTACATATGTACCATATACTTGGGCCTTTGTCTATTTTATGCTCAATAGAATTTTCTTTACCAATCAAAAAAATAAAGTGACACATCACACAACTCACCGCATAGAGTTCAAAGAAATTGGAAACAATTTCAACAATTTCAATTGGACAAAAAATATTATGTGTAACAGGCTTATTCAATGTTTAGCTAAATTTTTTTTACTCATCTGAAATGATAGACAGTCCACTATATACAAACGAATATTATTTAGTCATTCAAACAATGGAAAGTGAGAAAGGAGCAGGTGGATAGAGAGAATACAGAAGCCATATATTACTAACAAAAGTCCCTGATGAAAGGGGGCAAAAGGACTTGAACAATTCAATGAGAAGTCAGAAAATATTCTTCTTCCATTCCACATATGAAACAACCACAAACAAGTAAATAAAAGTCTATTTTCCATTAGTTTATAATATATACGTCTCTATATAAAGCTCACACGCACAATCTATATATCTTAAAATTCATCAGGAGGGGCTTACTTTTAGATACTAAATCATGCCAAGAATAGTCAATAGGGCTCATGGTTACTATTTCCCTGGTTGGTTTCACCAACGGCTGGATCTGCAACAACCAACAATATAAACAACTCAGACAATCAAAAAATCAATTTTTTACGCAAGAAATCATGTTGGATGTTGCTAACCTGGAGAAAGTAGGCAAACAAAAATTTTCCACTCAAAACAAGAAGCCAAAAGAGCATATACCTGCAACGTTATCAGAATACTAGATAAATTTCTAACCTTAGTCCAAGAATAGACTAGAATTTCTCTTGATTCTTTGGTGCTTTCTAACTTATAATGTAATATTAGATTTTGTTTTTCAACGGACAATAAGAAAGTGACAGAAAAAATAGCAGTACAAGGAGAAGAAAGAAAATTTTCAACACGTGTCACTGGATACATGGTGAAGAGGGAAATTAAAGATTACTTGACAAAATCAGTGGTCCTCTCATACATGCCGCGTCCAACATAATACCGTTCCTTTGATAAATAACGATCACAACACACGAACAAACAAAACCAATAAATCATCGAAACAACACAAGGAAATTGAATAAATTACAGAAATCACAAAATCCAGGCTTCAAGAGAAAATAAAATGATGACTAGAACCTGGCGCATCCACTTCACAAAGTGTATTAAAGGCCAGCGATCACATTGATTTGTTATATTGTGGCACAAAGGTATTCGCATAAGGAAGCTAATGAAAAACTGGACACCAGCATATATGCCAATTACAATCACATAAAGTCTGAATATAACTGAATCCGTGCTTTGTTTACTCTCTTCCTCAAGAGCTTTCCTGTATGAACAGACAAGGAATCAGAAATGTTCCCAATGATTAAACAACAAAGAGACAAATTGACAAACTAAACCACAAACCAGGATGTAGTTTAGGAAGAAACATTCAACAATGATGGAACTTACACATAAAGGAAACATATGAAGACTGAAGCAATACTAAACCAAAGAAAGCGGAGAAAGATTCTAGAAATGGCCACGCGCCGTGTTGTAGAGTATGCCCCATACATCATGATAATATCCAAAACACCTAAATTAGATAATAACAACTTCAGTGACAAAAAGAATCTTTTTTTTTTTTATAAGTAAGTGACAAAAAGAATCTTTATGGTGAAATAAATAGAAATAATATACAATAGTTTGGTACAACAGTTGGACACCGCAATAACCAAGAGAACAAAGTAAAAAAAAGCATTGATAACATTTTAGGCAGCAAGAGAAAGTTACTCTCAAAGAACTTCATTACTACAAATGTTGGACCGAGGCTAAGAACTTCCCGTAACGTCTTGGCATTAAGATGTCCATCATTGAATGCGATGATGGTGAGCCCCTGAAATATTATATCTAAATGAAAACAAAAAATATGTCCAATAAAACAATGCATGGGCTGTCTTTTAAATAACATTCAATTTTAACTATAACATTCATATACAGATGAAAGATGACAATAAATTCAAAATATTGTAGGATATATTTTTTTTATGAGTAAACCAGAATGAGATAAGCATTAAGATATCAACACAAGTTAAAATATTGTAGGACATAAATAAGTCGAGTTGAGGAATTCAATGCGGAAAACAAACATAAAGGAGAGGAAGATAATTTTTTAACTACATGTAATAAGGCACCCAAGATATTTCATACACGAAAGACAATTTTTTTTTTATAATTAATAAGAGATTTTATTACCGAGAATAGGCACAGCCCAAGTACACAAGAAGTATACAAAGGAAATACCTACTACGCTCTAGAAGCAGGAAAAAGACAAACAGATTCAGTACATTATCATCATCCCTTACAAAAATCGTAGCCCACAAACACAAAGTAGAAAAGAAAAAATTCCGAAGTTCTCCGAGAGAAGACTCTTTGTCTTCAAAACATCTCCAATTCCTTTCCAGCCAAATACACCACATTAAACACAAAGGAATCATATTCCATCTGGCAGCTACACATATCCTTCCCTCAAAACCTCTCCAACATGCAAGAAGATCTACAACTTCCTTTGACATCACCCAATATAAATCTGTCCGACTCAAAACCTCATACCATAAAGACTTTGCCGCCTCACAATGAAGAAAGAGTTGATTTACAGATTCACCATCCTTCTTGCACATGACACACCAATCAGCAACGCACATACCACATTTTCTAAGGTTATCCGTGGTCAAAACTTTCCATAGAGCAACCACCCAACTGAAAAACGCCACCTTAGTAGGAACCTTCACTCTCCAAATGGTTTTCCAAGGGAAAGCACAACCAGAATGACAAGTCAGCACCTTATAAAAAGAACTAACAGAAAACCTGGACTTTCCAGCATGGTCCCACAGTAAACTGTCCTCTCTTCCCTGCATCACTTTTGAATTATAAATTCTTCCCAAAAAATCAGAAACATCATTTACTTCCCAGTCATTTACCTCTCGGATAAAATCAACATTCCACAGAATATTATAATTCGTATGTTGGAAATAATCTTTCACAGCAGCATTTTGATCCCTTGCAATCTTAAATAGAGAGGGAAACTCAGATTTGAGAGCTGATTCCCCACACCAAATATCATGCCAAAAAAGAATCTTCTTCCCTTCCCCCACCTTAAATGTAATATGTTTCGAAAACTCCCCCCAACCTTTCCTAATGAACTTCCATAAACTCACCCCATACGCTCCTCTAACTTCATTAGAACACCAATCCCCCCACCCACTCCCATATTTAACTGCAACAACATTCTTCCATAAAGCATCTCTCTAAATGATATCTCCAGAGCCATTTCCCAAGAAGTGCTTTGTTAAACATCCTCAAATTTCTCACCCCCAATCCTCCACAAAATTGGTTGACAAACCTTGTTCGAACTAACCATATGAAACTTTTTTCTCCTCTCTTATACCTCCCCATAAGAAATTGCGATAAATTTTCTCAATACTTTTTACAACCCCTGCTGGCAAAGGGAAAAGTAAAAGAAAATACGTGGGAAGATTAGACAGCGTACTCTTCATCAAAGTCCCCCTTTAGACAAGTATAGTTTTTTCCATCCAGCCAACCTTCTCTCGATCTTCTCAATCACCCCTTCCCATATGGAAACAGATTTGTGAGAGGCACCCAACAGAAGACCAAGATACTTCAGCGGCAACGAAGAAATCTTACATTCCAAAATATCAGCCAAATCTGAAATATTGGCTACTGCACCCACTGGAACAATTTCAGATTTGTTAAGATTAATCCTTAGACCCGAGATATCTTCAAATCTGAAAGTTAATTTATCTTCTGCGATATTCCATTCCTGGTGCTTCTCGCCAGGGATGATCCTTAATCTGTCTGTTATTGTTCTCCTGTTTCAATTTCCTTTTTCTTCTTAAATTTTACTAATAGTTAGTTGAAGATGGAGCGTAGTTTTTGGATTGAAGTGAAGAGGTTCGTGATTAGTAGGAAAGGTGGAAACTTTTTTTGTATTACTGAGAGGAGCAGGAAGTTGTCTAAGTTCCTTCTTCTCAATGGAGGAATGATTGTTTGGATGGCAAAGGTGGTGGAGGATTGGCTGAGGTTATCAGGCAAAAAAGAATCTTTTCAGACAAAAAGGGAGGGTCATAGAGATTTTATGGTCCAAAGATGTCAGAACGAGATTGGGAGGTTTGTGAAGCTGATTGAGTTTGGTACAGGTATGGGGAAGGGTATCATTGTGATTCCAAAAGGGAGGAAAGGGTGTGGTTGAGCAGGTTTTGTAAGGATAGTGAGAGAGATGATAGATTATAGAAACTCAGTTTCAGCTCCCGATAACAGAGTTGTTTCTTCGAATGGGGGTGGTGAGAGGGATATCAAAGACACCCCCCCCCCCAAAAAAAAAGCCCATTCATATCCATCATTCACACTCTTGAATCGACAAGCCACCATAAATTTTCCCACATAATACTCTATCATCTCCACCACCCTCCTATCCCACATAACAATAATACCACCTGAAGCCCCTTTCGAAACTAAATCAACCCATCCCACACTATGACTATGACAACACCATAAACTGTTAATGATTGTTTGATTAACCATTTTCAGCTTAGGCCTCGTTTGGTTACGCAGTTCAGATGAAGATGAGATGTTTTGTTGAAAGTTGAATAAAATATTGTTAGAATATAATTTTTTAATATTATTTTTATTTTGGGATTTGAAAAAGTTAAAACGTTTATTATATTTTGTGTGGGAGTTTGGGAAAGTTGTAATGATGAGATGAGATGATTTTGTGTATCCAAACCGGGCCTTAGTTTCTTGAAAACAAATACCATCGGTCCTCCATTTACAAATCAAATTCTTTACCCGATGGCATTTTCTATAGTCGTACAGCCCCCTCACATTCCAAGATATGATCGTTGGTTCCATGGTTGACTATAGACAGCCCTCTCCTAGCCTTTATCTCTAAAGGCACTTCCACCCTTTGAGTTATAATTTATAGAACATGATAATCTCTTCAATTCCCTGTCCTTCTTAACCTCAAATCTAGCCAAAAGAGGTTGACCAGCCTCTATAGCTATTAAAAGTGCTCTAAATTGTTCCTCAAAGCCGACACAAGAGATTCCCACACATTCCTTAATTTCATCCACCGAGATAAATTAACTTTCAGAATCTATTCTAGCAGAAAACAAATTAATATCTGAAATGCGGGGACAACAAAAAAAAACAATAAAAAGACGAATCAACATATTTGATTAGTGCTCTGAACTTTTATTTTCACTTTCCTTCTTCATAGGGAGAGAGAGAGGTCGTCAAAAGGTGGAAGAAACTTTTATATTAAAACAAAATGCAAGGAAAAAAATGGAAGGCATTTGGAAATGAAAAGAATGGGCATGCAAGATATTAACAGTAATTTCAGCAACTTAACTAATGGTTTGAGTTCACAACAGAAGAACGTTACACATTAAATATAAGCATTAAACACGGGCATGCAAACCTGAAACATCATAAAAAGAAATATCCACAGACGGTGAAAACTATGATAAAGATGAAGAAATGTCCGATGCTCAACAAAGGAAGTTTTCCCACGACGCTGACTTCCACCAGATATAAGCATATTCTGTAACAAAAAATACATGGCAGAAAAATAGTCAAAGACAAACAATGGACCATACATATTAATTATTAAAAGCCTAGTTGTCAACTGGGATGCAAAATTCAGACCTAAATTCAAATTAAAAAATGCAACAGAATCAAAACGAGCGAGACAAAATTGGTGCAGTATTCGAAGTACAAAGTTTCAATTACAACATATGGAAATTTGTTTCTTTTTTCGTCTATTTGCAAATGTCTGCATTTTTCTATGAACAACGTTGAATACTGTTTCAGAGTTCGTCCAACCAAAATAACGAATTCCATTAAGTGATTTGTCTTTAGTTAGTTACACTGATACTTCCAAAAAAACTAGAAATTTAAAACTAGATCTAAGCATGGACATGCAATCGAGAGAAATGAAAGAAATAGGGTTGGCAACTCATCTTCATGATTTTGGTTTCTATCATGCCAAGTCAGGGGTATACAATTATATAGGTCAAACCAAACACGACCCATTTCATTAAATGGATCAAACTCCTCAACCCTGACAGGACCCGTTTAAATAACGGGTCAATACACCCGCATAACCTGTTTAATACACAGATCGTATTGGGTTGACCGAAACACAAATCATTTTAACCCATTTATTTTATAAGGGTTGAATTGACCCAAACATTTTATAAGACTTGATCAACACAATCTTTATATCTTATTAAGTATAAAATATAACAATTATTCACACCGACATCTAGATTCATCACAAAATCAATATCTATGACCATAATTAATAACCAGAATCAAATTTGTCAAGGCATATCCAACTAAATAATATAACAATCCAATGAAAAATGTCAAATAAAACAAACATGTAGCAATAGGGTTTCTAAGTTTTTAGGGTAAATAAATAAAAACATAATTTTAATTTATATTCGTTATACGAGTCAATTGCCGCTTTTGCAGATCGCCCCGTTTATTAATCATGTTTAATCAGGTTGACCCATTTTGAACACTAAACCATAATCCTTTAATCTTATGTTAGATTTATGTCAGGTTCGAAAATCAAACAATGCTAGCCCTATAAAGGAGAGGAAGGGACGCAGACTTCTACACTATTTCAGATCATAAATGTTTTTTTACTCTCACAAGCATTTCAAATCACATAAGTTATGCTGGACATCAGAAGATTTGTTAGCACCAGCTCAATATCTGGTGTCAGTTCAACTTAGTTCTCAATGCTATCAAAATAAGCACATCAATTAGCTATAAATACTCAGATATGTTCAATAACTATCTCCACTGTCTTACTAAGTTCAACTTCTTTATATTAATGGGCAAACTGAAGGCTTTAAAGAAAGACCTGAAGATATAGAATGAACAAGGCTTCAGTAACGTGGCACGCCAAAAGAAGACTTTATTGGAGAAGCTTCAGTTTTTGGAAGGCGGGGAAGAGAATAGAGTATGTTCTGAAGTGGAAAAACTACGAGAAAGTCAAAGTTTTCTCAGAACTTGAAAGGGTTACTAATGGAGGAGATTTTTTTTTTATTTTTTTTTTTTATAAGTAATGAACTTTTATTGATCGAATGCAACTAGGTAAAGCCCATGTACACAAGTAGTATACAAAAGAGACCCCTAATTACTAATGGAGGAGATATCCTAAGGTAAAAATCACGTGTTTTATGACTAAAAGAGGGAGATAGATGTGCAAAGTCATTCCATCGAGTGGACAACTCGCATTTGGAAGAATAATGCCATTGAGATGCTCATCATTGATGGCCAAGCATCCCCGGATCATTCGGAGATCAAAGATCATATTGCACAGTATAACGAACTACTGCTTTCTGAAAGTTTGCATTAGCCAAAATTAGATGGTTTAGCATTTGATACCATAGATCATCAGCATGTCATGTAGCTAGAAAGGCCTTTTGAGGAGATGGAGGTTCAAGAAGTGGTAAGAAGGACGGCTGGAGACAAAGCACCGGGCCCGGATGTATTACCATTGCTTTCTTCAAGTCTTGCTGGGAAGTGGTAAAGAAGATGTCATGAGGAAAATCCAGGAGTTACATTCCAGTTGTAAGTTTACAAAAGTCTCAATGCCACCTTAATGCAGTCATTCCTAAGGACGCCGGGGCTATGGATGTTAACGATTATTGCCCCATTACCTAGTGAATGGGGTGTATAAGATTACATCCAAAGTTCTTGCTAATTGGCTAAGTGTGGTAGTGGAGAAGATTATATCCAAGCCCCCAAATGCTTTTTTTAAAGGCAGACAAATACTAGACTCAGTGCTCAATGCTGATGAATGCTTAGATAGCAAACTTAAATTGAGAGAGCCAAGAATACTATGCAAGCCATAGATATGGAGAAGGCTGACGATAACATCAATTAGGGATTCCTACACTATTTATTCGAGAGGTGCGGTTTTGGGGAGAAATGGCCTTTTTGGATAATGGTGTGTTTCTACAGTCCAATTCTCAGTTTTGGCGAATGGCACTCCAGTGGATTTTCCCAGTAGCTCTCATGGGCTGAGACAAGGTGACCCATTGTCTCCTTTACTATTTGTCATTATGATGAAAGCTCTTAGCAGAATGTTGTCAGCTAGTGGGGGGAGGTTTTCTCTCTGGATTTTCAGTGGGGCACAATAGTCACGGTACTCTCATTAATTGTATGCACATGACACGTTGATATTTTGTGCAATGAACCAAGATGGTAGCACTCGAGGGGGCTGATGTTCTAATGAGGTACAAAAAACAAATGGGATGGGGCTGTGAAATTACATCAGAACTTGGGGTCTATTAGCTAGACACACTAGACTTGAGGTAGGGGATGGTTCCAAAATCAGTTTTTGGCATAACATATGGTGTGGAGATAAGGCCTTACAGGAAGCCTTCCCAATAGTCTATAGGATCACACGTGAACAGGAGGCCTCAATGGTTGATTTATTGGAGATATCTGGTGGTTCTTGACAGTAGAATGCCAGCTTCCCCAGAGCGGCTCATGATTGGGTGGTCAATGTCTTCAAATAGATCTTTAATTTGTTGTACAATACGTGAGCAAAAACCAATGGTGTAGACAAGATGCTTTGGAGCCCATAAGAAAGGGAAATTTTCTAAACACTCATTCTATGAGATTATCACTACCCATTATAGCAAACACTTTCCTAGGAGCATTTGGAGGAGCAAAGCGGCCTCTTAAAGAAGTTTTCTTTGTATGGACAGCATCTTTAGGGAAGATTTCAACTATGGACAACCTAAGGAAACATCGAGTCATCGTGATGGATTGGTGTTATATGTGCAAAAAGAATGGCGAAACGATAGATCCTTGCTACTTCACTCTAGCATGTGGAATGATTTCTTCAATAGAGTTGGGTTGGCATGGGTGATGTTGGGAAGGGTGGTTGATCTTCTTGCAAGTTGGAGTGGGCTTATATGGTAATTCCCAATCACAACAATGAGGAAAATTATCCCCATATGTTTGTTGCGGTGCATTTCGATGGACAGGAATTACCGGAACTTGCAAGATGGTGAACAACAACCGGATGAACTTAGAAACCTCTTCCTTAATACTTTGTTCCTATGGTCAGCAGCTATAGATTTTAATAGACAAAGTTTTCATGATTTTCTTGTAGCTGTTTCTACTTCTTAATTGGCTGCCTTCTCTTGTATACATCATGTGCACTTGGGCTACGCCTATATTCCCTATTATCAATAAAATTTTGTTTACTATTAAAAATGGTTGAAAGTAATATTTGTTTACACTGTCAGCACACTAAATTATTGAACAATCCCATAACAATGTGCAAATTGGCTTTAATCCAAGTTTCTAGTTTTCCAAAGTTTACTTGAAAGTACATATAGCCAAGGGAAAGACACAAAAAAATAAGAAAAATTACCAACAACCTTTTTCGATAACATTCACAACTCCTCTTTCCCAGATCAAATATACTGTTTCTAAATGACATAATCACTAAAGAAAAACAATATATTTCTAAAATGACTTCAGGTGGATAGGGCCAATAAGAATCTTCTTGATTTAGAAAAAAGTGCAAGCAATTCAGAAAAATGTGAGTGACCTGACAAAACAGTTATTGATACGGAAAATATTTCAATAACCAGTTTCCAAGAATTAAAACAGTTAGAACCTTTGATCTGCGTTTTGGCTTTAGGAAAAATGACGAACTTCTACGCCAGGGCCAACTAAGTTCAAAGCAATGAAGTGACCTGACAAAATTAAATGATGAAAAGATGAAAAGGTTACCCTTCAAGATAGAAAACAATTTATGGAACAAAATTTTTTGCAGAAATCTCACCAAAAGTACACATTGAAGTCATCATAATTTCTAACAATTTATGGAACAAAATTTTTTGCAGAAATCTCACCAAAAGTACTCATTGAAGTCATCATAATTTCTCCAGGAAGAATGAGGTGCTCGTCCATTATCATTGTTTGCAGCTTCCTGTGCATTTTTTGCAAATAAGTCGACCATAAAACACTAAACTTTATGGAAACATCCATGACAAGCAACGAGTTCCCTCTTTTTTCCCATTTAATGCACAATCACATTAATTACCAAGATCTTCAGACAACCACAGCAGCTATATAATATAACAAAAGTTGTCGCTCAATATACTTGAGCCAAAATAAATATCTATAACCTCCTTTCAACATGCTAGAAACAATAGAAAAACTAGGGATGGATATAAAAATCTTTGCATGGCTGAATGGTAAGTCAGAGTAGCTGTTGGCCAAAAACAAAAGCATAGAGAACAGTTTGAATCACCACAGTGAATGTATAGCTAAAACTTAAATATCAATATCATATTAGCCAGAAAAACAGGCAGAAACATACCGCAGCGACAACCTCGTACAAAGGCAAGATTACTTGATCAAGGAATGACACACCACTTTCAGAACTGCAACTATTGGCTGGCTGTGCAATCTGCTGCCTCAAAATCTCATCCATTTCCCTTACCATCTGGACATTAGATTCATGACTCAGAATTACAGAAGTGAGGTGAAAAAGGCAGGAGAAAATTATTAGAAAAGTGACAAGGTTGTGCAATAAATATCAAATAACTTCAACTAAACAAATGCAGATACCTTTAGTAGCATATCAAACAGTAACCCCAAACTACACTGTGCTAACAAGAAAAAAAATAAATGACGCTAAAGCAAAACCAGAAAAGCATCTAATGATACAAAGATAAGATATCGGCAGAAGATATCTTTTTATGCAGTAAAACTTCATCGAAAAGTACAAAAGATGCAACCCAAGAAGGCCGTTGCTCGGCCAGTCTGCAATTCTGCCCGGTCTGCTAGGGTCATGGCTGGATTTTTTGGCCCGTAACCCCAGCAAGTGGAAAGAGTGTGTAAAATACAGGTCCTAAATTAGGGTTTAGAATTTTAGAATTATTATTATGATTATTATTTTAGTAAATATTTTGTAGGATCTGTTTTGAGATAGTAATTCTATTTGAGTAGATAGTGCCGCATTGCTCCACTCCTTTTTGTTGGTCCAAAGCTCAGCCCAGTGTCTGCTCCCTCACCCTTGTCCGAGTCTCCCTCTCCAGCATTTTTTTTATCAGTAAAAGAGTCTCCCTCTCAAACATTCTCCTTGGTAATATTCTCTCCGCCACTCTTTTTTGTTCTGAGTTTCGTTTGTGCCGAGAATGTGTGATTTATGTTTTCTGAATGTGAATGTGAAATTTTTTACTTGTGAATTTGATTTCATTAGGTTGTGGTTTTTTATAAGACGCATAGAAAGTTAGAAACCATCTTCCACACTGCTGCAACTTGTGAGCTGTTACCGAACCTTCTCCGGGAGTTGAAAGGTCCACTATTCTAAGTATTCTTGTGGGCATGACCCAACCCAAACCAAACCAACTAAAGAAGTCACTTCAGAAAATGCTAGCAATCTCGCAACACCCACTTCTCTTACACATGCACCAGCTCAATCACCACAAAACGCCTTTCCTTAGATTAGCCATGGTGATAATATTCTCTACAGAGACTGTTCAAGCAAAAACACAACTCTTTTTTTTTATAAGTAAGCAAAAACACAACTCTTGAACGAGCTTAGTTCACCAAATACTCTTTTGAGGGAATTAGTTGTTATCATGAGAAATGGGTTAGACCAGAATTTCTAGACCCCACAGAAAACTAGATAAAAAACCCCCATCAGCAGATAGAGAACCAGCAGATTCCTGACTCCCAGCCCTCCTCCTGAGATCAACGTGCATGCTGTAGCCCAATTCACAAGGTGAAATTTGAACTCATTATTCATCCCCACATAGGAAATTACATTGTAGTTTCTTTCCACAACTAGCCACCTTAGTAGGAAACAGGAACAAGAACAAGATATATGTTGGCAAAAAGGATCAACCTTTTTTTTATAGGTAAAATTTTTAAAGAGGAAAAAGAAAAAGACTTCAACACAATTAACAATTACCAAAAATTTAGTTGAACGAATACACAGAAAGGGCATCTTGATGCGAGTAGTTTTACACTAAAATTAGTTACAATGAAGTCTCAGCAGAAGCACTAGAATTTTGGATTAACTTCATTGCAGGGAAAGGAAACAGAAAAAAAAAAAAAAAAAATCAAATACGTAGCACAAACAATGATGAAATACAGACTACAATGACCACAAAGAAATTTTACAAACTAATCACCCGTAGATTGACTTACATGATGAAATATGTAGCACAGGCATTCTGGAACAAATCTAATGTTGGCCGCTTCACCCCATATCAGAAAGTAAAGAGCGACAAATAGTAATTTCTTTTCCTTGCTAAGAGCTTCCAGGCTACAAACAATCCACATTAGAAGTCTCAATCACTAAAGACCATCCACAAGAATTCGATCCTTAAAGACATTAAAGGGCCACAAGAAGCAACATAAGGTTTTAAAAATCCATACTCGCTCCAAACAGGCTGAATGGACAAGTAGTTACACCATTTAACGTAGTTATCAAGGGACTTCAGAAATATATCCCGTACAGCAGCCTCATCCAATATCTGGAGCAATATAAAGACACATATCACCCTTTGATAAGCCTAAGACCAAATAATGGATAAACAACTTCACTCCATAAATACCAGCCATTTCACACAAATAATAAAACTAACATTGGCACAACAAGAAGGCAAGATTTTGAGACATAAAAGCTTAAATTATAAGTCGTAAAAGAGCGGATATTCCTCCCACATTCAACCATTTAAAAAAAACTACCAAAGTTAAGCTCTGCAAAACAATAACTTGTCCATTTAAATCTCTTCAAACCCCGCCTACTCTTTGTACCAACTCTTTTTTTGATAAGTAATAAGAGATTTTATTGAGAAGTAAATGATAATAGCCCAAGTACACAGGAAGTATACAAGAGAAAACACCTAAATACAAGCTAGGAACTAGAATAGGCTAAGAGCAAATCAGGAATTTTTTTTTTTTTTTTTGGTAAGTAAAATCGTGAATGTTATCTCCATCCAATACAAGAAACTTAGCCCAAATACACAATGTACTAAAGAAAAATTCTCTAAGTTCTTCCCTCGAGCATTCTCTATCTTCAAAGCATCGCCCATTCCTTTCCAACCATAAGCACCACATCAAACATGAAGGAATCATCTTCCATATCGCAACAATATGATGGGTCCCTTTAAAACCTTCCCAACTCACTCATGCTTTTAGATCTAAAAAATATATAATTTCAGTTTTATGTTTAAACAGTTTTTTAAGATGAATCACATGTTAACTCATACTAATGAAGAGAAACATCACTGCAATAAAAATAAATAAATAAATAAATAAATTATTGCCTTGCCTTGACTAATAACTTAAAGGAAATGCTAGATAAGTAATATGCCACATGCAAGACACTGGAAAAGCAGTAGAGTATCTTCTACTTCATTGCAGTTTCACAAGGAGTTATAATTGCTGGTTTCTCTTCATTTACGACTTACTGGGTTACACCTACATCACTGAAGGTGTCATTGGGGCATTGGAAAGGTTTAAAAGACCCCTAAATAGTATCCCATGGAATCCAACACATTCACTTATGCGGAGTATTCAAAGGGAGAGGAAGGCTCAAGCTTTTAAAGCAAGAACACACAATGATGAGATCTGAATATATTTCTTTTTTTTTATTGGCACCAGGTGTCAAGGAACAGCATCTCAACTAATCCCGAGGGTACACAAACCCTCAGCAAGGAGTTTCTCGCAAGTGCACCTCAGGTGATTCAATGAGAAAATTCCTCGGTCTGATGGCCCCTAGAGATTGTTTGCACCTAAGGGGATTTGAACCTTAGACCTGGGCGTGCATAACCCCAAGCCCAAGGCGTTTACCCCTAGGGGTTTCTAAATATATTTCTAATATCTGTTCTCAACTTTATAGGGTGATTAGGACTTTCTCCTCTTTTTTCCTTCGTGGAGTTTTTCAGTTTTTGTAAATTCAGATCATAGCTGATTTTTTTCCCTGATATTCTTTTGCATTTTTCTTAAAAATATCCCAAATACCAATGCCGGAACTTTTTTATTCATAAGAATTTTTTTTTACCACTAATCAAAGAGAACAATACACCCCACAAATAATCATAAGATTTCTTTTCTTTTTTAATAGGTAATAGAAGAAAAGAAAGCCTGAGTACAATACACCCCACAAAATATTCCTCATAACATGTGACTAAGAAATCAGGGAGCATACAAACTCAGGAGATTTCTTCTGACCTTACATATCAACAAGTAAAATAGATGCACACAAACATAGAGCCGCACCAGCCAATTTACTTTTAGAATTAGTATTAGTGCATGACCTCAGGTCTGATTTTTATGAATTCGAATTTGTATTTTTTAGGTTTTTCAGATCTAGAGTAGTTTCAGTTTAATATCGATTTGTAGAAAAAAAAAATGTTTGAATTTTCCAAACCTTCCCTTGCAATATTTTTTTTTTATAAGTATTCCTTCCCTTGCAATATAAAATTTCTGCATGCTTCTAAACCAGGAAAAGCCTGGAGATTTCTCCAAGAGAGGATGAGAGAGAGACTCTTTGATGTATTTATTTATTTTCCTCTTTTTCTTTATCCTGTTTTTGTTTTTCAGTAAATCCTTTGGATGGATCCTGATCGTGAATTTCAGACAATAATCCAGTAGCTTATAAAGAAAATTATTCGAAAATTATTTTCCCAAAAACTTGACCAAAAAGTGAATGTAACATATCATGAAATAACATATATTTCATATACACATCGCTGTATTGGAGCCTATCGACCTTATTTTGTACTATAGATATAGGGCATTTGTGTCTGTCATCCTAAAAGTGAAATTGAAAAATGAAAAGGAAAGGTCATCTCAGCCAAGACATACCCTACATGTATATTCTTTCTACCACATATTCTTGGCTATGCTGATACTTGTTTTGGACAAACAATATGAGCTTTACCAACAATAGGGTGTCTCCAAATAGAAGCTAATACAATCAAATAAGTAAAAAGAGCAACGAGCACAGTAATAAAATAATTATGACTTGACACAATCTAATATAAATAACCGCTAGCTTTAGAATTCCTAAACCTGTAAACTACAGAATCTTTGCATACCAAAGAAATCCTACAAATTGGAAGAACAGAAAATTCTGCATCAGGTTGCACAATGCACCTTTAGTGCAACAGTTTTGACACCAATGGAGCAATAACACACTGTTTTACTGGAGATCCTCATTCATGTTATTCTCTGTCATCAAATTCTCCTCTTTTCATTTCTTGCACTATTTCTTGCATAGTCTTAAAATCTCTTGTTCCCATTGTACTTCTCTTTTGGGATTCCTCTCGTTTACTCAGACATTTGCCAATGCTTCAGTCTCCGCATTTGCACTTTTTTAAAGAACTTAATCAATACCAAGAAATGAAAAGTGGAAGTACTTTTCTACTTTCAATAATCATTAAAGATCTATGGAAACTCTATGTGTCCTCTAGGTGAATATATGACCATCTAATCCAGTATCTTAGATTAATGCAATTGCAACAGTAAAGATTAGAGATTTACCAGTTCAGGTTCTTCAGGAATATGAAGCCGTGATTGTTCGTTGGCAAGGAGATGAATTATATGTTCCCGCTGGTTGGAAACATTGTCCTTCTGGTAAACAAAAACTTTAAACATTAGATGCAATAAACAATTTTATGACAGTAACGTCCCAAACTAAGAAATCTAGCAAACAAAGCAGAATCCCAAACCCAACATATGGACATGAGAGGAAGACAACCACAAATGAAACAGACAAAACTTTCCAAACCATCCAAAATGATACACATAACAACCCAAACTCCAAAAGATAAATAAATAATTGGCATAAACTGATCCCATTGCTGTACATCATTCCTTAGTTGACTCCCATCGAAAAATCAAACACAGTTCAACTCATGTTTTCCCATGCATAAGAAAAGATTCACATTCCGGATGATGAGTTTTCAGAACCAAAAGAACCCACATGCAACAGTGGGGATGCATGAAAAAATCCCAGGACAAAGAGCCTCCAATCCAAAAGATTCCAGCAATCTTGAACACATGAACCACCAACAGTTAATCATATCACTCAAGGATTATGACAATCAAGTGGACCACCTTGCCCCAGGAAAAAAGGCTTATTTCCACATAACCATTGAAATTGTCTAGAAGGAAAGCCATCTAAATTTCACATAAACCCCAGATTTTATAAAAAATATCCAAAACAGCAGGCAAGACCCTTCCTCCTTGTTGCATTATATGCTGGGAAAAGTCCAACCATTCTAACTTTAATATTTAGAAATTATAGATGTACAGACCTGAAATCCAAATATGTAATGCAGAAAATCAAGTATATCAGCATTCCTCGTCGCAGGAATGGGAAAATCCACAGGCAATTTTGGTAAACCCCTAAAGTACTTTAAAGCTGACACTGCAGCTCGCACCTGGTAATAAGGCCCTCGAGTTAAATAATGGAAGAAATAATCAACAGTTGCTTTAGACTTACATAAAAGGAAACAAACTTGCCTCAGGCAAATCCACAATGGCATTTGTTAAGGACGGACCATCCAATGGTATAATGTTATAAGCAATTAAATCTTCAGTCATTGCAGCGTCAGATTCCATCACCCGTTTAAGCTGAAAAGAAAAGTAATGAAATAAAATTACATCAAATCAAATAAGAAAACTACATTATCAGCATATTTCATAGTAATTTGCACACACATAGGGGGGTGTAACAAATACCTAACAAAATATAACACTCACGAAGATTAATCAAATCGAGAATCAAATTTGTAGTTTGCAATTAGTCCAACTATGAATTCCTGGTATCCAAATAAACAGCATGTTGTGAAGTGATCTTAACAAGGGAACCACCCCTACCCTCGCAGCCACAGACTTGACAAAATTACTAAAATCTGTTCCCAGTTCTTTTCTTTGATAAGTGGTAGGATTTGTTCCCGATAGGGGTGTGCAAAAATCCAACCCACCGACTCTGGGTCCGACTCCGCATCCTCATAGTTGGAGCTCCAAAAAAACAGAGTCGGAGTTGGATTTTTCATGTTAAATCCGATCAGAGTCGGAGTTGGAGGCGGAGGACTTTTCTGATAGACTCCGACTCCAACATCATTAACAACATGTTTTTTTTTTATAAGTAAACATCATTAACCACATGTTAAAAAATATATATTAACTCTATACCATTATTTTATATAGTAATCATATTTTTATTTTTATTTTTTTTTTTGGTAAATTTTGTATATAGTAATCATATATATATAGCATATACTTATATTGAAGTCTATAACTTATGTTCAATATTAAACTAGTAGAAGTGTTAATAATTGCGGCATATTTATTTTATAGTATCACACATTTATGTATATATTCACTATTAAATACTAGTTAGTATATGTACTAATACATATCTAGGGGTAGTAACTGTTAAATATGAGTCATGTACTATTACCAATTTATACTATGCATATAGTAATCACTATGTGTACTACTAGATTAATATTAGATGTATGCTATATAATTTATATTAAGGGTATGCTATTATTTTATACATATACTATAACTATAGGCTTGAAATTATAATAATTGATACAAGGTATACTTCATATCATAAATCTTAGCTTATACATATATTCAATAGTAACATATTTACTTGTATAGATCTTAGAGTAATTGTTAATGGTTATATCATAATAAATTTTACTTACACTTAATACTAAAATATGCACTAGTGTATACCATAGAGTAATTGTTAATGGTTCTATCGTGACATACTTAAATATAACTTGTACTGATATATGTACTACTTTATATCTTAAGAGTAATTATTGATAGTTAAATCATGATACTTTTTTTTTTTTTATAAGTAATAAGTAGTTGTATTGATAAAGATAGGCATAGCCCAAGTACACCAGAGGTATACATATGCGTACATCAAATTACGAACTAGAAACTGTTACAAGAAAGTTATGGAAGCTGAGACTATTTAACTCTAGAGCAATGGCCCACATAAATAAAGTCTTCCAAAAAAATCTCCTAAAATCCTCCAAGGAGCGTTCATGATCCTCAAAAAGTCTATCATTCTGTTCTCTCCAAATACACCAGAAAATACAAATAAGAACCATCTTCCACACTGCTGCAATATGTGGTGTCCCTGCGATCCCTCTCCAGCTAGCTAGTAGTTCCACCACCTTCCCAGCATTACCGAAGCTAGTCCCATACTGCTGAAGAAGTAATTCCATATGTCCCTTGTAAAATTACAATGTAGTAGTAAATGGTCTACTGATTCCCCACTATTTCTGCACATGCAACACCAGTCCATAATTACAATTCCCCTCTTTAGATTATCAATGGTTAGGATCTTCCCTAGAGCTGTTGTCCATACAAAGAATGCAGCCTTGGGAGGTGCTTTACTCCTCCATATGTTCTTCCACGGAAATTGGGCCTAGTTTGAGCTGAAAGTATATCATAAAAAGAGCGAACCGAGAATTTCCTTTTTTTATAAGGTCTCCATTCCATCATGTCTTCAGCTGGCACCCCAACAGTGATGTTGTACAGCAAGTTGAAGAACTCCTCCAGCACACTCACTTCCCAATCTTGTACCTCCCTAGTGAGGTTGATATTCCACACCTGTGAACCATGACTAATTGCCCTCACATCAGCCACCATAACTTCCTTATCTTGAGCAATTCTGAAAATATTAGGATAAGCAGCCAATTCTCCCACCCACACATCCTCCCAAAAGCTAATTTCGTTGCCATCCCCAAACACAGCCGAGTGTTACTCAAGTAATCCCCCCACCCTTGCCTCAGATACTTCCACAACCCTACCCCGTAAGCCCCCCTCCCCTCATTAGAACACCAACCCCCCCTTGCACACCCATGCTTCGCATCAATCACCCCTTTCCATAAGGCTTCCCTCTCATGATTATAACACCACAACCATTTTCCTAATAGAGCCTTATTGAAGAACCTCACATTACGGACCCTCAACCCACCATCTCTCAAAGGAGTACAAACTCTATCCCAATCAACTAGATGAAATTTAAACTCATCACCCATACCACTCCACAGAAAATCGCGCTATAGTTTCTCAATCCTAGTTGCAATGCTCGTCGGAAGGGGGAATAAAGACAAGAAATATGTGGGAAGGTTGAAAAGAGTGCTCTTTATAAGTGTGCTTCGCCCCCCTTTCGATAAGTATTAACCTTTTTCCACCCGGATAACCTACGCTCTAATTTCTCTAACACCTCCTCCCAAATTGTCTTGGCTTTGAAAGTTGCTCCCAACGGCAAACCAAGATACTTCAATGGCAGTGAAGAAACCACAGACCCCAATATGTCAATCCTCTAATATTGCTTACCTCACCCACCGCAACCATCTCTATTTTAGCAAGGTTTATCTTCAATCCGGATGCCGCTTCAAAACATAGCAAGATGGCCTTCAAAGATTGAATATGTCCGGCCTCATCCTCACAAAACATCAGCATATCATTTGCAAACAAGAGATGGGAAATAATGGTGGAGCCATGGTTAGCAACCCCCGCTGAAAATCCTGAAAAAAAACTCCCTCTACAGCAGCCGACACCATTCTACTAAGAGCCTCCATCACAAGCAAAAATAAGAGTGGTGATAGTGGATCACTTGTCGCAACCCCCGCGAACTATTAAAGAAACCCACAAGATCACCATTTATCAAAACCGAGAACCAAGCCATTGTCACACAATGCTTCATCCACCCCTGCCATCTTTCCCCAAAACCACATCTACTTAGCAAATACAACAGAAAATTCCAGTTGACGTGATCATAGGCCTTCTCCATATTTAGTTTATATAAGACACCCGATTCTCCCGACTTAAGCCTATTGTCCAAGCATTCATTACCTATAAAAACTGCGTCCAAAATTTGTCTGCCTCTCACAAATGCATTTTGGGACTTCGAAATAATCTTATTCATAACAGTGCTCATCCTGTTGGCAAGAACCTTGGCAATTATTTTATACATACTGCCCACAAGGCTGATAAGCCTGAAATCTTGCACCTCTATTGCACCTACCTTTTTAGGGACAAGTGCAATAAAAGTAGCATTTAAACTTTTCTCAAATTTTCCAAACGAAAAGAATTCCTGAAAAAGCTGCATAATCTCCCCTCCCACCACCTCCCAACAAGTTTGGAAAAATGCCATAGTAAAACCATCCGGACCCGGCGCTTTATCCTTATTCATTTTTCTGATTACTAGTCGTACCTCTTCCTCTTCAAATGGTCTCTCTAACCAAACCTACTATTATGATCAATGGCCTCAAAAGCTTCTTTTTTTTTTTATGATCAATCCCTCCACGAAATCTCCTCCATTAATATCAACCTTTCTATCTCTGAGACAACTTGGCCTTTGCGTTCATTCTCTTCTTCCACACCCTCCAAGCTTTGCAATTCATGAAGGAGATCCTTCTTTTGTAATGTTACATTACCAAATACATGTTCATTCCATATCTACAAATCCACCTTCAAAACTTTCAATTTTCCAACCAAGACCTTGCTCGGGGTGCCCTCTAGTTGATATGAATTCCACCACTATCTAACCAATTCCACAAACCCCTCCGCTTTCAACCACATATTCTCAAATTTAAATGGTCTTCTATCCCTTGAAATTCCTCCACAATCTAACACTATGGGAAAGTGATGAGAGCATAAACAAGGAAGTTTTTTCTGACATAACTCTGGAAATTGTATTTCCCATGAAAGAGAAATGAGGAATCTGTCCAACCTTGACCAGGCTTGGTTGTTAGACCAAGTATAGTCACCTCTCATGAGTGGTAAGTCCATGAGTTCTAGTTCGAATATTAAATCTGAGAAGTCCACCATAGCTTAAGTTTGTCGCCCCTCCCCGATCTTTCACTGGGAAATCTTATGCAGCGGAACATCCCACCAAGTACATAGGCCTACCAGCTCATCCCAAAGCAACCGTCGTTCACTATCTAAGTTAGGCCATAAACCCCAACAAAGGCCCATTCAAAGCCATCTACAGAATTCTTAAAGCAACATCCCACTAAGTAAACTCCCACAAATACATCAATGTACTCCACTACCCTCTTGTCCCACATGACCAAAATTCCACCCGAAGCCCTCTTAGAAGGTAAGTATGTCCATCCTACATATTGGCAGCTCCAAATACTTCAAATAGTTCTTCTTGTAATAATCTTTAACTTCGTTTCCAGCAAACAAATAATGTCCATCTTCCATTGTCTTAACAATGATCTTATTTGGTGGCGTTTATTGATCTCATTCAACCCCCTAACATTCCAAATCAGAATTTTGGGCTTCATTTATCAACAAATCCAGCCCTCCCTTTATTCCTACCACGACTTGCACTCCCCTCCCTTCCATCATAGTTAATGGACCAATCGAGCCGCTTCAACTCCCTGCTTCTTTTTGGTCTTGCTCCCTGTTGTAGATGACCTGCCTCTATGGCTATTAACAGAACCCTAAACTAGTCAGCACATACTTCACACGAAATCCCCACCACACTCTACAGTTCCTCCACCTTTTTTAATACCCAGTCAGTAGGTAGAGGTGGCATGATACGTATCGGTGAAGGATCCACCCCTTTGGACTTCCACCTCTGCTGTAGATGGGTTGAAAAGAACCAGTGCACCGTCCCTTCCACCTCCCCCCTCTCCACCTCCTTCCCCCTCTCCAGAACCTTCAAGTCTTCCTCAACTTGTGGCTCCCCTCCCTCCATCGGCAAGTTCTGCGACAACCTACCACCCAACAACACACTCTTCTGCAACCCAGAACACTCCAGCATGTCTAGAACCAGTGGCACCTCTCCCTCCAATGCCATGCCTCCCGATACCCCTTCACCTCCTTTGTCGTTCCCCACAATTCCCCCTCCTCGAACATAGCATTACCATCAGCATTACAGGCCCTATCGAGGTCTCCCTCCTCCCTCTCCAACGATAGCATGGGCTCCGTCGCACCACAAAAAGACTCACCAAGGACCGGCAACATTTTCTGTGCCAGTGGTGGAGTCGTCGGCACAGGCTCTGGTACGATCGTGCTTGGCCCTCCCATGTCCCCCGATACGCCGATACACGGATCCCGGCTCACAAGCCTCCATACTCGTAGCGGGCCTTTCCCCAAGCCCAACCCTCCCGTAAGCCCAGCCTCTTGTCTCGAGCCCAACCCTCCAACACAACCTTCAACAGGCCCATGGCCCAAGCCCACATCCGCACTGTTTACACCCTCTACACACCGTTTCAATCCCTTCTGAGAATCCTTCAACACGCACTACATCGTCTCTTCCCCTTTATCTTCCTCTACCACCCGTATCAACCCAACTAGATTAGTTTGCATCTCATTCAACTAGTTTTGCATCACTGACAGAGCCCTTAGTAAATTTTCCTTATTAAGGCCAATATCATCCCTGCCACTGCCACCACCCTCCTTACACTTCTCCTCTGCATATACGGCGACAGCACATCTCGTGCCAAGACTAGCAGGACCTTGAGCACAAGGTTTCTACAGCGCCTCCATTTACGATTTCGAGGGTTGAGCTACCGACGTCGCTACCACCATTGGAGGTGCCGGCTTAGCTACACGAACTTCTCTGCCTGCCTGCCTCAAAACGTCCACCAAATTTCTCCACCCCCTCCCATCTCTCCCTTCAAGAATAAGAATATTGTTTCTCCTACCCCCTGTTTGAATTCCACCAATGACATGAAGGCCCCTTGGGAGTTTGAGCACCTCTGGGCTATGAAGCCGATGTCTCCTTCTCTGTGTGTCCTCTAGAGCTTTAGTGAACCACCATGTCGAGGCTAACTCCAAGTGAAGACTCCTAACCAACTTCCACCCCCTTTCTATAATGTTTCACCCATCGCCCAGTTCTAATACCTCAAAGAATTTACAATCAATAATGACAGCATTCAACATGCTTGTATTCCTACTCATACTTGCAATCATCCCTCACTCAACTCCCATGAACAACATCACCAACCAAGCAAACAAAAAAAAAATAGAAAAAGTGTATGGAGAGAAAATGAGGAGAGAGAAAAATACCCTCTACTTATTCCTCAGTTTTATTATATCATGATACTTAATTTCTTATACTATAATTAATTAATAGTTCCACAACCATCTTCCAATTATAGCATATATTTATAAGCTATTAATTTCAAGCATCTTGGACTATATCATTATAGCTTATAAGCTTAATACCATATTCATTATATAACCATGATTTAATTATTAACTTAACATTTTACTCTTATTGATATTATAATATATATACTTAATTTCTATGTCTATCAGCTTCCATATTGTAGAATAATTTATACTATGATTTTGTAACTTATACAAAAGTACACAATTACAATTTACAATCATCTTGACCATCGATTATGCACTCATTTTTCGTCGTGAATATCACAATCTTGTGATAGTGTTTGGTGGGTCTAAAATGTGAGAGAGGAAAATTTTTGCATGTTGAAATCCAACTTCGACTCTGACTCTGACATCTGCTTCGTTTTAAGGAGTATGAGTCCGAAGCAGAGCGGATTCTAGGTTAGGTTTAGATAGTGAGATGAGAATTTTTTGTTTTAGATAGAAGTTTAAAATATTATTTTTTAATATTATTATTGTTTTTGAATTTGAAAAAGTTGAATTGAGATTTGAAAAAGTTGAATTGTTTAGTATATTTTGTATGGAAATTTGAAAAAGTTGTAATGATGAGATGAGAATTTTGTGTCTTATCCCACTTGCCAAACATGCCCTAAGAGTATTGGAGGCGGAGGCTGGAATCGGCCTTCGATTAAAGTTGGAGTTAGAGTCGGAATTTTGGATTCAAACTCCGACAATGTCGGTACTCACCCCTAGTTCCCAATAACACTTCAACAACGAAAAGCTAGTTCTATCTCCCCATCAACCAAAAGAAAAAGAAGGACCCCCCCCCCCCCCCCAAAAAAAAAAAAAAAAACAAACAAACAAGCAGCATTTTCTATCTACTCTTCATTTCTTCCTTCACAAAATGTGCATGATAGACACAATCTACGAAAATCCCCAACACCAACCCTAATGCTGAGCACCTATGCAAAGGAAGAAAAATAGCTATTGCATACAAATCTATTTCATACACCTAAAATTGACCATAAAACAATCATTGAGTAATAACTAATAAGACATCTAATACCAAAAGTCATCTAACATTGTCATAATATGAGGCTGACAATTGAGAACATATTTTTGTTTTTTATGCTCATATTAACTATCATCACACGGTTACGTGCATCTCCAGCACAATTTTGAAGACAAGGTTCTTCTCATTAGCTTAACCTTTTGGGACAAGTAGTGATTTCACATGGTATCAAAGCAGAGATCCTAAGTTTGAACCTTGACTCTACAATCTATCTATTTAATTAAATATTTCACGTGTTGAGTCCACTCATTGACAGGGAGTTGGGCTTGCATGTGAGAAGTGTTAAAAATATACTATAAATAATTAAATCTATCTTTTTGCATCAACTTAAGGTTTTGGAACAAGTAGTGATTTCACTAAAAGCATCTAGTCCCCAAAAAAAAAGTGCAAAAGAAGTTTTCTTCCCTAGATTAACTTAGGCCTCGTTTGTTTTCAGAAAACATCTCATCTCATCTTATCTAATCATTACAACTTTCCCAACTTCCAATACAAAATAAAATAAACAATTTAACTTTTTCAAATCCCAAAACAAAAATAATATTAAAAAATATATTCTAACAATATTTTATTCAACTTTTTAATTTTAATCCCAACTCATCTCATCTCATCTCCGAAAATAAACGGGCCCTTAGTTATCAATCCATTTTCCCATAAGAGAGCTAGTTTACTCGACAAAAGCCAAAAAATATGTTTAAATAGAGCCAAATAGAATTCAAGTAATACTTTATTTCCGATCATAAATTCCAAAGGATAAGGAGAACTAATATGCCCTGCAATCTGCTATGTAATAGACCTTTCTTTTACAAGTCAAAATAAAAAGTTGCCTCTGCTAATTAAGGAACAACAGCGGTGATACTTCCAAGTACAAGTAAGAACTCCCCACTATAGTTTATGCACCTGATCAAAAGCCACAGAGAGATCTAAATGCTTATTACCCTTACAATGCTCTATGAAAGAGCCACAATTGCATTTAAATTAAACCACCGACTTAAAAAAAATCTCAAAGCACTAGACAATATGGCAGCTCCAAGACAAAGTTTTATATAAGCTGAGGAAAAATAAACTGCAGTGCATCATAAAAAAAAATAAAAATAAAAAGTTTCGGCTCTGCCTTTCCTTTACAGCTCACTTGAAAAGAAACAAGTGTCTCCACAGAGACAATAAGAACAAAAGCAACCCTTTAATCCAACTCCAACATTTCATTTCACACAAAGCATAAACTATAAAGAACACTACAGAAATTTCTTCTCTAAATGATCCCGAGAAGGGACACAATTCCTTTTTGTAAAATTTATAGAAAAGGAATAATCACTCAAAACAAATTCATAAGATTAAAAAGAAAAGAGTATGTGCTTCACACTTCCCCTTTCAGCATCAGATATCCCACATAATTGGGTAACTCAAAAGGGTTAAAAAGAAAAATACTAAGAAAATGAAGCCAAATAAAAGGTAGAGGCTTAATTCCTGCAAATATAAGAAAAGACAGCAGATATCCAACCTCTTCAGGAATCTCCTTGGTCAACTGTTCCAGCACCGTCCCTAAAACTTTTAAAGTTGCAAACACCCGTTTTCTCTTTACTGTCTTTCGCTCCAACCTGAAATCGACAATCAATCAGTCAAAAGATAAATATGGAAAACAAAGGAGGCACATCATCAAGGAAGAAAACATTATTTTCAATACGGTGCATGGTTAGGAGATAGGTTTTACACCATTTAACAGGAAGATGACACATCAGCTTCTTAATGTTTTCTAAACAATCAAAGAAGTAGAAAACATGAGAAGCTCCAAATCATTCCCCAAAACAGGAGAAATCCCTTTACGACTTTTTTTTTAAATATGTAAATCCCTTTACATTCTCCAAACAATGTCTCCATAAAAAGAAAATCTATGTTCGGGGGCATGTTTACTAAACCATTTTCTTCTCAGCCATGAACTTCAACAAGGTGGACTCGGCAAGTTTCACTCTACAAACTCAAGTGAGTTTGGATAGTGAGATGAGATGGTTTTAGATGAAAGTTAAAAGTTGAATAAAATATTATTAGAAATTTGCATGTGTAAGAAGGATGGAGAATATGTAGATCGCCTACTTCTACATTGTGACGTGGCTAGGACCTTGTGTGTTGATTTTTTTGCGGTGATAGGATTATCATGGGTCATGCCTCGTAGGCTGGTGGATTCTCTAGCAAGTTGGAGAGGACTCTAAGGCAATCCACAAGTGGCAGCAACATGGAAGATGGCCCCAATATGTATGTGTTGGTGCATTTGGCGGGAGAGAAATGATAGAAGCTTCGAGGATCGCGAGAGAACAATGGATAAGCTTAAAGTTTTTTTCTTTAAAACCTTGTTCTAAAGGGCGGGGGTCATTGATTTTAATGGACTTGTCCATGATTTTCTACTTTCGGTTGTAAACCCTAGTCAGGTACTTCTCATGTATACATCCACTTGGGCCATGCCTCCTTTTCCTATGAATAAAACCAAAAAAAAAGTTACTAACCAACCCAAACAATTTCCTCACCCAAATAAGCAAAAATTCATCCCAAAATTTGAAACCAAAAATCAACAACGAAATCACACCCCAACAACCAATTCCATCCAAAACCCAAACGGTAACATAAATCAAAACACAACCACATTGCGATCTCAATTCAAGACTTTATTAATCATTTTGCTCTTTCTAACGAGGTGTATCTATTGTATACGCCCTATGCACTAGATTATGCCTCTTTGCTCATTAATAAAATTATCTTATACAAAAATATTTGGGATATTTACACCACTGTCATATTTAACACTTCTAGTTAAGATCTCACATGATTTCATTTTTTCTAGTTAATACCATATGATTTCATTCAATGTTCATGAGCACCTCAAAAGAAAAGGAAAATCCTCACGTAATAAAGGAGAAGAAGAAAAGGTAACAAATTCAAAATCCTTTTCTTTTCTTTTCTTTTTTTTTTTTTTTTTTTTTTTTTTTTTTTTTTTTTTTTTTTGATAAGTAAACAGATTTTATTAATAAAAGAATGGGCAACAGCCAATTACAAAACTATTATGCCCTAGCTAAGTAGGCGCATTAGCTAATTCAAAATCCTTGAAGTCATAGCATCAACAAAATCAATGATAAAACCCAAAGATCCAAACAAAGAATGGACCTTCATTCCTTGTAAAGACCTACTGTTCATTTCCCACCATATGCTCAACAAGAGCATTGAAGGCATTGCTCTCCAAACAACAGAGCACATTGCTTTTGTAAACAAAGAATGGGCCATCCATGCCCAAGACCCCTCCCATTATATGCTCCACAGCAACATGATGGCATTGTTCTTCAAGATATTGAGCTTCTAGTACATAGTTTTGTCTATCTAATTAGGAGTCCAATTTAAACCTCAACCTACCTCTAAAATTTACTTCGATAAGATCAATGCTTTCCTTCTGCGAGGATCAAACTTTACAAACGCTGAGCCAGAATAATTCTTCCAATATTTAGCCACAAATTTCATATTATATTGCAGCCAAGGAAAATTCCATTTTTTTATAAATTCAGACAAGGAAAATTCTAGCACTTAAACCTCAGCCATTTTTCCTTAAAACAATTAAGCCATTCAAATCCTAATCAATCTACAACCATCATAACATTCTTCCACTACAACAGACCCTATAATCATAACAACTCCCCCCCCCCCCCCCCCCCCACACAATAAGCAACTGTCAACAGGCTACAAAATTTCCTTCATCCTTGTCAAAGCCTCATAGTTCTCAAATCCCCAAAAAACACTGATAGAAACTTTAAAAAAATGCTCTATATAAATTATGTCAAACATGAACATACCCCAGAGAAGCATTAAAAAAGACCTTGCTTCCAGGGAATATTAAGAGAACTCATGGAATCAATTCCAAAAGAAAAAGAACATAAGATATCAAAATCTGGGCACCCTCCAGCAACGAGCAAATGAAAAGTTTGGTTTTTAATTTCTATTTCTTTTTTTTTTTTTTTTTTGGGGGGGGGGGATGGGGGGGGGGGGGGGGGGGGAAGCCTATAGGGAATAGAAGAAGGCAGGCAGAACCATATCAAGCGAGAGGTGAATGGTTCGAGAGCAGAGCTTAATTCAAAATTATTAAAATGTTATTTCCTAGTTCAGAAACATACTCGCCCAGGTTTCCACTAAAAGCACCAGACTCCCTCAACTTCATTTCTTCTTCTCGTAGGTTGTCCACATTATTCTTCTCTCTGTACAGTTTGTAGAACTCTTGCAACCGTGCAATGTCTTGACTTCTATCTATTGGACCAACCTCCTTCTTTGCTAGTTTTTGCTGAAAATTGCTCAAAATGACAACATATTACATGTCACATTAAAACAAAATAAAGACCAAGATTAATTGATTTGGCAGTAAAAGTGAAAGTTTCATATTTAAGAGCCAAGTAAAAATTATAGATTTGAATATAAACAAGATATTCAATATGCTAATCCCTAATGTCCAAAAGAGCAATAGAGAGCTTGTACCACTTAAACATGCACGCAGCACATGCATGAAAGTACACCCACAAAATAGTCATTATGAACTATAATTGTTGAGTGTTGAAAACAAAATTTAGCATTTCAGCCTGAACACATACCTTGATTACTGACATCAGTCCAGTTTTGAATTGTAAAACTCCTCTTCCTTCACTATTAGGATCCAGATTTTGAGCCAGTGAATAAGCATGCTCACATACTGCAGATAAATAGCAAAAAGTTGGCAATTTCAAACAAATCTAGAGGTTTCCATGAACATTTATGAATTAGTTTCATATACAGAATACTTATCAAAAAAAGAGTTTCATATACAGAACAAAGGGCCAAATAAAGCAGTTTGAAGATGGACTTTGATACTTGATTGCAGATGAAGTCAGGGTTGTTATTTTCACAAGGCCGCGTTCTTCATGTGGACAGCTTCCTTAGGGAAGATTTTGACCATGAACAAGACCAAGGCCTTTACCGCTTGAGCCAACCCCTAGGGGTGGCGGATCATAATAATTGACTGGAGTTGCATGTGTAGGAGAAGTGGAGAAACTGTAGACCATTTGCATCCTCACTGTGAGGTGGCTAGGTACCTATGGGATAGTATCTCCAGTAGGATAGGGCTAGCATGGGTTATGCCTAGGAGGGTCGTTGATCTTCTTGCTAGCTAGAGAGGCCTATATTGCATTCCACAATTGTAGCTGTATGGAAGATCGTTCCCATATGTCTACTCTGGTTTTTTTTAAAGGTAAAATAAAAATCCATTGAGTCAAGTAAATAGGTGTTGTCAAAGTACACAAGAAGTATACGAAAGAGAACATCTAGTTACAAGTTAGGAGAGAAACCTGAGGGTGTTCAACTGGGCTTTACTTGGGAAATGGCTCTGGCGCTATAATATAGAATCCGAAACTTTATGGAAGTTGGTGAGTGATTATAGATATGGAGGATTGCGGGGGGATGGTGCTCTAGGGAGGTAAGCGAGGTTTATGTTGTGGGTTTATGGAAGCACAATAGGCAAGGGTGGGGAGTCTTTGCTTGTCATACTAGAATTGCGATGTGAGATGGCTCAAGAACTAAATTTTGGCATGACATATGGTGTGAAGATAGAGCTCTCAGGGACTTATTTCCTACAGTGTTCATACTTGCAAGTGAAAAATAAGCTTCAGACTACGTTTGGATGTTGAGCTAAGTTGAGTTATCTATAAATAGTAATGAGTTGAGATAGTAGAGTGGGTTCTATGGAGCCCACCTAAGTTGAGTTTAGATATATTTAGATGTTAAAATGAGTTTAGATGTATTTATGAGAAGTTGAAAAAAATCGTGGGTCCCGCGTGTAAAGAGGTGTTGAGCTGAAAAAGGTTGTGAGTCCCACGTGTAAAAAGGTTTTGAGTTGAGATAAATTTAGTAATTTGAGAGTTTGGTACTTAGATGTTAGAAGATGTCTAAATCTGAACAAAACTCAGTTGAGCTAAGTTCGGTCAAGGAACCAAATGTAGCCTCAGTGGCAGAGCTCATGGAGAGGGTTGGGAATTTATTCCAATGGAATTTGAACTTCATCAAGGTGGCCCAAGATTGGGAAGTCAGCAATTTTGAGAATTTTTTTTCAGCTTTTATACTCTACGAGACCGCGCACTCAAGGAGCCAATAGTTTGTGGTGGACACCTACCAGGAAAGATACATTTTCAGTTCGTTCTTTCTATAAGGCTCTCACACAACCACAAAATAATCACTTTCCATGGAGAAGAATCTGGAGAAACAACACCCCCAAGGCGGCATTTTTTGCCTGGACAGCATCTCTGGAGAAGATTCTGACAACAGATAACTTACGGAAACGGGGGATGATAGTGGTGGAATGGTGTTGTATGTGTAAACAAAGTGGGGAGACTGTGGACCATCTTCTACTCCATTACGAGATTGCCAGAGCATTATGGGTCGATGTATTTAGAAGGGTAGAGCTAGCCTAGTTTATGCCTGCTACAGTGGTCGAGCATTTGGCATGTTGGGCGAACCTCGACAGCATCCCACAAATTATTTCAGTTGTGTGGAAGATGCTTCTTATATGTCTTCTATGGTGCATTTGGTAGGAACGCAATAACAGGACCTTTGAAGATAGGGAACGTTCATTGGAGGAGATTAGGGCCTAGTTTGGGTACAGTATTCTCATAAAACCTCATTACTATTCATTTTTTTATTATTAATTTCACATACTTTTCACTATTATTCACTAATATTCATTATTCTATCATTACTTTTTCATTAATTTTTCACTACTATAATTTAACCGTTTACCTGTCTCATCGCAATCGCCAATATTAACTACAAGTGCCTTACCCTTTCCTTCCGCCGCAGAGCTATTCTCTGTCGGACTACCCGTTGGTGACCTCAACATTGAGGCGTACAAGGCAACTTTGACCAAGGGAGGCCTTCCCACTATCTTCCATCAACAAACTCCCCTTTGTTTGCATGCTTCAAAACAGAGGCTTTAGACCCAGTGATGCTTTAACTGGAATATAGAAAATATTTCCATCCAATGCCATTTGCACCTTCCGGAATCACCAACAAACCTTTCCTCCTTCCATTCTGAAAATCTGAGAATTGCGAAAAACTACCATTTGCATTAATATGATGTTGAATGATGATAACTCCATTACCCATCCTTGCCTCCATGAAAAATCCCTCATGACAGATAAGTTCTAAGCAATCATCTATCCCCTTAGCCACCCATAAAGCTGTCGTCCCACATAGACACATGAGCTTAGCCATCCTTTTACTACGTTCAAAGATGCAAAAACTATTAACTCCCTCTTTCATAAAAACTAAACTTTTTTATTCTAGCTTCAACCACCTCTCACCATCCATCTGAGACGAATCTGTGTCTTACGTCGTCATCCTTTGATCCCAAATCACAGGATCATCCATCTGCTTTCTATACAGGAATAGAAAGCAGTATGTGCATCTCTGAGGAAACCAAGAGGAATACGGCTAAAGAAGAAGGATCTGCCTTGTCGCCAAAGCTCGGCCTTGTCTGTGACGGACCATATCTGCATCGCGCACCAAATCTACGTCGACGAAGCCTAAAGGAAGGCTTTATGTGAGGATCCCGATCGCTGGAGGGAGGGTCGTCGCCAAGGTGTCCTCCGAGGGGTCGCCGGAGCCCGTCAATTTTGTCTGTGGTGGCCACAGGTTTGGCGGCGCCTGACAGGGCTGCACATTCAAACTTCTGATGGTCCGATGACGACAACGACGGCACAAAGGGGTTCGATGGCACAGCAGGATCGAGTGGGTACGTTGGGTACAATGGCACAAAAGGATCGAGTGACTTTCGATTACTTGAGGCCTGAATACTTGGGCATAATTTTACCTCTACTAGGAGTCTAAAATCCCAACTAACTGTATGTAAGCTCGTAAGATTCAATTTTTCCTCTCCAAACTAGAAAAATTATAATTACATTTCCCCTCATTAAAATATTAATCCAGCAAATAAGTTTCAAAATTACATAGTGAATTTTGCACATGCATATGCCCCAAAAACTTTAAGGGCAGGTTTGGGAGGTGAGATAAGAATTTTGTGTTTTGTTTGAGAGTTTAAAATATTGTGTTTTAATATTATTATTGTATTGGGATTTGAAAAAGGTGAATTGGGATTTGAAAAAATTGAATTGTTTATTATATTTTGTATAGGGATTTGAAAAAGGTGTAATGATGAGATGAGATGAGATGAGATGAGAATTTTGTGTCTCATCTCATCCCCAAACCTGCCCTAAGAGTATAATGTAATGTCTTAATCATTCGCCATCTAACAATGCAACTGGGTAATGGGAACCACAAGTATGCAAAACAAGCCATTGAAAAAACAATGAGACTGCACAAATTCGCATAAACAATGATCTTCGAGAAAACAAAAAATGAAAATGACATACAGATTCTAGAAATATTGGGATCTTCATCTTGAATTTCATCCGCAGCCCTCAAAATTTCATCAATATCCCTATTGTTTGCAAGCGAAGATGGTACATTTCCAGCAATGCCAGTACCGGGATGCCCATATGCACCAGCGCCTACCCTTTCCCTGCTTAATGCAGCACGTACTAACCGCTCCCATAGTTCTTCAGCTCGTGACATTTTCTATAAAAGATAGCACAAAAGAGGAAAAGAAGTATCAGCACAAGTATGCCATGAATTTTTTCAACATGCATCGACATTGGTACATAGACACCCATTGTCACTTTATGTCAACGAAAGTAAGATCAAGAGCTTTTCCTATAATCATAAGTTAATATACGGATTAAAAACCATAAGAGTAGCACCAAGAAATAGAAGTTTCGTAGGCAACCCAAAGTTGTGTAATTGAGTGAGTACAACTCAACCAGGGTAATAGAACAAAGAAACTATGTAGAAAATAAGCAAACCCCAACAGAAAAATCAAATTTTTAAGCTGAAATTAGATGGTAGAAGTTTTTTTTCAGGGAAAAAAAAAAGAAAAAAAAAAAACCTGAAAAAGGGTCATTTCAAAGCAACCAGGCTGCCTATGAACGATTAAGAAGTCTATATGCTAAAAAGGTGATGATTAGACCATCAACCTGTCAAAACCCCACAAAATGAAAACCTCCACTTAATTAAATAGAGTCCATACCACACAAGTTAAAGAAAGTCAAACATTTCAATTTTTAAACCACACACACAAAAAAAAAAAAAAAAAGAGAAGAAAACATAAAGCAGCTTAACCATTCTTTTCTCTTCACAGTATCAAACCAGAAAAGGTATAATCAAAGTTTTGAATTTCATTTTATGGAATATTTCAGTAACGGTGTGTACCGGTGTACCGTTTCAGAATTACCAATATATCTAAGTTCATAATCGATGAAACAAAAAAATAACCAGTCATATATATAAAGTTCATACTTGATCATAGCTTCAAGATTTATTAAAATATGTTGCATTGAGCAAATTCAACCACCCATGTTCTTAACTATTATTCAATAAGAACTCAAACTTTCAGATTTACCTATATTATATATGTTTCAACAAGTATAAGTACACAATAGACCAATTCTTATTCTTCTTCAAATGCTTTGCCTATTCTTAAAGTTTTCTTCTGTGGTGGTTTATTAATTCTAAAATGAAATTTCATCTATAGACACGACTGTCAATAATTTATCTAGCTTTGTATAAACAATAATCTCGATAACCTACCCCAACTTCCAAACTGAAAATTAGGTAAATTATTATAAACCTTACATAACATGAAACAAACAGAGGCTAGATATTTGTTGATATATATTCAACAACCCTGGTAATCATCATTCATTAATCACAGCTTGACTATTTGCTGAAATATATTGCATTAAACACATTTAAAATTTACTCAAAGTTGTAACTAAGAGGAAGGCAAAGCCACAGATTCAGAAAAGAGCAGTCACATACAATGTATAACACATTTCATAAAAGGAAAAAAAAAAAAAAAACATTGATCCCAAAATCAAGCCATAATGTTCATTAACCACTTTAATTTCAAAAAATCCAGTGAATATTTCACTATTTCACCTCGGGGTCCGAATTTAATTAGTAACAGAGGATGTGGTGGACCCGATGAGGGTGGCAAACCAAAGATAGGCAGACCGTGGCTATGGGTGGCTGACAAAGAGCGATAATATCCACTGTTTGGCGTAAACACTAAAGAGAACACACACACACAGAAGGACGAAATTTGCCGACCGTTGGCGCTGGGTGTGTGTGGTGCAGGTGCAAGAGCAACGAGCAAGTTGGATTGGAGTTGTGGAGGAGAATGCAGGCAGCCGGGTCACCGTATATGGCTGGAGGGAATGGAACGCAGGAGAGAGTGGCTCACAGATTTAGGGCTGAAAAGTGAAAATACGAAGAGAAGAAGAAGGAAAGGGTCGGTATCCTTATTCTGAAGCTTGAATGTGATGAAGAATGACCAAAATGCTTTTTACCCTCAGGAACGTCAGGCGCCTATTACCAAACAATTCAAACAAAGTCGAGTATTCCACTTTCAAGAACCCCAACCCCTCCCAGCCTAACCCCAAAATTAGAAACAAAAGTCACAAGATCAGGATGTGAAAAGGTTGGGCATTACCTGATCTAGGGATAGAAGATCCTGGAGACAGAGTTGACGACGGACGAATGGAATCGGTCTCGGACTTGGACCAAATCCAAAGGCGGGTCTCTTCTTTCTGAAAAGGCAGGAATCTGTGCTTCAAGTTTTGAGTGAAAATACGAAGGTGGAAACAAAGAAGGTCATGGTGCTTTTGCTAAATCCCAGTGGTAATATGAGGGAGGGATGTTTACCGGATTTACGGGCTACAGCCGGTTGGACACGGCAACGTTTTTATAGGGTTCTTTCTTTTTTTTTCTTTTTTCTTTTCTTTTCTGCATAAATAACGCGGAGAAGAAATCCTTGGCGCGTGACAGCCGGATAATTTTCTCAGACCATTTTATGTCCAAATCTTAATTAAAATTTTAACTAATTTATTATTTATAAATTATCTTAATCTATTTCATCTCATTTCACCATCTAAACGAGTCCTAAAAGAGACTTGGCGTGTATGTGTTCATATTTTAGCCAAGGTTACAAGATTAAAAAATTTCAAATTTTTTAAACTTAGGAATAATATCAATTTTAAATAAAACTACCCTAAATTATATGACCTCGAAATTAATAAAATGGTCTTCCAATCCTGTATTTGAGTTGTACTTTACATTTTGACCAATATGGATAAGATTATAAGATTTTAACAACAAAAACATTATTATTAAAGATTGACAAAATAACTTTTTTCATATACAATTTAGGAAAAATTAGATTTCTCATCTTCCAATCATTAAGATTTTTTTTTTTTTTTTTGCATTTTAAACTATTAGAATTTTCAATTTACACTCTAAATTACTAAGTTTTGATAATTTGTAATGCTGGTCAAGATATGGCAGTTGACAAGAAATTGATACCTTTAACACTTTATGATGTAAATTGTAAAAAGTAATATTACTCTTCATTCTTGATTTTGTCATCTTCAATTGCACTTGTCGATATGGCATATTTTAAGTGGTTGTTTATTTGAGTAGTTGATATATAAAACCACTTATAATATGCAATATAAACATTGTGACTAAAGTCACAAAATCAAGGATGAAGAACATAATTTCTCAAATTGAAAAAATATTACTAATTTTGGGATGCAAAATATAATGGTCCTACCATTTAGATTTAAAGGTCTACATGTCTTTCTGTGAAAATTCAAGTTTAAACTGCCATGGTGATAGTTATTGAAATACATAATCAACTTTTTTAGATAGGATGTCAGGGTTAAAATTCACATTTCAATGGATTTAAAATTGAGTAATAATATGCGTATAATCTCTTACACAGCTATGTTTTAAATAAGAGTATTTTTATAAAATTAACAAGCATGTTTTAAATGAAAAGCATTTTTATAAGGTGAAATACATATAAGACATATTAAGACGTACTATATTAAGACATATAAGTTTATTTTTATAAAATATTTGCACAAACCAAACATTTATCTTAAACTTCTACGTATATAAAAGGATGATGTCGCAGACTCACTGTATAGAATCAAATTATGCTCACTTTAATATTATTTTGAGCCCACAAGGAAGCATCATCCATTTTTTCTTTTATTTTCTAAAACATGATGCATGCATCAACATCATTCATGTATTCGTCGATCTTAGTTAAATCGAGTATCAACTAAGTTTTTAATACAAAAGTTCGGGTCATGAGCATCAATTATCTATCATATTTCTACAACTAAACAAACCACTACTAAATTAAACTAAAAATTTCTCAAAAACTTAGTAATGCCAAAACAACTATTTTGACTGCTCTCAGGTTCGATTGGATGAATGTTTTTTATTTATTTGAATGATTAGATAAGCCAAGCTTCTAAATTAGATAGAGATAGACTACCCAGCAATTTAAGAGGCCTTCTTTATATGGATAAAATTGATCTTCTTTATTTGCAGATCTCGTGGTAAGCTGCATTTGATTTATTTGTTTATTTACTTTATATGCATGTGGTTTCTTTGTTTTTGTTTTCTTGCAGGTTTTTAGTTTTTCTTTGATTATTTGTACCACTAGGTATCTATGGTTATAATCACAGTTTTCTTCTACCATAAGTGAGGACTTTCGATAAAAATTGGATACCGTCCTCTTCTTAAAAAAAAAATCAAAACTTCTAAATTTGGTGGTACGATTAAGATTTGGAAGGACAGTTTCATATGTGTAAAAAGGGGAAAATATTCAAGATAACTCCTTAATCCAAATAAAGGAAAAAAATGCTAAAAACAAATATGTTTTGGTCTTATAGTTTTCATCTCCCTTGAACAAGATTACTATATTATAAAGGAAAATAAAAATACATAAAAAAGTAAATGAGGTCCCAACAAATGCTCAAATTTCTTTCCAAAAAATATCGCAAGCCAAACTAAGTCCGTTACCATGAGGGCTCCGGCGATTGTGGAAGTAGTTATTTCTGTTGGTTTTCTCTCAAGTTTCTTCATATAGGTTCTTGAGGAGAAAGTTTGTGCCTTCACTTTTGGGTGGTAGGCAAAGTATTTTTAGTCTGTAATTGTTTGTTATCATCTGTTAACATGGCTGAGGATTTTATTTCACATTGGAATAAACTAAGCCTTACAACCGTTGAAATTAATCATGGAACAAAGTATTAAAAAAGGTCAATTCTGTCTTGTGGAGAAGACTATGTCAAGAGAAAAAATAATCGTGAAGTCTTTAAGTTAACGATGCTTAAAATCGTGAAGTCTTTAAGTTAACGATCCTTAAAGTTTGGAAAGTTGGTGTTGTCATTCATATTGTTGAAGTGGGTCTGAATTTGTTTCTCTTGGAATTTAGTTCTAAACTTGAGATGCAGCGAATATGGGATGGTCAACCATGACTCTTTGATCAGAATCTAATTTGTTTTAAGTTCTTTGATGGACTTATTTCTCCCACTGAACTAGTATTCTCTCGTGCCTACCTTTGCGTGCAACTACATCACATTCCTCTCGGGTGTATGAATTATAATGTGGCTTCCAGAATTGGCAGAATGATTAGAAATTTGATTCATGTGGAGATTGATGAACATGGAACTGGGTGGGGAAAATACATGCGGGTTCTTGCTGAGATTGATCTCTTCAAACCCCTTGCAAGAGGTACTATGTTATCATTGAAGGAACATCAAGTTTTTGTGCATTTTAAGTATGAAAGATTATCTCTTTTTGCTTTTCTTGTGGTGTTATTATGCATGGCAGTGCTGGTTGTTTGTCTAAGACAGGGGCACTTCTTCCATGCAATATAGTACATGGATGCGCGTTGGGTCCACTGCTGCAAGAGAAAGGGTGGGTAAGTTCATTGCTGGTTCTTCACGTCTATCTACATCCTCTGTTGCAACCAACTATTTCTCTGTTGGTTCTTCTTCTGGTAATTGTATTGACAGTTATGAGATAGTTGGGGATGTGGATGACATGGGACATTCTAAGAAGATTGTAGAAGATCTGTTGATTGGCTACCCATCTGTGATTACCAGTTCTGCAACTGCCACAACCAATATAACTGCCACAACTGCCACCACCACAATGCTTGATCCTGCACTGCATTCTGTGATCCTTTCCCAATCTGTTGATGAATCTCCTGATAAAGTCCTCATTCTTGATAATGGGGTTGGTACTGATAGGGTGGAGGCCTCTGAACATGTTGACCCCTCTAGTCCATCTCACTCACTGGTTCATTTGAAGAATAAGGTCAAAAATGCTAAAGTTAAGGCTACTTTTAATTCTGATATTTTCTTGGCTACTAGAAAGCGGAAGTTCTTGCCTTTTGGTAACCGTACTACTGAGGACAAAATGACTTTTAAAAGAAAATTGAGGAATGTGAAAACATTGGTGGAGGCTATTTCTCAGCCCCGCCAAGAGAAATGAGGCTTTTAAATTGGAACTGTCGAGGGCTTGGCAACCCTCAGATAGTTCACGACCTTAACCTTATGATTAAGGATAAAAAGCCAAACATCTTATTTCTTATGGAAACTAGATTATGTAAGAGTAAGATAGACTGTTTGAAGTATTTACTTGGTTTCACTAATATGTTTCTGGTTGAGGGGTTGGGTCATGGTGGGGGACTGGCTTTGCTTTGGAAGTCATATTGTGATGTAGAGATTCAAAACTATTCTCAAAGACATATTAATTGTTAAGTTGACAACATATCTCCTAAATCCCCATGGATGCTCACATGTTTCTATGGTCATCCCATTACTGAAAAAAGAATAGAGGGTTATAACATTTTAAGGCATTTCAATTCTCTGAATTCTGATATGTGGTTTTGTCATGGAGATTTCAATGAGATCATTTTTCAAGGTGATAAGGAAGGGGTGCAATAAGAAGTGAGAAACATATTGCCTTTTTTAAGGATGCTTTAGATGATTATCAACTTCATAATCTGCAATTTACTAGAGGGAGGTTCACATGGTCTAACAACAGGTCAGACTCTTCTTTCACTAAGGAGAAATTGGATAGGGTAGTGGCATCTTCTGCTTGGTGTGAAAATTTTGGAATGGTTGACATAAGAATTCAATCTTCTGTCTCTTCTGATCATTGCCCATTTCTCATGACTTTTCTTAATAACCATGAGTCTTCTCGTTCATTGAAGAGGCCAATCGGATTTGAGGCCAGATGGGCTTCTTATGAGGACTATAGTACTGCTATAAAATCTGCTTAGTTGCAGGCTGGTGGAGTCTCTGATAATCTGGTTTCTCTGAGCAGTAAACTAGCCTGTTGCATGAAATCTATAAGAAGGTGGGCTTATTCAAAAGACCCAGTCTCTAATCAGCTCCTAGGGAGAAGATGAGCCAACTTGAAAGGATGCAGACTACTCTCACAACAACTTTAGTACCAGAAGTCAGTAAATTGCAGAAAGAGATTTCTATTCTTCAAGAATCATTGAATTTAAAATAGAAACAAAGAGCCAAAGTTCATTGGTTACAGAATGGGGATAAAAACACTAGATTTTTCCATTTGAGTGCTAGCCAAAGACAAAGAAGGAATAAAATTGTACAAGTGGAAGATGAGGATGGTGTTCAATGTAGTACTGCAGTAGAGATTAGCCTTGGTTTTACTCGTTTTTTTCAAAACCTGTTTACTTCCTCTAATCCTTCTCAAATTGATGTTTGCCTTCATAATTTGACACCTAAAGTATCTCCTGCTATGACTGATGATTTACTCCAAGCCTTTACAGTGGAAGATGTTAAGACTGCAGTTTTTCAAATAGGACCATTCAAAGCCCCTGGACCAAATGGTTATAATGCCTGCTTCTATCAAGACAATTGGGATGTGGTGGGGAATGAGGTTTGTCATACGATTCTGTCATTTCTTAACTCTCATGCATGTATAGGAGCCATTAATTACACTTACCTAGTTTTAATTCCCAAGTCCAAAGACTGTTTCTGAGTATAGACTCATAAACTTATGTAATGTCATTTATAAGATCATTACAAAAATGCTCACAAACAAATTGAAATCCATTATGCCTTTACTTATTTCACCAAACCAGTGTGCTTTTGTGCTTAGTAGGCAAATTACTAACAACATTATTGCAGCCTATGAAACTCTCCACACCATGAAGACAAAACTCCATGGTCATAAGGGTTTTATGGTTTTGAAATTAATATGAGTAAGGCTTATGACAGAGTGAAATGGGGGTTCATTCAAGCTGTTTTGTTAAAATTGGGATTCAATGACAAATGGGTTGAGTTGATCATGTCATGTATTTCTACCTCTTCATTTTTTGTTTTCCTTAATGGTGTTCCTCAACAGTGCTCCAAACCAGGAAGGGGCCTCAGGCAAGGTTGTCATTTATCCCCATATCTTTTTATTCTTTATGCTGAAGCCTTGAGTTATCAATTGTATGCTGCAAAACAACAAAAGGTCTTAACTGGTGTCCCTATTACTCGAGGCCAGATCAGATTAAATCATCTGTTATTTGCATATGACAACCTCTTATTTTGTAAAGCTAATCTGCAGGAGTGGGTCCACTTGAATCATATTTTTAGTGTGTATAAAGCTGCATCTGGCCAAAAGCTCAACAAAGACAAGACTTCATTATTCTTCAGCAGAAACACAAGAGCAGCAACAAAAAAACACATTATGGAGATAATTGGGTTACATGCCTATACTAATTTGGATAGGTATTTGGGTCTTCCTTCTACTATGGGGAAATAAAAAACAAGGGCTTTCAATGGTATTGTAGAAAGGGTGATTAAGAGGCTTGATAACTGGAATAACAAGTTCATTTCAAAACCAAGGAAGGAGATCCTTATTGAGACAATATTGCAAGTACTGCCTACCAATAATATGAGTGTTTTTTTGCTACCAATAGTACTTTGCAAGAAATTACATTCAGCTTTTGCAAGATTCTGGTGGGGTCATAAGGAAAATCAATCTAAAATTCACTGGTCTAGATGGGAATCCTTGTGTGCAGGGAAATCTTGTGGAGGTTTAGGGTTCAGAGACCTACATAGCTTCAATATAGCCCTTTTAGCAAAACAGACATGGAGGTTGAAAATGTTTCCTGACTCTTTACCTAGCAGGATTCTTAAAGCTAAATACTTCCCTTATATAGACTTTTCACATGCTGCTTTAGGTCCAATGCCTTCTTATTTATGGAGAAGTATGTTTCATTCTATTCCTCTGATTGAGAAAGGTAGTATGTGGAGAGTGGGTGATGGTACCCAGGTCAAAATATGGAAGGACAAATGGTTGCAGAGAGACTCCACATGCAGGATTCTATCTCCTATGTCTATACTTCATGAGAATGTTGTGGTTGCTAATCTTATAGATACCAACACAAGATGGTGGAATATGAATCTTATCCAAACAGCTTTTCAAGAGGAAGATGTGAATGAGATATTGAAAGTGACTGTCAGTATTATGCCTTCTGCTGATAAGTTGATATGGAAAGGAACTTTGTCTGGCCATTTTTCAGTAAGAAGTGTTTATCACTTGCATAAGCAACTCCAAGCAAGGATTAATGGTGAATCTTCTACTAATGGAGCACATGGAGTGCTATGGAAGAAAATTTGGGCTTTACAAACAACTAATGCTGTTAAATAGTTCATTTGGAGTGCATGCACAGATTCACTGCCCACTCGAGTTAATTTGTGTAAGAGAAAAGTTATTACTGATTCTTGTTGTCCTATTTGCATATTGGAAGATGAAACACCAGCCCATATCTTATGGACTTGTCCCTCTGCAAAAGATGTATGGATTATATGCTCTAAGCTGATTCAAAAGGCTTACTTTCAAGCAACTAGTTTCTTCTGTGTTTTTTAATATCTGGTTAACAGATTACCAATGCAAGATCTTGTATTATTTGCCACCATAGGTCGTTTGCTGTGGTTTAGAAGAAACACATTAATCCATGATGCCCCTTTTCAGTCTCCTAATATGCTTCATGGAAATGCAATTAAGGCTGTTGAAGAATACTGCAATACAAATTAAAACCAGTAAGGTCAGTCACTCAAAATCCTTTGTCTGTTACTCGATGGGAACCACCACCATCACATTGGGTGAAAGTTAATTGGGATGTGACAGTAAGAACTACTGTCAACAAACTTGGTGTTGGTGTGGTGATAAGGGATACTACTGGTTCTGTTTTGGCAAGTTTAATGCAACCAACTTTTTATTGCATAGATCATGTGCTGGCAGAAGCAAAAGGCTTACTCTCTGCTGTGTTATTTTGTCAAGAGTTAGGAATTGATTCTGTCATCTTTGAAGGAGATTTTTGTCAAGTTGTTCATGCAGTTCAGAGGTTTGATTATTCTGTTGGAAGTCTGTAGTGTATTATCTCAGATATCCTTAATCTTCTGAGTACTGCTCATTGGAAAATTCAGCATGTTAAGAGGAACTTGAATGGTGTGGCTCATCAACTTGCTCAAGTTACAGTGACATTAGAAAATGAGTTAATAGATATTGATTATACTGCAGAATGTATTGAACCTCTTGTATTGGCTGAATGCCATATTTCAGTTCAATAAAATTGACTTCTATGTTGATTTAAAAAAAAAAAAAAACAAATGCTCAAATTTAAATATACAATAAAAAAATTAAAAAAGAAATCAAGAAATGTAACCAAATAATTTGTTTGATCTTGTAACACTTGGTACGTTAATTACTAAATTAAAAATCTAATATATAATAATTACCCTATTAATTTTAATTTTTGGAAACTAGTATCCTTGTTTTACATGTATAATAAGCCAAGTCAAAAGTCGAATCTCGGCCTCAAGCTCGAGAATTTCTGAGCATGAGGACTCAGAAAGACTGAACGATATAGTTCAAGGAGGATCCGAGCAAGTACACATTGCCGGAATGCTTGATCGGAAGGTTGCTCGTTGTATGCTCATTGTGTGCTTGGAATGTTACACAAAATACTTGCTCGATGTATCTGTTGTGTTTAGATAATGAGGTGATCTCAAGTATTCTCTGACTAGTAATAAAAGTAACGAAATAATAATAATAAAATATTAAATCTTAATGAATAGTAATAAAAAATAGATAAAAATAATAATAAAATAATAAATAACAATAGAGTGCTTTAAAAAATATTGACTTTAATAATGAAGTCAGTATGTTATTTGGAAATCTCTCTCAGGCTCGTTGCTCGAGATGGCTAGTGTTGGCACACTAGCAGAGGTTTGGCTAACTAGAATACCTCAAGTATGCTCAAACACTCTCAATATATTATTTACTTTATTATTACTTTTTACTTATTTTTATTACTATTTATTATTTTTTACATACTTTTTATTATTATTTTTTAATTACTATTCACAAACATTTTAAACACTTATACTATCCAAACGTAAATGCAACACCAAGATTTTCCTCTAGGGTGCCCTAATAGGCCTAGGTAGGATAACATGGATTTTACTTTTATTCGACTTGGGTTTTACTTCTGCCTTAAGGACCTTGTGGCTATAAATAGAGGGGACACTGGGACCATAGCAGCAACTATAAAAGTAAAAAAGAAAGAAAAAGCCAGCGTAAGAGTGAGTGTAAAGTGAAGGAGAAAGCAAGTGAAAAGAAAAGGCAAGAACGGAGTATAAGCCAGACGAGCTTTGGACGAAATTCAAAAGGAACCGTGAAACAAGTGAATGGCAAGAATAGCATGGAAGCTAAGGCGGGCAATCGGCGAGGTTGTAATACGGCCCGTGAGGGAAAAGAGAAAAAGGCGGAAAAAATAAAAATCCACCCAAACAACTACTAAGATTTTTACTGATCAAGTGAGTGTGGACGGTGCCATTCCTATAAACAAGCTTGTAGAGTATTTATTTATTTATTATCTATTATATTAGTATAGTTCTGACTAACCACTCGTTGCTGATTTTGTTCTGATTTTATGACTAAATGCATAAATATTAATTGTTCTGTGATGTTAATTGCTTTTATCATTACATCTTCCGTTTGCTAAATTTTTGAATGATTGAAAAATAGTTAAATTGACAAAACTTGTGTCATTTTTCCATCGCTCGTTATTGCGCCTACCAAGACAGTACCTCCGTCACGTCTCTATTTCAAGCTCTATGCTCACGCAAAAAAACATTGCTTTGATTATGGAAACGAGGATTGGTCAATTTAATATAATTAAAAGACCCAATGAGAAATGTTTTAGTTCTAGATTGGTACCAAATTTGATTATGGACAATGCAATACATTCAATAGTATAGATGTAGTCATGGGAGGATGCATACTCTACGAAGTATTCTCGAAATACATCAGGTATTCTTAAAATTCCTCACTACAATGTATTATTTTATTATTAGTTTTTACCTATTTTTTATTACTATTTATTACTATTTAATATTTTGTTATTAATTTTTCATTAATTTTTTATTACTATTTACAAAATACTTGAAAATACCTAAGTATCCAAACACAACTGCCAATCAAGTAATATTTGCATTCCTAAATAGGATTAGATAGACAAAAAGCGCTTATGAAATAGAATACCAACGTACGTCTATAAAGTATATAGAAAGCTAAACATCTTGGAGACTTACTAGATGGAGCTTCAAAATAACTACATGAAAAAGTAAAAATCCACAAAAGTTTCACTCGTATGGAGGTTGGCGCAGTCAGAAGATGGAAGGGGAATGATATCTATTTGCGGAAGATGCGAAAGCTCCACCTAAGAAAATCAAGGAAAAAGCCACCAAGACACCTCCATATTCCATTACTCCACAAACCAGAAATACTAAAAAAATGATGCCATTTTTATGTAATCAAACCTTTAAACTTTTAAAATTTAAGAGTTGGGAGATGATTGAGTGGCTTCACAAGAACAAAGCCTAGACAGATGATAGAATATGACACTTAATAGATGTCCAACATGTTTTTGAATGTAAAACTAGTCACTAAAGGGTAAAATAAACATGGTTGTTTTTTTGTTCCCTCAATACTTTCTCTTTTCTTTTTCCCATGAAAAAAAATCCTTAAATTTTAATTATTTTATTTGCGCTTTTATGCTTTGTGGTATGGATTTTGTGAGATTGGGCCACAATGTTGGTCCAAGAAACTTGGTGAAGAAGAATGAAATAGACTTCTTTGTAGAATGATAAAACCCACAAGTAGTTAGGAACATATAGAGATTGCTCTCCCTATAGGCGGAGTTAGAATTTGGTATCTGGGGAGCGATTGACAAAGTGTACGGTATGTGTCAGCATAAATAATATGTACTTTTTACATGTGACTATATAAAAAAATAATTATACGTCATAAAATTATATAAATTTTCTCGATTTATTCATATTTTTCTAAGCTTTATGAAAAATTTATAGATTAAGAATAAACCTAAAAAAGTATCTAATAATATAAAAGTCGTTAGATTTTTTATTGTATAATTGTATTACTATTAATAAATGAACAAAAAAAAGCATGTGAATAACTAATAAATTATTCACAAAAGAAAATAAATTCTTCACATACTCTCTATCTCTCTAGAAACGTCTCATCAATCATCTAGCTAGATAAATTTGCTACCTCTCATATGCAAGAATCTTCCAGATTTGTTTTAACTATTACATAAACTCTCTTGAAACTTCTAACTAGTTAATTGATTAATATGTGGTTAAAAATATCTCAAAGATTGTAAATGAAGATTATGTACAAGTGATAGGCAAGAAATTTAATGAAATTGAGAATGACCCAAATGAAAGAAAAAAAAAATCGTGTAACTATATATGTAAGCTCAGAAAGATAAGAAAAACTTATATTATATCATTGATATGAAACTAAACAAACTGCACAATGCACACCAAAGGCAAATAAAGAGAGATAGAAATGCCAAATCAAGACTATTATGTTAATGGACTTAAAGATATTTGAATGATATAATGTGTGCTTGAGTGTTGGCGGACAATCTTAAATATTTTAAAAATATTTACACTTAAAATTAAAATTATATAATATATAAGACTAATTTTTAAAATTTTTGGGGGGCCAACCTACAACATAGTTCCGCCCCCTGGCCAAACTCCCTCTGAACGTTTTCTGCTTAAACAGAACTTTCTTTTGCATATCCTACCCATTACAGCTCTTATTTTCCTGATTATTTACAATACAAGCAAATCCTATTTAGAAGAGAATTTGGCTAGATGAAGATTATACAATTCTGGAGATAATATCAATCTAGGAGATGATGGTTTTATTATAGCTGTGTCATTCAAAACTGGAAGAGATAATAACAAATCCTAAAAAAAATCTATTATTTTCTTAGATTCTTTGCGAGAAACTCCAAAATAGATGCTTCTTGCCAATAATACGTGCACATAGGTTACACTTGATTAATCTTAGTAGGATATAGTCTTGTGATTAATTTTGTCAAAAATTATGTAAGACGAGTTCAGATTAGAATGCAAAAATCAAAATTATTGAAGATTCCATTTTATAAGTGATTCCACTCATGAACTTAAATACTATTCATCATCATTTTAACTACCAACATTTTATCATCTCCTGAGCCTGAGGCATCAACTATTGATAAATAAGTGAAAAATAACAAACAAATTTCTAATAATTTGATTCTACATATCAAGAGATGATAGGATAATAGTTAAAGATGAAGAACACTTCCATTACATTTTACCACCAATGTATTACTAAGGTGACCTGGAGACATGTAATCAAAACCACAAAATTCGTTTTTTTCTATTCACATCAATGAATTGGGGAAAAGAATGTAAGGCTGGCACACAGTTGGTTAAGAAAAATAAGAATGTGGTATTTTTTTTTTTTTTTTTTTTCATTTTTACTCAAGAAATCATTCAAATAAGAATCCGAAGATCATATCAGCTGAATGCCTTAGACGAGACTCAGGGAAGAGGTGCAGGGTTTTACTATAATGAAATACAGAAAATTCCAGTAATGCAGCCCAATTACTTCCATAATCAAAACAGCTAATGAAAAATATAAACATTTGCACACCATATCAAGGGAGATCGAGGAATATGCATAAACAATGGTCTTGATGACAGTAAGATTACTCCTTGTTCCGTGATGCGCGATCCTTCCGGTGGCCGCCAAGAATACGAGAAATCTGTAGCCCTCTGCTAAATGCTTGGTTAAAGAGCATACGGGTCTGGAATTCAGAAACAAAGGGAAACCAGGCCAGGAATGCAACTGGAGAGAACAGAAACAAACCCATAACAATCTCATAACCACGAGCAAGCGTCCTAACTGATCCCCAAAACCCAGCTCGCCGAACAAGAGGCTTGCAAGCTTGCGCAATCTGGTGCAATTAAGGAGAAAAAACAAACCATGTAAATTTGGTCTTCTCAAAATTATCAGATCATCATGAGTTAGAGAAATTGCAGCACCCAATTAGCACAAATCTTTTGCTGGTGGAGGCTACAATGTATACTAGGTTTATTTTTTGGAGATTAAAGAACCCAGATTTCAAGTTTGAGATATGCAATAACACTTGTTTTTCTTTTTTGAAAAATTATATCTGCAGGCCGGCGTAAAGGACACTCTCCGCACTGACTTGAGCATTCCAGAGTTATGTAAAATTCATATTTTTGTAAAATTTGAAGGAAATGGCTCAATATAGTCTATCCAATAGATTACGTATTTTATAACTAATATCCAGTTTGCTACAGTACCATCTCTATATCTATAGAATACTATTCACATTTATATAAATATTTAATTCATCTCTCTCTATTTTTTTTATTCTTTATTCATCTCTTTATCTATTTTTTACTTTTTATTTTATTTGAAATGAATAAAATATATTAAAAAGTATAATATTTAAATGATATAAAGAAAAAATAGATAAGTTGATATATGATATATTGTAAAAGTCAGTATGTAAAATAGAAAAGTAGATTTTGATGATGTATTTTAAAAGATAGGATGAAGAATCTATTGTAAGGGCTTTTTTTTTTTTAATTTTTTTTTTGTCACAATAGTAGAGGGGCAATGAACCCCGGCTCTCAAAGTTGAGAACAGGGTTTGGTGCTCCGTGCTAGCATGATCAAAGGCCACCGGCATGCAATACACTTGCTTACTCACAAAATATAACTGCAAAATGAAGTACAGGTGAGAACAGAAACATTAGCATACCAGAAGCAGCCCCCAACCAGTTGGCATAAAGGCAAGAATGCAAACAATGATGTCTTGTAATGTCATATGTGGGAGGGCAATCAAAGTGACTAGAATAGAGACAAAAGTCAGGAATATCATTCCTTTGATTAGCCGGAACACAAGTTGGAAACTTGCACTGAACTTTCGCCGCCCAACTGAGACAGTCTGCCGAAAGAAAAAAAATATGTCAAAACTTTTCAAGAAGCAGCAATTCACATATAAACCTCTTTAAATATGCAATGGAACTTTAAAAAATAAAAAGCTTATAAAGAGTAATGCTGAAGTATATTATGTTGGACTGTGCAATTAAAAAACAACGAAAAGAATGTCCAATGGTCTGCATTGGGCTGCCAATCTTTACATATTTTTTTTTTTCCACAAAATCAATTACTTGCCAACACTTAATAAAAGATTGGATTTATGTATGTGTGTCTTCACTTGCTAAATTCTCTCACCAATAATCAGTTCAAATAAATTTAAGTTCTTACTAAACACACTCCTGAAATGCAATAAAACAAAATCCCAGTGCTAGCCTTTGATCAGATTGCTAAAGCCTAAATGAAAGAAAATGGATTGCTGCTCAGGGGAAGCAATCTTCATGCTGGCCACCATGGAACATGTGATAGGTAAATATATGAAAAACCTTACACTAACCTTCATTACAAACAATATAAGAACGATCACCAGCCAAGATAATCCATAGACCTGTGACCCAGCAAAAAGAATATATGATTTTGCTACAAATATTTATTATTTTGATAAGAAATTTTGACATTAATATTTCACCAGAAACAAAATTAAAAACAAGGAACAAGATCCTTACCAGAAAACTTTGTGTTTTTTTTGTAATTGTCAAATGATACACAAGCCCATACTGATAGATAAAGAATCGCAAAGCTAACAATATCTCTGCTACGATACCACGCATGCCAGAATGACGAAGATGCTCTTGTTCTTCTTCCCACCATGATTCCCAACTTTTTTCTGGTGGCACACCTATGCCGCCTCGGTTGCTGATCCACTTATTCCAATCAGTCCAATCATCCACAATCTTTTGCCACTCAAAACCAGAAGGGTTGAACAGAAAGGGAGCAAAAAGCCAGGTGCCCACCATAAACCATAAAGATATAGTGATCAAGACATATGCAACAGCACTTCTATAAGTATGACCAAATATTTGGTACACAAGAAGCAAGATCAGGAGCTCCATACCCTTGACAAAATGACTACGGGAGTAGAGTCTATAGTTGTCAGCAAACTTGGCATGGAACACCACAAACCCTCGACCTGTAGGCCTATACTTTGAACCCCCATGAAGTAATGCCCTTCCATAGTAATGGGTTTTTGTTCCAAGAGAAAATGTGAAAAATACAGGGGCCAGTTGTAATTGCATCAATATGAACTCACTCAATGCAGTTCGAAAACCCCTTTCCAAACCAATTTCCATCAACATGGGCAAGGCCATCAAAAATCCAATTTGAACAAAAGATTGAGAAGCAAGAGCCACTTCAAGAGGTTTATTGTCTCGAATTGCTGGTTGAGTAATCAGACCTTCTTCAAGCCCACTGAGGACCAAATAAAGGCGGCCATAAAGGAACACATATACTGTGAGCACAGTGATCTGCCAGAAGAAAATGAGAGAATGATCAGTCTTTGGCTACATACATAATATTTCAAAATATGGAAAGAGTAGCTAGTTAAATTATGTACATACAAGAGTGCTGAAGTAGAAACCAACTGTGGTGAAATAAGCTGATAACATTCGGAAAAAGTCAAAACGGTGTCCAAGGCGGTATATATCCCTACTCAATGTCTGCTCTCCATTGCCATTAGCTATCTTTGCCTCAAACATAGAGATCTGGTAGAGGCCCACATCCCTCCCCTTCCCAACTTGTATGTACTCATGATGGGTAACATTGCCCTCACGAAGGGTAGAATTGAAGCCTGTGCGTGGAGCCATAATAAAAATTACTGGATAAAGCCAGCATGATGCACAAAGGCAAACGAAAATAAGAGTGTGAAACTTCTATATCAGCATACCAGCAAAAATGTCTTCACTCAAGTTAATGACCTTGGATGCTTTACTGACACCCCCTCTAGTAAGGTGAAAGATCCTATCAAACACATCGGGATGACCATAGTGGAATCGGACCCTAGATATACAAAACAATGAGAATTAGTTTATGATATCTTTAAGACATGAGATTATGTAAAGAAACAGCTGAAAGACATATCTAAGGTAGGCGGGTGGGCAGGCAACCCCGGTCCCCAAAAAAAAAAAACAAATTAAAGCATCCACCTTTACTATCCAAAAACCTAACATAATCATATTTTTCTTGAAAGTTTAAAAATAGATGTTTGGGTTTCTATTAAAATCCAACCTAACCCTAAATATTATAAATATTTGATTATATTTTCTAAAATATTTGGAAGTTTGTCCCTAAAAAATTTTTAAGATAAAAAAGCTATATATATACATATATATGTGTATATATATATATATATAAACTCATAGCTATTCCTCAAGCCCCCTTCAACTTTTCCTTGTTCTCTTCTGTCTTCTATTTTCTGCATATGACTTCTATCCATTTCCCCTCGAGTTCCCTTTAGCATTCTTCCTTTTTTATATAAGTAGCATTTTTCCTTGTTTATGCTAAACATATCAGGTTTTTGGGGGGGTTAAAGCGAGAAAACCCTTATCTATTAACTGTGGCCTTTTATTCTATACATGTGCTTTATATATCCTAAATTGATGAGTATATGGATAACACTTTTTGTTCTCAAATAATGAAATAATATATGAAAAGTATTTAATTATTATAATACTAGTTTGAGCCTCCAAAAATAAATTTCTGGATCTGCGACAGAAATATGCAAAGTGCACTTGTAGACTACAGATGGCCGAAAAACAAAACTGACTGTATTTCTTTTCCGAGTTCCATGCATCAACATTACCAATCTCGTGGTCATCTACTTGCAATATTTAGTCAGAAAAAAGATCCCCAGGATGCTTTATTCTGAGCAGTTGCAAAACTATGTATTCCAAACACTTGCTAAAAATCATATGCCACAAGAACACGACCAACACTTAGTGATGATAAATGTCCAGTTTAACATCAGTGCCTGTTTGCAAGGGTCTATCCCGTTCCTAGAGCGGTAGGAACACTTTATGGCTGAGTAAACCATATAAGTGGTAAGGTTAAATCTTTGGCAGCAATAAATCAACCAGAACCCCCTGGGCCTTCCATCCCAAAATGAATTATTCTCTTTCACAAAAAGGCATTTGATACAGTTCAATCAATAAATTGTAACATTATTTACTAATTTCCCTTGCATGCATTTTCATAAAATGTCAACTGCATTTCATAAGAGATATTAAAAAAGAAAAAAGATTGACACTTGAGCATTATCCATGAACCCTCAATCTCAACTGCTTTTCTACTGTGATGATTTGCTGGCTGTCATTAAAACTGCCTGCATGCTATACCCCATATGTTCATAGAAATTTCTTTTTTTCCTTTTTCATCACTTAAAACTGGAGATAGAATATTAACCAAGAGTGCTCTACCCCCCCCCCCCCCCAAAAAAAAAAAAAAAAAAAAAAAGAAAAAGAAAAAAAGTAGCCCATTAGATTTACATTCCAAACTGTCATCAATCGGCTGGAATAGAGTTTTCACCCTGTTTTTTCACTTCTAGTTCAAATTTTATGGGACTAGGAACGAGACAATGATAACTTACTTCAGAGGGTTGGCCAACAGTCTCTGCCCAATTGTCACAAAACTGGTTTCCTGATTTGACATGAACCAAGCAAGAGAAGAAACACTACACGAAATTGAAATATAATGGTTAGCAAAACATTAATACTGTGTTTTTGTAACATTAATATCATTACATTGATTGCAATGAAAAACAGAATGTATCAAATAACAAAATTCAGGTGCCTACCTTCCAGTAAATATATGTTCCCTAAGCCCAAGGATTGTAGGGTACCTCACACCATCGTGCTTTTTAAGAAATTCTTGAAGCAAATTTCTCATTTTTAATGCTTCTTCCAAGTAGTTATCCTAGAAATATAGACATTTTAACCAACAGAAATATGCCAATAAAGATAAGTATGATGTCTACTTAGATTTGACAATCATCACCTGGTTCATGTCTATTGTCTGCAAGCCTTCACCCCTTGTAAATATAATCGCATGATTCTGATTTTCTGGCTTTCCCTCACCTAAGATAGGTGGTCCTGGAAGTTTTATTCTATAAATTTCCTGTTCGGTCATTGAGACAATAAAATACAATATATGAGGTTGTAAACTGATCAGGAGAAATCTTCTTTTTTTTGGGGGTTTTTTTTTTTTTGGGGGGGGGGGGGGGGGGGGTGTCTACAACACACACACACACACACACAACTAGAAACTGCAAATTTAAACAAGCAAATAAAAACCCCAAATTAAATAGAGGAAAAGAAGATCATGAAGTTCAAAAAATATTTTTTTTAATAGGTAAAAAGAAATTTGTTAAAATCACATAATTAGGCATAGCCCAAGTATACAGGGAGTATACAAGAGAAAACACCTAATTATAAGCTAAGAACTAGAGAAAGCAACAAAGAAATCATGAAAAAAAGGTCCCATCCAATACAATAGCCGATGCCCAAAGTAATAACATATGGAAGAAAAAATCTATAACCCCTCCCAATGAGTGTTCTCTATCTTCAAAACAACGACCGTTTCTCTCAAGCCAAATACATCACATAAGACATAGAAGAACCATCTTCCAAACGACAGCAATTTGGTGATTATCTTGAATTCCTCTCCAGCAAGCCAGAAGATCCACCACCCTCCTAGGCATCACCCAAGCAAGACCAATCCTATTAAAACTCTTGCTCCATAGAATCTTTGCCACTTTGCAATTAGAAGTCTCTAATCCACAGATTCTCCATTCCTTTCGCACATCCCCTATCTCCATAATATTTCCTGTTCATTGTGGTATCTCCATATACAGTATCCCGGAAGCCAGCCAACCAAAAAAAGCAACCTTGTGAGGCCCTTTGCTCCTCCAAATGCACTTCCTTGGAAAATCATTAGGGGATTGATACGGCATAGCCTTATACAGTATCTGACCAAAAATTGTTACTCCCGGGATGAATTTGTCACTAATATATATATGGCAGTAAATATGTATATATGTATAGGAGACCATTTTGTTAGACACTAGGCTGCTGTAGATGGTTTCCTTACTTCTTAGATTGTTACCTTAGTTACATATTATTTGTAGGCTGTAATTAAGAGAATTCTGGGCTTATTAATAAGAAGGAAACTCTCGATTGAGAGACATTCAAACCAATTTGACATGGTACCAGAGCCCTCACTCTAAAATTTAGAGGGTATTTTTTTTTTTCTCGTTGTCGACAATTTCTGTTCCTGGGCCGACGCTTTCTGGTGTTGCCTACAACTTCTATTCTTGGTGGTTGGCACTTTCTAGTGATCTTGGGCTATTGACAACTCTTGGTTTTGAGCAGTTTCTGTTTTGTGATAGTCATGTTAGGAGAAAACTCAATAATTCGATTTAATGGCAAGAATTATGCAAGCTGGGAATTTCAGTTCAGGATGTTTGTGAAAGGGAAGGAACTATGGGGTCATTTGGATGGGTCTTCTACGGCTCCTACTGATCTCAAAGAATTTAGTTCATGGTCCAGTAAGGATGCCAAGATTGTTTCCTGGCTATTAAGTTTTGTTGAACCACATATGGTCAACAATCTTTGTTCGTTTACTACAGCTAAGGAAATGTGAGATTATTTCGGGCGAGTTTATTTTCAAGACAATCCTACCCAGAAGTTTCAAGTAGAGTTAGAAATTGCCAACTACAGACAAGGTAATCTTTCTATTGAACAATTCTATGCTGGATTTCTTGATCTGTGGAGTGACTATTCTGGGATAGTTCATTCAAAGTTCCCAAGGAAGTCTTAGAAGCACTGCAAGTTGTCCATGTTGAGAATCAAAGAGACCAATTTCTAATGAAGCTAAGATTAGAATTTGAGACTGCGCGAGCTGATTTGATAAACCGTAGTCCTGTTCCTTCCTTCGATGTGTGCTTGGGGGAATTATTACGAGAAGAGCAATGTCTTGCCACTCAACTTGGCCTAACTCAAGAAACTGTGACTACTAAAATGGTTAATGTGGCATATGCTGCTCAAGGGAAAGGAAGATCCAAGACACAAATACAATGCTACAGTTGCAAGGAATTTGGGCATATTACAAAGCATTGCAGCAGGAAATTCTGCAATTACTGCAAGAAGGAAGGACATATCATTGAAGACTGTCGCGTGCAACCTCAGAATCGACAAGGTCAAGCGTTTCACACTGCTGTCCAGTCGAATTTAGCTGCTGTCCCCTCTGTTCCTGCTACAGGGCAGCAACCTACAGCCGGTTCTTCATCTACTCTTACACCCAAGATGGTCCAACAGATGATTGTCTATGCTTTCTCTGCTTTTGGCCTTCAATGTAAAGGAAATCTACTCACCTCTCCTTGGTTGTTGACTCTGCGGCTTACAATCATATGACTGGAAATTACCGATGCTTTACATGATGTTCGTAAGGATAAAGGTGACCAGCACATTCAAACAGCCAATGGTAGTACCCTTCCCATAATTGCAATTGGAAATCTGGGGTCTTCTTTCAATAATGTATTTGTGTCACCAGAATTTTTTCGAATTTAATTTTTGTTGGACAACTGGTAGCTAATAATTGTAAAATTCACTTTGATCGTAATGGTTGTTGTGTGCAGGAGCAAGCGTTGGGGAAAGTGATAGCGAAGGGGCCTAAAGTGGGACGTTTATTTCCTCTTCAGTTTTCCATTTCCAGTTTTGATTCCTTTGCTTGTATTGTTGTTGCTAATAATAGTAATGTTTGGCATAGGAAATTGGGATATCCCAATTCTACTGTTTTGACTCATCTTATGAAACACGGTTAAAGATTCAGTTTCTAATATGTCTTCTGATTGTAGTTCTTGTAAACTTGGTAAAAGCAACTACAACACCATCTCAAGACTACCTTTCATATGAAAGATCTTGGCCCACTTCAGTATTTTCTTGGTCTCAAGGTGCATTCTTGTCCCAATGGTATGCTTTTGCATTAGTACAAGTATACCCAAGAGATTCTCACCTTGACTGGTCTTTAGTCTGGGAACTTAGTACTTACACCTCTGGAGGTCAATTTGAAGCTTTGTCAGGAGGAGGGTGAACTATTATCTGATCCATCTCTATATCAGCAGCTAGTAGGGAGTTTGAATTATTTGACAATTACTCGACCAGATATTTCATTTGTTGTACAGCAGGTCAGTCAGTTTATGCAGGTTCCTTGTCACTCTCATTTAGTAACAGTACGAAGGATTCTTCGATATCTCAAGGGTACATCTGGTAGAGGGTTATTATTTTCTATTGGGAACTCCTTACAGTTAATGGATTATAGTGATGTTGATTGGGCTGGTTGTGTGGATACTCGCCGTTCAGTTACTGGTTGGTGCATGTTCCTTGATGAAGCTCTTATTTCTTGGAAGAGTAAGAAGTAGGATCGAGTCTTGAAGTCCTCTACCGAATCTGAGTAACGTGCTATGTCATCAGCATGTTTGGAGATTGTGTGGCTTCGGGGTTTGTTGGGTGAACTTGGTATCCCGCAACTTACTCCTCCTCTAGTCCTCTTCATGCTGATAACACAAGTGCTATTCAAATTGCTGTCAATCTGATATTTTATGAGCGCACCAAACACATTGAAGTAGATTGTCATTCCATTCGTGAAGCACTTGATCAATATGTTATTACACTTCCTCACATTTTCACCGAACACCAAACTGCTGATGTCTTTACCAAGGCTCTGTCTTGTCACTGCCATCTGTTCATGACTAACAAATTGATGCTTCTTGATCGACCAACATCAATTTGAGGGAGGATGTCACCAATATATATATGGCAGTAAATATGTATATATGTATAGGAGACCATTTTGTTAGACACTAGGTTGCTGTAGATTGTTTCCTTTCTTAGATTGTTACCTTATTTACATATTATTTGTAGGTTGTAATTAAGGGAATTCTGGGCATATTAATAAGAAGGAAACTCTTGATTGAGAGGCATTCAAACCAATTTGACAGAATTCAAAGCAACCTATCCTCTCCCCACCACGCTCCATATTCAAGGCATACAACATGCTAAAACAATCTGAGATGTCACCCACCTCCCAATCATGAAGCTCTAATAAATCTCACATTCCACTGTAAAAAGCCATTGGATTTGTCTGTATATTCTGCCAAAGAAGCTCCCTGATTGGATGCAATCTTAAAAAGAGAAGAAAAAAGCATTCTTTAAGGCAATGTCCCCACACCAAATATCATGCCAAAATCAAATCCGAGATCCCCCACCCACCACAAATCTGAAATTACTAATAAAATCCCCCCATCAATTCCAAATAGATTTCCACTCTCACACCATACACACCTCTTACTTCATTTGAACACCACCCTCCCAACATGAAGTTCAAGATATATTTAACTGCACAAAAATCAAGTGACCGGTTGCTCAAGATTTCATCCTGTTGCACTTCGCTATGTTACAAGCACTAGCACAAGCATGTAAGAAAACCATTCATTCATCTATACTGCTATTACTGCCCATTGCTAGTTTTCATAACTTCTGCTCCCACACATTGAATCATGCAATCGGGGAGGGAGAGAGAGAGAGAGAGAGAGAGAGAGAGAGAGAGAGAGAGAGAGAGAGCAAATGGAATAAAGGTCTCCTGACATAGACCACACAAACTTTTGAGGAAACCCAAATGTGTACCGTTAATGAAACAGTGAATCACACAATAGGATTTCAAAATGCTATCCACTCACACCACTTTGCCCCAAGACCACATCTCCTCAACAAGTACATAAAAATCCCAATCGACATGCTCGTAAGTTTTCTCTGAATCCAACTTATGCAACAAACTTGATATCCTTGAATGATTTTGGTTGTCTAGACATTCATCAGCAATCAAGATCAGCTTTGAAATCTGTCTCCCCTTGATGAATGCATTTGGGCCCTAGATATCACCTTCTTTAACAAGAGTAATGTGTAAGAAGCGTGGGGAATCTATCAACTAATTGTTGCTCCATTCTGAAGTAGCTAGGATCTTAGGGATCGTGATCTTCCACCTTGGAATTGAATGCGAGATGCCCCAAGGGTGGTGGGGTCAATGGCAGCTAGGGGAGTTTAACCGGGAGGTAACTTGAGTAGTTGTGTTGAAGATGGCTTTTTTATCCTTAAAGCATAAGACTTTTCCATTCTTTTATAAGTAATAAATATTTATTGATTTCGCGCAAAAGACACAAATCAAGTGGAGTATTTTTCCTTAAGATGGCTGATTGTCTTCCATAACTTTGAAGACTATGAGTGAGCATAGCCAGAGTTAGAAACTTCTATGCTTAAATCTAAGTACGAGAGGGCTACTGCCCACAACAATACGCACTTTACTTCTTTTGTAGATCTTCTGAATTCTTATTCCTCTTTCCTTAAACTAGTTGTTATCATATCTATGCCCCCAGTGTACTTGGGTTACGCCCCACCGATTGCTTAAAACGATAGCCTAGTTTTTTTTTTTTTTTGGTTGATAAGTAAGAAATTTTATTGAATCAAATGAAACTAGGCTATGCCCATGTACACAAGAAGTATACAAAATGAGACACCTAATTACATTCTAAAAAGCTGAAAAGTAGAGAAAAACTCATGAACACTCCCGCCCTTTAGTACAATAGCAGCAACCCACTGTAAAAGAGAGAATACAAATAAATTCCAGATTTCCCCCACTGCATGCTCCTTATTGTTGAAACACCTATAATTCATTTCCGTCCATAAACACCACATTAAGCACAAAGGTATCATCTGCCACACTGCTGCCAATTGAGAGCTATTAAGATGCCTATTTCAGCATGCTAAAAGATCCGTCACACACTTAGGCACAACCCAAAACATCCCAGAACTACTAAAAATACCAGCCCATAACTCCCTAGCCACATCGCAATGTAAGAATAAATGATCAATCGATTCCCCGTTCCTCTTACACATGAAGCACCACTCCACAACCACCATACCATGCTTCCGTAGATTACCCACTGTCAAGATCTTCCCAAGCGCAGTTGTCCATGTAATAGACGGCACGGGAACCCTCTATATGCTCTTCCATGGAAAGGAGTTAGGCCGTTGTTCTGTCAAAACCTTGTAAAACAATTTAACAGTAAACTTTTTGCTCCCCGTATGTTTCCATAGCATGCGATCATTCCCATTAGCTCCCAACTTCACTGAATACAAGTAGCCGAAAAAGCCTTCAAGCTCATCAAGTTCCCAATCCTAGGCATTTCTAGTAAGAGTAACATTCCAAAGTACAGTCCCATTTACACGAGACAGCACCTCAGAAACTGCTGCCTGCTGGTTTCCAGCCAGGCTGTAAACGACCGAAAAATCTATGTAAAGAGGTCTCTCGCCACACCATACATCGAACCAAAAACGGGTTCTTGCTCCCTGAACCACCTCGAACTTGAGATGGTTTTAAAAAATGTGCCACCCCTTTCTAATGAATTTCCATAAGCTAACACTATAAGACCCCCTACCCTCCTTAGAGCACCATCTCCCCCACTCACATCCATTCTTCCAATCAATAACCTCTCTCCACAATGAGTTCCCTTCCATTTGATATCTCCACAACCACTTTCCTAATAGTGCCTTATTAAAGATACTCAAATTTTGCACCCCAAGCGACCATTCACAAGTGGACAGCTCACCCTTTGCCAACTCACAAGATGAAATTTGTTCTCCTCCCCCATGGCTTATGTCCTCACTTAATAATCCGCTAGGTTCAATATTCATTTTCCAATCAGTAAACATATCCTCAACAAGAGTTTAGCAAGTGTCGCTCAGAAATAAGGCATACTATTTATGGATAATGGCAATTCTAGATGGCATGATTATAAGATGACTCCCAAATATGAGTAATGAGCTTTTACCTGGTCCAAATTCTGTGAGGGATTTGAAGATTCAGACTTTGGCAATGCAGCCTTCACTAGACAAGAATGATAAATCTTTTCATTCATTTTCTTGGATTTATCATTGCTGGGTTTCTCTACCTCATCAATGTATGCTACACGAAGTGATGGATATCTGCCAAGTAGAAATATAATCATCAGTTGAAAGCAATGAAGATGAGACGTTCATATCATTGAGTTTGGACAAATACGTTGTCATGAGCCTCAAGATGTCCCGTGCACGAGGATCACCAGATCGCTTGTGAATCCCATATTGCTGGCACGATATCACATAAGTGAACTTCATATCAGCCACAGCTTGGCATTGTGTCCATAACCTTTCCCCATTTGCTTGGTCCTCCAAATTTAATTCTATGGCTTTATAGCCTTTCATTGACTCTGAACAATCACAATAATCAAATATAAAAAGAACAATCCTTAAGACAGATAATTTATTAGTAGAAAATTTATCTCTTCCTAGAATAAAACTATAATAAGGAATAGATACCTTCATCTTTGGCCATATCAAGCAAAGCCTGAAGCTCCAAAGCTTTCCGGTAGTACATCATACCTCTTGCTAGCATTAGTAAAAATATTTTTAGCCAAAAGATAAACGAGAGAGAGAGAGAGAGAGAGAGAGAGAGAGAGAGAGAGAGAGAGAGAGAGAGAGAGAGAGAGAGAGAGTACCAGTTCTAGTCAAAGTTTGGCCCCTATATGATGCCCAGAGGCGAAGTTCTTCCTCTAAATCATCAGATCTTTTAAGTTCTTCTTCACTAGAGCATTTCACTCGTTCAAGAAAGTTGGTCCATTCATCTACATATTCATACTTGCCTAGTTATTATGAACCCCCAACAAATGCTAGAGACAGAAATAGAATGAAAGTTTAACATCTCATATGTTTAATTCAAGTGATTTTTTTTTTATAAGTAAAAATTTATTAATGCCAATAGGCGTAGCCAAGTACACTGGTTGTATACAAGAGAAAACACCTAGTTGGAGTGCAAAAAAAAAGATAAACCCATCTAGGAAAATGAACCTAACAAAGCCCTAGCCCAAGCCCAAGTACACTAGTTGTATACATGAAAAAGATAATGCAAGTAATCGGAGCATAATGAACCTGGAAAAATCTTTTGCAAGTAAAATAGGATTGAAACACCATCTTCGTTTGGCACTTCCAGCTCACGCAAGGAGAAAAGAACATCTTCAGTGTAGTATGGAGTTAACACCCTAGAGGTAAAATTTTTACATTAAAAACATATACAGAACAAAATAACCACTACAATTGTATGAATAGTATTCAACTAATCTGTATATGATCTTAGATCACTATATCTTGATAATGTATATGTTCAAATCCCAAAGTAACTTTTAGGAAAAGTTCAGGTCTAGAATAACTTGATATGTACATATGGTTCACCACTAAATTTTGTGCTTTTCAACTGCGTTCTTAAGTTGCATGAATGATTTCTCTTGGTATCCTGTCAACGCTGGTACAAGTCAACATGGAAACAGCAACAGAACATCAGATTCTCATCTTCTCCATGGACATCACCTCATTATGGTATATAGAGAACTAGACTTACTGAGTGTACCATTGTCGCCAACATGGCAAGGAAGAGCTACAATCCCACACAAACTACAGGGCAAAACATTCAACAATGGCAAAAAATTAAGGGAAAAACTTTATATCATAGGACACAACATTTAAATGAGAAAATAAATAATAAGCTAGTATACATTTTAGAACTTTCAAGTGTTAAGATTCTGAAATGTGGAGCCAATAACCCAAAAAAAGAAAACTCTATCACAAGCTTTTTCTTGAGAGAATTTTTTTTTATAAGTAAACAATTATATTATATTAATCAAATAGGCTTAAGTACACAGGGCGGCTTTTACTTGAGAGAATTGACATGAGACTTCTGTTATTGTGCTTCATCTACTTGCGCATTGAAAAATTAGCAAATGATACACTAATAATGGTAAAACTACAGTATGTTTTCTTAGTAACTTGTGAACTCATTGCATCACCATTATGCCAAGCACCACACTCCAATATGCTGGCCACCATTTTCTTTTCTTTTTTGTCCCTGGGCAGAAATATGCGAGTCACAAAAAATGTATCTTTGGGTCAAGTAAATCCCTGCTGTTAGAAAAACCAATCTAGTTCCTACCATGGACACAGTACTGGTAAGAGATGCCTTTAATTGACAGGAACGCGAGAAACTATGCTAACAAACTACTTTATAAACTGTAAAAAAATGTAATTAACAGTGGATAGAAAGGGACAAATAACTGGATCTGTGCCAACCAATCTGCTTAATAAAATATAAAGAAAAGGTGATTCAAAGAGGATTGGAAGAGTAAATTGCAAGCTGACAAGAATGCAAGAAAGGGTCAGTCCACTTTAGTTTGAAATATAAAGAATTGTCAGCAGGATCAATGCATTATGCAAAAGCAACTACTAAAATTACTAAGGAGCTTACGAGAAGGAGAGCATATTGCGAACTTTGGGTGCGGAAGGCATATCCATAAACAATGAATTTGAGAAGAAGGATATACGCCTTCTTGCTTCTAAGTTGGACGGTACATCCATAGCAGATTCCTTCGTAGTAAGCAGTAAATAGAGCCGTTTGATCTGAAAATAACATACAGTACAGAAGTTATTTATTGAATATCCAAGTTCTCATTTACAACGTATTGGTAACAATGACAACCTTCTCGGTCCAAGCCTCTGTTACTTCAACTGGAAAATTGATGGCACCAGAAGAAGCAAATAACTGATATGGATGATTAAGGGGGTCCTTCCCCTCATGCCCAGATGCACCATGGCTTGAATCTTCCAAACTATCCAAGAAACATTGAAAATACTGAGTTTATATAATGAGAATGTAGATGTATTTGAGGAGGAAATTATATCAAGATGCACTACCTGGATGTGTGATCCTCCGGCATTATGTCTCTGGTCACAACTTCCAGCATGTCCAGGAAAAGCAAAACAACTTTATTGCTGTCCTCCTTCTTATTATCCAACTGCAAAAAACAGACTGATTTGGTCAGAGCTCCTCATCAAACCCTAAAACTGTTGACTAAAGAAATCATTATTCAAAACTGTCTTGAATATTACCAAAAATTTCATAAGCTTAACGAAGTAGTCATAAAGGCTTGGAAGAGCACTCATCTTGAATTCGCGTACTAGTGTAGAACCACGAATATGTTCATCAACTTCACCAAATATAAATTCGATGACCCTGAAAACCCCCATTAAGAGAATAACAAGAGTGGTTTTTTTTTTTTTTTTCTTTTTTGATAAGTGATATTTTTTATAAGTAAAATAAAATTTGTTAAAACAAGTAAATATAAATAGCCCCAAGTACTCAGGAAGTATAACAAGAATGGTTTAGGATCAGAATTGTATCCAAGGTTAATTTCTTTTAACAGCAGTAATAGGATAGTAGAGGAAACTGAATTCCTCGTTGATTACCATTTTCCTTACATTTTGGAGAAACTTACTTTTTTTCACTCTCCCCTTGAACCAAGAAGGTAATAATGCTCCTAAATGTCGCAAAGCATTCACGAATAGCGCAAGACATGTAATTGTCATTGTCAATTCTCTTCTGCAGCTCTCGATCCTTGCCTTTGCTATCCTTCGCCATATCCAGTGCAATGGGAATCTAGAGCAGATACATGATTCTATTTAAATATGAAAGATTTGGAAACTTTCAAAAGAAAGGTGTAAACAAACCTTGCTAGCAAGTAAAAATGGAGGCCATTGTATGAGGTCTAGTTTATGGTCAGCCCAATAAGGAACAAGCAAAAGATCCATTTCCCTGAAAATTACAATAATTTCAGCTTACTACATAGTGAACTAGAGCAAAGAGCACACATGTCCAAGACAAAGAAAATGCTATCAAAGAAACAATATCTTTTTTATAAGTGAAGAAACCTATCTTTTGACAAGAACTAGATCAAGAACATATATTTTACAGCAAAGCACTCAGATTACCGGTAACTTATGAGATCTTCCTCCCTAAAACTAGTGATTATCTTGTTCCACAACTGTGCAAATCTTGCTGCCTCTTTCCCCTTGTTTGGTGGGATCTGAGTTAACAGCCAGATATGTAAAACTCAAGGCAAGGGCAATGTTTTTGAAGTTACATGAGGTCAGAGATTATAACAAAATAGGAAGAAGTAACCTCATCAAAGTTACGAGACAATGTGGACTTTAAGCCTTTCTTTTTTGGTTCAGTCTTCTCCTCTGGAATCAAACAGGCATTGAAAGCACCAGGCAATGATAGAAAACGAGATCGAAGCATTCCTAGTGTTCGAATCTGGAACCAATTAAAACAGTCATTAAAACAGCAAGAGAACACTCAGATGCTGGGAAATTGATGTCTTTTAATGGTCTAGAAGGTTTTCACGTTAAAGGAAAGACACGATAATGATTAATTTAATTGGCTAAAATAAAAAATGGAACAAGAAAATTTTATGTAAATATCTTTCCATGCATAGATATCAGAAACACATGGGGAAATTAAAAAAGAAAGAAAAGTTTCATTTTCAATAAGTAGCATGCAGCATCTAATGTGCAACAAACAAGAATCTAATGTCCCGTGTAATTGGGCTATACCTAGTTCACATCAATAAAATTCTTATTTACTGATTAGAGAAAAAAAAGAAGAATCTAACACCAGCAAACACAGTCATGGTAATTTGCGCAATTGTAATATACGTAGTGATAACATTTGAAAGGTCAACTCCACTGACAAAAGAATTGGTGTACATGATTAAAGAACATAGCAAGAGCTCAGATAATGGCAACTGATGCACTTTCAAACAAAAAATCCTCGCCTGCTAGCAGTGGGCATATCGTGACACATTTTGATGCAGCAAACAAATCACTTTACAAACACATGCAACTCACATTCCAATTCAAGCAAAACTATGAGATTAAGCAACTCACACATTCCAGTTTTTTTGATGATGTGGAACCTTGGACCCGCCTCTATGGAGTAAACCCACCAGAACCATGTATCAAAAATCCAAGGGAACTCCTAGAGTGGAATCAATTCTAGGATGCCTCAGTCTACCGCTCATCCCAAACCTACCCATTGAACACTAGGCTGCATCCTGATGGGTAACCGAGATGTAGCAGCTTCAATCTTATTTCATGATAGAGAAACAAACAAATAATAGTATTTTCAAGGCTTTAAAATCTTCAGTTCCCGGTGAAACTAATTGGAGAAAGTTTTAATAAACAGATCCTTCTTTCACAACTACCATCCACGTAGTCAAAGAAGGAAATACTTATATACTCTAGGTAGTGATCATAATATAAGCTTGCTAACTATGCCCAACACATCGATTGAAAAAAATTATAAGAAATTGAAGATTTTATTAATAAACACGAAAGGATCATCCCAAGCACAGAGGCAGTATGCAGTTGAAAAACAATTAATAATTTCAACTAGGAAAGACAACCAAAAGAAAAAAGGAAAATCGGAATAATTAAAATAGAAGCTATTTCAAGGACTTTAAGTTAAGAAAAGAAATGGTCCACTAACCTCACCAAGGCGACGAAATGCACCATAAACACCTCCAAATAATGTAGAGAAGATGGCATACCAAATTTGGGTATCCATAAAATAGACCTAAAGCATATAGGTGTACCAGATGTTATATCATGTTTGTTGAGAGAAAGGGAGGGAGGGAGGGAGGGAGAGAGCAGACAACAAATAAGGCGTAATCCTTACAAGAATAATTGGAGCCCAAAGTGCAATCACAACACCAATATTGTTCTTTGCTGCAAAGCAAATGCGCGGATCATAAACCTTTCTCTATAAAACAAATATTTCAAATATAAGGCAACTATTCATAAGATTTACCACGGGGAAAAAACTCATGCCACTGGTAATTACTTATTTTAACATCCATTATAGCTTTTGTTGGACCCACTAGTGGCTTTATCTGTAAGAAAACATGGAACATCAGAACAAGAATGATAATCAGCCTACTAATAAACAGCTGGATGACTTCACACATTACAGCTTTGATACTTCCTCAATCTATTTTCCTTTCGGTCTTTGTGATGGTTGCTAGGGCATTCTTTATATGATATTTAGATTAAATTGATTACTAATGGTACATAAAGCAACTACAGTTACTATGATGTGTAAAAGAATTACCTCTATATAGTAGCTAAATGCTAACTTTGTCACTATAAGAAGAACCCAGAACATTGTGTACCTGCAAGTTTGGATAAGAGATATCATTATTGTGAATCACGACATTATTTCTAGGATTTCAACCCTTGAGCACTAGAATTTTACTTGAAAAGAGAAAATGTGCTCTCATGCATTCCCCTCCCAACATAAAGCCGAGGCTGCAAATTTGTAAGGCATACATAAAAATGAATCATCATGTATAGAAGTAGATAAACACAAAGTTGAAGATATTTTGTAACAGTGCAGGTACCTACAATATAAGGCTTAGTAATCATACAAAAAAGTTAGATAAGTAAAAAAATAGAAGGAAATAAAATATAGGAAGGTAATGCTGCACACCTGCGACCACCACATCATGAGCATCACAATCTTATAATTTGACCTCTCAAGATATCGACGAATGAGGGGGAAAAGAAACAATATCGCAGCCAGCATATTTGGAGACAAATAGATAACAACAGCCAATATAAACAAGGATGGTGAACTTGAACTATTTCCAAACCAACTTTTGATGGTCTGAGCAAATCCAGGAGGATTCTCCCAAGTATAAGAATAAGTAGCTGGAAGAACTATCACCCAAGCAGCAGCTGAAACCACTTTCAAGATGTATCTTAGCTTAGCATGGAATGACATACTCTGGTGTGCTTTCCAACTAAGAATTACATCAAGGACAGCTGCACAAGTCAAAAGAGAATTCATCAAGTGACAATTTCAGCAGTATACAATGAACAGAGGCATTTAAGAAAATAATAATGTTCTAGTCACTGGCTGCGGAGAAAAAAGGGATTTGTTTCGGGATATCTTTCAGTGCCTCAACATTTATTTGTCAACAGTTTAGCTACCAACTCAATATCCATGGGTAAAAAGATAGGGTTGCATATACTGTGATAGCTTCAAAGACAACCTAATACGACAGTTGCTAGAACTTGTGACAGCAGTTGAACTTTCCATTATCACTTGCAATCCGTATGCTGGCTGTTCCCCCAAGAAAAGTACTGAGAACCCAAGAAAATTTCTGTCTATTCCTGACTAACATCCAAACTAAACTACATATTCAAATCACACTTTGAGAACAAAGTGCTTGATTCCCCAAGGTTTGATGGCAAAAACATTTTTTTGATAAGTAAGAAAACATTTTATTCATCGAATGAAATAGGTGAAGCCATGCATACATGAAGTATACAAAAGAAAACACCTAATTACATTATATAAAAAAGAAAACAAATATAGAAAATCATGAGCTGAAGGAGATTAAGCACTATAGCTGAAAACCATTGAAATAAAGAAAACACAAAGAATTTCCAGATTTCCTCCATAGTGTGCTCCTTATTATTTTTTTGGTAAGTAAACGGTAGTATTAATAGAAATAAGCAAAGCCCAAGTACACAATGAAGTATACAAGAGATAAAACCTATCTAGTTTGCTATAAAAGAAACAAGAAAATCATGTACATTTAGACCATTAAAATCTACAGCAATAGCCCAAAGAAATAAGGTGTGGAAAAATAAAGCTCTAAGTTCCTCTATTGTCCGCTCCTTGTCTTCAAATGTCCGCTCATTACGCTCTTGCCATAAACTCCACATGATGCAGGTAGGAACTATCTTCCACACAGCTTTGATTTGTGGCGCATCACCCAGCATTACCCAACTAGCCAATAACTCTTAACATCGCAGCAGGCATCACCCAGTTTAACCCTATCCAACTGAACACTTTGCTCCATAAGTCTAGCTGTCTCACAATGTACAAAAAGATGATCCACTGTCTCTCCAGCTTTCTTGCACATACAACACCATTCTGGAATAATTACTTGGCGCTTCCATAGATTATCAGTAGTCAGAATCTTACCCAGGGCTGCTGTCCAAGTGAAAAATAGTGCTTTGGGAGGCGTCTTATTCCTCCACAATCTTCTCCAAGGGAAATGAGTGTTTGAGAGCAAAGTAAGCGACTTATAGAAGGAACGAACTGAGAAGGCACCCTTACCTGCAAGCGTCCACCATAGCTTATCTTCACGCAAACCATACAACTTCAAAGAATACACTCGACTAAAAAAAGCCTCAAAACTATTTATTTCCCAATCTTGAGCTACTCTAATAAAAGTGACATTCCAATGGACTTGGTTCCCTGAACGAGTCATGAGGTCCGTCACCAAAACTTCTTGATCACATGCCACTTGGAAAATGGATGGGAAAGCGTCCGCTAGAGCCTCCTCCCCACACCAAATGTCCCTCCAAAATTTTAAACAAGTACCTTTCCCCACCATAAATTTAGTATGACAAATAAACATCCCCACCCATGTCTTATGTGCTTCCAAACCCCACCCCATAGGACCCATTCCCCTCTCTAGTACACCACCCCCCCCATAACCTACCATATTTGCAATCAACCACTAATTTCCATAGGGCTTCCGGTTCCAAATTGTATCTCTAAAGCCATTTCCCAAGTAGTGCCCGATTAAAGGTTCTCAAGTTCTTTATCCCTAACCCACCTGAAGGGATTGGTTTGCACACCTTGTCCCAACTGACTAGGTGAAACTTGAATTCATCTCCCATCCCACTCCATAAGAAGTCACGATAAAAAATTTCGATCTGCACCGCCAAGCTGGCTAGAATTGGAAATAAAGACAGAAAATAAGTAGGTAAGTTAGAGAGAGTACTCTTGATAAGAGTCACCCGGCCTCCTTTCGACAAATACAGTCTCTTCCACCCTGCCAATCTTTGTTCTATTTTCTCAATAACCATATCCCAAATAGATAAAGCTCGTGAAGCAACCCCCAATGGTAGTCCCAAATAAGTCATAGGGAGAGAAGCGACCTTACACCAAGTGTGCTAGCCAATTGCCGAGTAGTACTGACAGTCCCAACAGGCACTAACTCTGATTTATCGAAATTCAGTCTCAAGCCTAATGCTGCTTCAAAGCATAGGAGAAGTGCCTTCAGAGCCCTAAGATGGTCTTGCTTTGCATCACAGAAAATTAGTGTGTCATTTGCAAATAGTAGGTGGGAGACCGAGATAAGGCCCCTCTGTGGATCACCCACTGAAAAACCAGCCGTCAAACCATGGCTAACCATAGCCGACAACATCTTACTCAGGGCCTCCATGACGATAACAAAAAGAAAGGGGGACAGGGGGTCTCCTTGTCTTAGGCCTCGAGAGCTGTTGAAGAAACCCTCTGGATTGCCATTGATCAAAACTGAGAATCTTGCCGTTGAGATGCACCATCTGATCCACATACACCATTTCTCCCCAAAGCCACATCTCTTCAGTAAATACAAGAGAAATTCCTAGTTCACATGATTGTATGCTTTTTCCATATCTAGTTTACAAATAACCCCTGAAGCGCCAAACTTAAGTGTACCATCCAGACATTCATTGACTATTAGAACAAAATCTAGGATTTGACGACCCCTGACAAAAGCATTTTGTGGCTTTCAGATTAGTGAATCTATGGCCACCCCTAACCTGTTTGCAAGCACCTTGGAAATGATTTTGTATACCCTGTTATGAGGCTAATGGGCCTAAAGTCCTTAATTTCCAACGCTCTGGGTTTCTTCGGAATCAAAGCAATAAATGTAGCATTCAGGCTTTTCTTGAATTTCCCAGCCAATAATAGCTCCTGGAACACATTCATAATATCCTCTTTCACCACCACCCAACAAGTTTGAAAAAACCCCATCAAGAAGCCGTCTGGGCCAGGTGCTTTATCCTTCACCATCTTACGAACCACATCAAATACCTCTTCTTCCTCAAAGGATCTTTCCAACCAAGACGTTGTCTGAGGCTCAAGGGAGTCAAAACCAAGTCCATCTAATTTTGGCCTCCAACCCTCTCCTCTGTAAAAGATGTTCATAGAAATTCACCACATGTTCTCGGATCTCAAGAGCCTCCGTGCAATCTCTACCATTGATTTTCAGCATCTCAATAGTATTATTTCTTCGATGAGAGTTGGCCACTTTATGAAAGAATTTTGTGCTTCGATCCCCTTCTTTCAACCAAAGTGTTCTTGACTTCTTTCGCCAAGAAATCTCCTCTAACGATAGAACTCCTTCCAACTCTGAGGCCAGCTCAGCCTTACGTGAGACTTCTTTTGTGGTGAGAGCTCTATCTTCAATGATCCCCTCAAGATTCTGTAATTCCTCCATTAGAGATTTCTTTTGCTCCCTTATATTTCCAAACGTTTGGAAATTCCAAAGCTTTAAATCTTCCTTTAACGCTTTCAATTTGCCTGCAAGTATATAAGGGGGGTACCATAAAACTGATAAGAAGACCACCAAAGCCTTACCCTGTCCACGAAGCCTTTACTTTAAGCCACATGTTTTCGAACTTGAAATAATGACAACCCCCTTGAATACCGCCTCCATCCAACAAAATGGGAAAGTGATCCGAGCATAGGTGCGGCGATCTCTTCTGACATACCTCCGGGTAATGACCTTCCCAATCCTCTGATATTAAGAATCTGTCCAATCGAGACCACGTCTGACTATTAGACCAAGTGAAGGGACCACCTACTAGTGGAAGATCCACCAGGTTCAAGTCAAATATGCAATCCGAGAATTCTACCATGGTTGAATTTAACCGACTATTTCTAGATCTTTCACTAGGGAACCTTACTACATTAAAATCACCACCTATGCACCAAGGGAAGTTCCACCAGCTATAGATACCAGCAAGTTCTTCCCACAACCGCCTTATGATATTGTCAACATTCGGTCCATAGACACCTGCAAAAGCCCACAAGAAATTGTCCTCCACCATTTTAAAAGAACATGCCACAGTAAATTCCCTTACAAACTCCTTTATCTCCACGACCCTTTTATCCCACATCATCAGGATACCACCCGATGCCCCATTCGAAGCCAAAAAGTCCCAATTTGCATAAGGGCAACCCCACACACTTCTCACTAGTTTTCCAGTCATCAATTTCAGCTTGGTTTCTTGTAGACAAACGATGTCTGTCTTCCACTCTGTCTTCCAAGAGGTCCACACTCCTCACGTCCCCATCCTCTGATAAAGCCTTAAGATGCTCTTCATAAGTACCAGGGTACTCTATTGGCATTTTCTGTAACTCGGCAGCTTGGAAAATACTGCAAGGAGATGAGAACTCCTTCCTCCTCTACGCGTGACGGTAGGATTTGATCTACCACAGTCAGCGACGTTATCTGGGTCGAGAAAGTGCTGACGACCACCGTCGGAATTTTCTGCACAAGTCCCACTGATTCGAGAGGAGATAATCCGTCGTGATGGCACTATGAAGGTTCACAGAGCACTGTTACTGGCCCCGCCTGAGACCTCATCGGCAACGATGGCTTGGGCCCACTAGCTGAAGGGCCAGCTGCAACCTGCTTTTTCATTCTCTAGACAAGGCTGCCGTCAGCTGGGTTGCTTAGCCCCATGGGCTGAAGCCCGTCACTTGGGCCCAAGGCCTTACCCTTTCCTTTAGAGAACGTGAAGCCTGTCTCCTGGCCTTGGCCCATATCCCACAAAAGCCCTGCCTGCTCAAGACATTGTTGCTCCGTTTCCTGCCCCAAGATGCACCGTTTCAAGCACATAACTTTATAATTCAGTTCCCTCAACTGAGTTTCGATAACAGACAGAAGCTCAACAACCAATTCCTTCTTCGGGCCAACACCTCCCCTGACATCTCCTTCCCAACGTTGGCCACTTTCCGAAGATGGGACGCCTCCAGACCTGGGCAGTCTTGCCATCTCTGCCCTCTTCGCAACACAAGGCCCCTCCTGTCGACTTAGAAGTGCCTCCCAATGCGACGACAAAACCGTGCCAAACAACGGCTTCAAAGGCAATGCTGACATAGCAAAATCACCACCCCTAACAGCTTCCTTCAACACCACCATAAGATTCCTCCAGCCCACACCATATCTCCCTTCCGGAATGAAGATGAAGCTTCGTCGCCCCCCTCCTCCATACTCCATCAGAGCCATGTATGTCCCTCTTGAGTTGGAACAACGTTGCGCAGTGTGCTCCTTATTATTAAAACATCTCTTGTTCCTTTCCCACCAAATACACCACATAAGACACAAAGAAACCATCTTCCACACAGTAGCCACTTGAGGAGAACTTTGAAGTCCAATCCAACATGCAAGTAGATCCACTACTTTCATTTGCATAGCTCTACTGAAAACACCATCACACAATGCCTTTGCCACCTCACAGTGCAGAAGTAAATGATATACAGATTCCCCATGTTTCTTATACATGAAACACCATTTCATAACAATAAGACCGCATTTTCTCAAGTTATCGATCGTTAGAATGTTCCCGAGTGATGCTGTCCATATGAAAAAAGCGACTTCAGAAGGCACATGTGACCTCCAAATACTCTTCCAAGGAAAAGGAGAACAATGCTAGCAATCAATGCCTTATAGTAAGACCGTACCAAAAACTTTTTACTACTTGTATGCTTCTATAACATTTTATCCCTCTCATTACCCCCAATCCCCAGTGAGTGTAAGAAGCTGAAAAAATCAGAGACCTCGTCAATTTCCTAGTCTTGTACAGCTCTAGTTAAACAAACATTCCACTGCAATGTACCATTGGAACGGTTTAACAAATCAGCAACAGTAGCATTCCGATTGGCTGCCAAACAAAAAATAACCTAGAAACGTACTAGAAAGAGCCCGATCACCACACCAAACATCAAGCCAAAAACGGATCCTTGAATCCTCACCAACAACAAAAGTTATATGTTTCGCAAAAATCTCCCAACCCTTTCTAATAAATTTCCAAAGACTCACACCATAGGCCCTCTTGCCTCTTTAGAACACCAACCCCCCTAACCACTCCCATATTTCCAATCTATAATCTCCATCCACAATGACTCCCCTTCCAATTGATACTTCCACAACCATTTCCCCAACAAAGACTTGTTGAACCTTCTCAAATTTCGAACCCCAAGCCTCCATTTGAAATAGGAGAACAAACGCTCTTCCAACTAACAAGGTGGGTTTTAGTCTCCTCACCCATTCCACCCCACAGAAAAGTTTGAAATAATCTTTCAATCCATTTTGCCACCCCTGCAGGCAATGGAAATAAGGATAGGTAATAAGTTGGGAGATTGGAAATAGTACTTTTGATAAGAGTAATTGTACCTCCGTTAGATAGATATAATTGCTTCCAACCCACCAGCCTTTTCTAAATCTTCTCAACTATCCCATGTTGTGCAAAACACACACACACACCAACAACAGCAAACTAAAGTAAAAGTAAGCACGATTAAGCACACGACGCACAATATACGTGGTTTGGCAAATTGGCTACGTCCGCAGAGCTGCAGAAATCTTATTAACCAGAGAAGATTACAATAACTCAATGTCAACTCACACTCTCTAGCGTTTTTTGCTCTCATACACAATATGTACTCGATAATTGTTCTCTCTAAAAAAAAATGCTGAAAGTCGTACAAAACATCAAGTATAACATATTTATAGTAAACGGCGCTGGAAACCCTAATATGGGAAAAATTACATTCTTCGCTCGAGCGAATCGACACGCCGCTCGAGTGAACACTAGGGTTTGTGTCTCGCTTGAGCCCACTGTCGAGCACACCTTGAACGAACTCATGGGTTGAGCTTCACTTGAGCCCACTATCGAGCGCATGTCGAGTGAACTCACGGGTTGATCTTCGCTCAAACTCACTGTCGAGCGCATGCTGAGCGAACTCACTGTTTCTCGATTTTCTACTCACAGACTAGTCTCCACATGCAACCCAACAATCTCCCACTTAGAGATTGGGTCCCCACATGCCAACCACTGTTTCCAGCCAAGCCCTATCATTTTTGTAGCTCATAGGTCCCGTCTTCAAGCTAGAAGACGCACTGAAGTCAAGCCCGACTTCAGTCTTCTACGTACATCGCCTTTAGTTAGCACATCCATTGGGTGACTCACAACTCCCATTGCTCTAGGAGTATCCGATCTCCAACCGATCTTGACAACCTCAGCCAACTTTCCCAGTCTTTCATGAGGAATGACAAAGCTGACTCCCTTTGGCTTCCTCACATGTTTTGTGAGATCAAGCTTTCCTTTCTGTACTTTTGTAATACCTTGCACATCACTGGACCCTGATGTTAAATACAAAGAGTTAGATCTCTTACCATACGCCAAAACCAGCGCACCTTTACTGATCTTCCAAGCTCCTCCAGAGAACTCTATTGCATAACCGCTGTCATGAAGCTGTCCCACAGAGATCAGGTTTTTCTTAAGATCTGAAACGTGTTTGACTTGCTGTAAAGTCCACACACCCCCTGTTTGGAAGTGTAATGTGCACATCGCCCACTCCCACTTCATCCAGTGTCTCTCCATCAGGCGCATACATCTTCCCAAAACCACCAGCAACATAATTCTACATGATTTCTCGATGTGAAGCGCTATGTAACTAAACTCCTGAATCCAACACTCAATCATCAATCGGACTGTGCACTGCAAGAAGTAAGGCATCATGAATTTCTTCTGTCACTACATTCACAGCATCATCCTTAGCACTTTCTTAATTCCTGCAGTTTTTCTTAATGTGGCCTGGCTTGCCACAACTCCAGCACGTAATCTACTGCCTAGATCTGGTCTTACTCTTCCCCTACTCTTGGAGCTTGACTTGTCATGTCTTCTGCCCCGATTGTCAAGATTCAAGGCCAATCTTGAACCCGAGAACTCGCCCGAGTCTCTTCTACGTACCTCTTCAACAAGGACCATGTCACGTACCTTGTTGTAGTTCAGTTTCATTTTGCCGGCTGAACTACTCACAACCATCCTCATGGTTTCCCAACTATTTGGTAGCGATGCTAGTAGAATCAATACTCTAATCTCATCATCAAACTCAATCTCTACAGAAGACAGTTGATTTATGATTGTATTGAATTTATTCAAGTGTTAGGCCACAAACATACATTCTGACATCTTCAGATTGAACAATTTTTTCATCAAGTGCACTTTGTTATTCCCTGACAACTTTTCATACATATCTAGCAAAGTCGCTATGAGATCCACCGTGGTTCTCTCCTTACTGACATTGTGCACCACTTTTTTAGACAAGGTCAATCAAACAATTCCCAGAACCTGCCGATCTAACAGGGTTCACTCAGCATCATCCATGCTCTTCGGCTTCTTTCCCAACAGTGGAAGATGAAGTCTCTTCCCATAGAGATAGTCCTCGATTTGCATTTTCCAGTAACCAAAATCAGTGTCGTCAAACTTTTCGATCCTGGGTGCTTTTACTTTATCTTCAACCATCGTTCTCCTTCAAATTCGACTTTGGCTCTTGATACCAGTTGTTGGGCAAAACACACACACCAACAATGGCAAACTAAAGTAAAATCAAGCACGATCAAACACATGATACACAATATAAGTGGTTAGGCAATTTGCTTACGTCCACAGAGCTGCAGAAATCTTATTAGCCAAAGGAGATTACAATCACTTAATCTTAACTCACACTCTCTAGGGCTTTTTGCTCTCTCATACTCTAGAGAGCACCTCCAGCGAACACTAGGGTTTGTGTCTCGCTCGAGCTCACTGTTGAGCGCATGTCGAGCGAACTTACTGGTTGAGCTTCGCTCGAGCTCACTGTCGAGCGCATGTCGAGTGAATTCACTATTACTTGATTTTCTGCTCACATTTCAATCTCCACATGCAACCTAACACCCCATCCCATATGGACTTAGCCTTAAAAGATGTCTCCAACGGAAGGCCAAGATATTTCATAGGTAAAAAATGAACTTTACTTTTTTTGATAAGTAATAAGAGATTTTATTCCCAAGAATAGGCATAAGCCCAAGTACACAGGACGTATACAAGGGAGATACCTACTACTTTACAACCCAAAAGATCCGTCAAACAGTTAATATTCCTCACCTCCCACACCGGAACCAACTCCGACTTACCCAAATTCACCTTAAGGCCTGATACAACTTCAAAACATAATAATATAGCCCTTAAGGCTTGAATCTACCCACGATCAGCATCACAAAAATATAGTTGGTTTGCCTTGCTTTCCAATCGAGGCTGGTAATCTTGACCACTACACTGGTAATCCTTGACTCAAGAATTGATTTTATCCAAATGTGTAGTTTAATATGTCCTACGTTCCAATAGAGCTCAAAATATTAAATTACAAAAATTAGCTGTTGACTAATTAAATTCATCCCTCTTGACCAACCCCTTCATGGCTGAAAGCCTAGGAGAAATTTTAAAATTACCTATTTATACATTAAGCCACCTTAAATCATGTTCTTGGTCACTTCTATGGAGCACAATGTATGCACTTCTAGAAGTGGTTCTTTACACAAAATCCAGTTAAATATATATATATATATATATATATTATGTATGAGAGAGAGACGGTGGGAGGGAGGAGGGAGAGGATATAAAGCACATTTATTTTGGGGCTGGGGTGGCGTGGAGTGGCTTCAACAAGAGGTTGAAGTTTCATATGACATTATATTTTGATTGCATTCAGCCTGCAAATCTGGGGAACAACATATGAAATTGGAGTTGCCTACCTTGCCCAAGCTTCAATATTGCCGCCGTTATAAAGATACTCAATACCTTCTTGAATACATCAGAACTAAAGATTGAACTTAGGTCCCCCGTGCCATTCCAAGCAACAATGATCATAGCCTGGTTAAAAACCAGTTTCAGCTCCATTTCATAAATAATTGGAGGCATAGATGAATAATTGTACAGATAAATTGCATGTAAGTGGAACTTGGTACCTGTAAGCATAGAATGAAAAAGCTCCACAAACGGTCAAAGCTTCGGAAAATATGCCAAAATGATCGTATCTCAACAAAATTAACTTTTCCCACCCATCTATCTTTAGTAGTTGGCTTGTTATCCTGTGGAACAATATTTATATTGTCAAACATAATATTATGAAATAAAAAATAAATTAGTTTCACTTTTCCTTGTTCATCCTTCCTTGACCCTTAAGTTAGAAGAAAGCAAAACCATTCTGCATGTGACATAAATTGCATTGTCACTAGTTAAAGGACTTGGACCAATTTAAGTCTTGCCTTACTTGCCCCACAAGGAACTCAACACCCCCCCCCCCCCCCCAAAAAAAAAAAAAAAGAAAAAGAAAAAAAGGTCACGAACAAGTTTCAAGTACAACAAGAGCGAATGTTTGGAAGATGGATAAAATACATGAAAAGGAAAATAGAAATAACCATCATTGCTTACTCCATTGTTCTCAAGAGTCTGTTCAATGCTCAAACAAAAAAAATCAGCTTTAGCACGCATTGGCCAGCCCAACCGGAAACAATCAACTGACCTATAGATATAAGAGAAAATCAATCACTATAAAATATTGATAGCAACGAAATGACTCGTAATAAGTAAATGGCTTACCAGAAGTATTCATTCAAATCATCATAGTTCCTCCATTGCGAATGCTTTGATCTCCCTTTCTTGCTTCTTTCAGCTTCCTGTAGAGCAAAGCAATTGTAACATCTGAGAAGATATAACAAAAATGAAGAAGCAACACTCGAATAAATGACTCCTTGAGAAGGGACTGGACACAACACCTTAGCAATCACATTGTATATGGGAGTGATAACTTTCCTCAAAAATGCCTCATCTTCACCTCCATAGGCCGGCTTTACATTCTCTCCAGTCATGGGACTTACATTCCCCGCTAGGATTCCATACAATTCAAACGCCATCTAAAAAAGCAAAACAAATAAGCACCAGATGTTATTCTATGCAGAGCACTTCTATAAAAGCACGTGTGCGTCGTATAACCAATTCTAAGAGGCTAAGGTTCGTTGGCCTACTAAACCAACTCAATTCATCACTATAAATTTTTTAAATTTTAATATAAAATATAATAAACAATTTAACTTTTTCAAATCTTAAAATAATAATAATATTAAAAATAATATTCTAACAATATTTTATCATCTCAACTCAACTCAATTCAATTTAACATCTAAACACAACCTAAGAGCATTGAAACTAAATACATCGGTATGAAAATATTTCACATATTTTATTCAAACAAAATAATACTAAGAGAATAGTAATAAATGGCTAAGCCTGCGTTTGGATATTGAGCTGAGTTGAGCTCTTTATGAATAGTAATGAGTTGAGTAAATAAAATAAGTTATATGAGATCTATCTAAAATGAATTTAGATGTATGTAGATATTAAGATGAGTTTAGTACTATTTATGATAAATTGAAAAAGATTATAGATCCCATGTATAAGGAAGTTTTGAATTGAGATGAATTTAATAATTTAAAAATTGAGTATTTAAATGTTAGATTTAACTTAAAATTAGACTGAATTGAATTAATCTCTACTAAATCTTACAACCAAACGGGACCTAAAACTTTTTTGATAGTTAATAAATGGCTAAAACTTTCTACTACCTGCCGTTTTTTTATTTTTTATAAGTGAGCTTCTACTACCTACCTATCAAGAAAAACTTTCTATGTTTCTCCGCACCAGTGATAATTATTTAAAAAAAAAAAAATTTCTTTAGAGCAATGATGAAAAAGAAGCCACTTTAGAACATAAATTTTGTTGTCTTCACACTTGAAGGGCTGCACATGCTGCCCAACCAAACAGATCTATCTTAGAGCACTCAATATTTAGATTCTGCTGGGGGGAGGCCAGGAGGGAGATGGCCAAAGTACATACATTAATACAAACAGCCACTAGAAGAAGAGACAATCTAGAAACATACATGATGATAAATATAGCAAAGGCATTCCGGCATGAATCTTAAATTGGCAGCTTCCCCCCATATTAGCAGATACAGACCCATGTATAGAAGTTTACGCTGTTGCAATTCTTGTTGTATGGTTGGTAACCTGCATTTTTAGAAACTTAAACCATTAAATAGATTATAGAAATTTAAGATTAAAGGTTATTTTCTTTTGTATATGTAATCAAACATTTTCTTAAAAATCTTAAAAGGATTAAGCCTGGTCTGCCTTGGCCTATTTTCTTTATAATAAGTGACTACATTCGGCTTACGGATCGCCCTTTTTTGACCCGTAAAGCCTCTAATAAAGCCCTTATACCCCCTCCAAATCCTTCATACTTTCTAACCCCAACGGGCCCACTTCCACTCTTTTTAGAATATTATAGACTTCCTCTTCAGTTGCAGTACTCTGAACTCCATTGAAAACATTAATGTTTGTATAGTACTATAGCCTCTGGAATCTCCTATTGCACAGTGTGAGACTCAAATTTTGCTACCTCGGATTGGCTAACTCTTCTTTTGAGGACCTTAGAGCTTGTCTCTGTTCATTGGCAACTTGTTCTTCCCCATGCAAGTTTGGGTTGCTGTATGTGCCCTAACAGAGCATCAGCATAGGCCGTTTCCCAATCAATATTGGCTGAACTGGTGTCGCAACCTCTGCTGAAATCCTTCTTTCCAATGTCTTCAACCTATCATGCAACTTCCATGATCTCACTGTTCCGTAAGCAGAACCGGTAGAGGATTTGAAGGAATCTGCGACCTTGCTCAACTCTCCAACCAGTTCCATCCATTTTATCCGTGTTCTTTTAGCGCCAAGTACCTCCCCTGTCCGTTCGAGAAGCACGAAGCAGATAGCCTCTATTTCCTACCTTAAATCCTTCATGAGATATGTTCTTCCTTCTATGAAGGAAAGCAGCCAGAGCACAATGACATTCCCAGAGATACCTAGTGGAGACAGACCTTGCATCTATCATTTATGCACACTACTGAAGTTCCTCCCCCTGTCAGAAACTCAAGCACCCTCGACTCGCTGATAATCCACTTCAAATCATCCATTTGTACTTACAAACGTCTAGCCAATGGTATCAGTACAGAAAAATTGTAAAGGAGTATAGGTTACTACAGAAATTACCGGGAGACCAAAAAGAGTTTTATTAATATGCAGTGGTTTGAAAAATAATAGAATTTATTATTAAAAAATTAATTTTTTTAGCGTGGTTCTGTATTTGTTATTTTTTTTAAGTGATTGTCCGGCACTTATACACTCTACAACTAATCATTTCTCTATACTCTAATAATATAATCTTCATAACACGCATACTAACACCAATTAGCATATAAGATACAGACAGGTCATTGAAGGCAAGGCAATGCCACAAGTGGGCAGCTCCTATATCAATCAATCCTATCAATACTTAAGAAGGCTTACCAAAGGCTACTTTTCCGACCCAAGAATTTGCACCATTTTTTGTAGCTCTTGAATAGTTTCTTCATCACTTCTGTCAACGCACGTTCATCCAACTAACAAGAAATACGCAGAAGCATGTTACAAATAGATAACAGATGATTTGTAGGGGATTTAAAATAAAGAAACCAAAGCAAGGGGCAGCAAGGAAAGAAACAGAAGTGGACTAAACTAAACATCTATGCAAGGACCAACCTTGGGTTGTTGATCAGGCTTCGGAAATTGTCGTATGTGTACATTTGCAAGCAATAAGATCAGGTGCTCCCTTTGATTTGCCACATTATGTTTCTGCATATTTATAAATATAATCCAAGAACATGGCGTGATTATCCATGAATACGAGAATATAAATGCAATTGGCTTTAATCATTTCAAGTAGACTATTCCTATATACACGAATATCTACCAAATGGGTACGTGTATTGAGGTTTAGAGTCCAAAGGGCTCTGCCTTGGTGGGGTAATAAATAAAAGCAGATTATTCCTGAAACAATCATGTATGATCCAATAGCATTGGCAAAAAGATGATAGAGTTGTCGATTTCACCTGAAACCCAAACATTTGCTGAAGCCAATCCAGAATGTCGTCATCTGTCTTCTTCTGGTAGTTCTTTGGCCAAGGGAGTCCCCTAACATTACGAAGAGCGTAAACGGCAGCTTGAATCTGCAAATCAAGATGATAGAGAACAAAATATTTCAATGGTACAACAAAAAATGGCCATGCTGAAGGATAGCAAAAAGTGTGAAAATTGAAAAATACCTCAGGAAATATCATAATTGCCTGATCTTTACTGTCAGGGTCAAGAGGAAGGATATTGTAAGGAACATAGTTCTGTGTCTTTTCAGCAACTTTAGCTTGAACGTCCAAAATCTTACCAATTGTCAATCATAAAGATATCAATCAAACATCCAACGTTATGCAGGAACATGAAGTTTCTAAGATGATAGTTCAATCAATGTAATTCCAAAATGAAGGAAACCTAGACAAACAAAGCATCCTTTGACAAAAATAATAACAATATTAATATCTGCTTTAGGCATCATAGTTCAATAAATAGCACATAGCTTCAGTACCTCACGATCAAGTTCCATAGATTGATTACTATTCACAGCCGTTAAAACTTCAAATAGAACATTAGCGGTTTGGTATGCCTTTGTAAGCTGTGCACTGGATAAAGACGGAAAATTCACAGTCAAGTAGTAGAGCAGCCAAAAAGCAATTTCCAAGCATATAAATTGAAGACCTGATATCTTATAGAGGACGGACCCACCGATCAGCTTTATCAGCAGCATTTTGCAAAGCCTGGATATACTTCTTGTAGTAATTTTGATAAAAACTCTGCATTTCTCGTGCATCACTTTTTTTTACCCTTCCCATTAATGTTGGATCATTCTCCTGATAGAGTAACAAAAAGATCAGGAAACTGATGAAGCACAGACAGAGTAAAAAAGTAAAAAAAAAATAGAGTGTAAGCATTGGTAAATCATCCTGAAGGCAATTGAAAACACTAAAAAGCAAGAGCTTGCACCAAATTTTATGTCAGAGTGGGTCAACCTTCACAAAATTGGGTTTCAGGTTCCTCCAACAAAGCAGAAAAAAAGGCCAAATCAAAGAATTACCAATCAAAGTAATTTGAATTGCACCAGACACAATCAAAGAATTATCATTAAAGCTTAATCTTCTGGGTAAAGAACTTAATCTGTCAAAACTGGTGACTTGATCAAGCAATTGCAGATTTCACTGGTTTAAAAATCCAGGTCATGTTTTCTACACAACTTTACTTTTTAATATATCATAACTACTGAGTAAACACATGCATCAAAGACAAGACTGTTAACAGTACACTACTTATTAAAAACTGTTAACAGTGCATATATTAACGCCTAAAAATGAAGAGGTAGTATTGCATTTGGAAAGGGAAAAGGCGGGAATTGTATACATCTCAAAACTGTAATTAGCTTCCGGGTTACATGGCCCAAGGAATTTTTTTTTTTTTTTTTTTTTTTTTTTTTTTAAGTGCCTTACAAAATCTTTGGGTCAACCCTTTAAGATGAATGTCTGCTCATCTCAGCCCACTCCGGCTCATTTCTTACAGGTGGTTCTTCACAATAATACTCGCTAGGAATAGGCTGATTAATTTATATGAAAGGATTCTGAAAAAAAAATGATACATCCTGGATAAATGAATGCATACCAAAACTTCTGTTTCCTCTATATATCTTTAATCAGGTTAATGGCAACGCATCCGGTAATTCTAGGTAAATAACTGTACTTGAATGAGAACTGTACTATAAATGAGGCGATAATTCTCCTCATATGCCAAAAATAAAAAAACAAACAAGCAAACTTGGCATCGACTTGAAATGAAGGGCATAATAATGTTTACTCTTTCGAGACGTTGAAGGAGTGCAGTTTTAAATTGACGAACACCACGACCACTAGAGGTGGGATCCGACCTATGAGCTTTCTCAAAGGCATAAAATCGGCCTGCATCAAAGCCAAAGTATGAGCCAAATGCCAGGCTATTCAATCAATTAACAACTGATTCTTCAAAAAAAAAAATCTTTGTTTTTCTTTTCCTTTTTGCAAAACTAAGCATGGACTTACAGAGATAAGCCACTCTGGCGTTGCTCTTTTCGACTTCATTGGCAACACGAAGAATCGGAGCGATTTCGGCGAGCGAAGAAGGCACAACCTCGCTATCAAACATCATCTCCCCAAGGTTCCCGGCAGTCTGAGTCCTCATGGTCCGCCTCTGGGGGTACGGTGGCTGATCAGAGCCCCCACCTCTCGTCGAGGTCGACGCGGACGACATGTTTCCCGGACTGCGATCAGAATCTTAGAACCCAAACACCCTTACTGTCCCAAGAAAGAAGAAGCAAATAAAAACACAAATTCAAGACAGTGAAACTCAAATCAAAGCAAAATAAAAGGGGAAAAAACAAAAGTTCAGAGAGAGGGAAAGAGTTTAATAAAAGAAAAGATGATCTTTTTACCAGCTGGTTTAGAAGGCTAAGCTTCTGAATCTGACATCTGCAGTATTACAGAGAAAACCAGTGAGACACTGAAAAGCTAAGAAGCCACACGTAATGTGGACAAGATATAACAAAAGAAAGAACCCGAAAGCTTTGGAAAAAAGAAAAAGGAAGAGCACACACGAATGAAATAAGAGCTGCAGATGGGTGTCTTTAAGCACATGAATACCCAGCGAGAGAGAGAGAGAGAGAGAGGGAGAGATGGTACGTCAAGCTACTTGGGAAGGAAGGAAAAGAGAGCGAAAAAGCAGGGTGACGAGAAAAGCAGAGTGACGAGAAGAGAGTTGGCAATGGCAAGTGCGTGCTTGTGTTAGTTTTTTAGTAGGGTGGCGTCAGCGTCGGAGAGTGTCGGAGTCGCATGTACTACAAAAAGGGGCCGCATGCTCATTTAAAATACGAGAGTGCCACGGCATCCCACGGGCACGTAAAAAACTTGTTTAGTCGAGTTGAATTTACTAAAAAACCTTGGGTTATATCAATCGAGTCCATTTCGGCCTCTTGTTTTTAAAGCTCAGTATTTTATTTTATTTATTTTTACTACAAAGGGAAGAAAATGTCTCCAAAAACATTACAGAGTTTTCTTTTAAGTAATTTGTGATCATAGACCATTGGTTATTTTTATCTATTAAACATTCTTCTAAGGTTATTTGGTAAGTAAGCAGACATTAGTTTTGATGTTGAGGAATTTTTATAATAATATTTAAAATAAAATAGTTACAAAGTATTTATATATTCACTTTGACATTTACCCATTAACATTGTGCATAACTTCTAATCAGCATCATAGATATTTTAATGAGCATTTCAACGGGAGATTCCTCTGGAGTCTCGACCACGACACGACTATTTCGTATTTTTATAACCAGGTAATATATATAAATAAATTATAACAAAAATGTGTAGTTTATTTCGTGTTTAGTGGCGACCTTTTATGAATAAAAAATGTAGTATAAAGTTTAAACCCAATTTGCTAATCAAGTATTTGAAAGAAAATTCAATAAAATATTGAATTGAATAGTGTCTTGAGAGGGGTTTTCAATTTTTTTTTATTGGTGAGTAGAAACTTTTGAAATATAAATATAATGGAATTATGATAGTCTCACGCTTCACCTATTACTTATATATAAAAAAAAAAATTAAATTTTTTTATGTCAATATAATTGAGACTATCGTTCATATACCATGAGTCATGACATAGTTTAATTATATTAAAAAATATTTTTCTTCACGAGTAAGGGGTAATTCTGCCAAATCGACCGATAAACAAACTTGTAAAAAAACTAAAAATACAAGGGCATCTTTGGGCAGGCAGTTCTAAATTCAAAAGATCCGTAGCTGGCAAATAAAAAGTAGCCGTTCACAGTCACCAAATCAAAAGAGACTTTTGATTTTATTAAAACCACTAGACGATCGCGAAACGATCGACGGCGGGAGAGAGGATATATATATATATGAAATAATAATAATATATACAGTGATAGAATATATAAATATTATATAATCACTTTAAAAAAATAGATTTATTACTAAAAATTAATTTTTTTATTTAAATTTTATATTTATTTCATATTCATAATTACAACTATCATTTTTCACGTGCAAGACACATTATTAACTCCCTAATTGCTCTTATTTTCCGGTTAGCTTATTTTTTTAACACTAGGACGTTAGGGAATTTTTTGGAAAATAGTAGGGTTAGTTAAGACTTTCAACAATGTCTTAGGACTCGATTAGTTATGCAGTTTAAATAAAGCCAAATGAAATATTTTATTGAAAATTAAATAAAATATTAATATAATATATTTTTAATAAAATTTTTTTAAAAGAAATTTAAAAATATTGAACTGTTTATTATTTTTTATATAAAAATTTTAAAAAATTATAATAATTATATAAAATGAGATAGTTTGATTTTATATAACCAATCTAACACGTAGATTATCTAATAAAAAAAATTTAATTGTAAGCGATTCTGTGTATTAATACGTGTATTCATTCAATATAATTGGTTAGAAAGTAGATTTTATTAAAAATAATACTAATTTAAATTTAGAATATGAAGATAATATTATTAACATATAGATTAGTATTTTAACTTATTTGTACACAGTAAAACTATTATCTAATAGAATAAATATAGATAAAATTACTATTAAAAGTATCTATTTTGTACACATGATGTGATATTATTTAAACTATACATCTCTTTAAATGAGTATTGAAAACAATTAACTAGAAACAACTATATAATAAATATAAAATATACATTTTTACAATAATTTCTCTTTAACATTACTTTATCTAATAATCTTGCACGACGATAATGGGTCGGTTTCTTTTGTCGTTAAAGACGGAACTTTAAGGGATACAATTACACGTACTCGCTTGCTGACGGATAGGAGTGAGAAGTCTGTTCTCCTGTTAGCACCAAACCAATAATATTATTTTTATAAAATATTTTATAAAAGTATACTTCATTTAAAATATAATTATATAAAATATCGTAAAAAATATTATGCGTAAATCATTTCTAATATATAAATCCTGCGGCGCTCCAGCCCATCCCAGAAAACTTTTTCCCAACAAACATTAACCGCTGATTTGGTTATACTATGATAAGACGTTTTTGTTAAAAATTAAATAAAATATTATTATAATATTATTTTTATTTTATAATTTAAAATAATTAAATTATTTATTATATTTTATGTGAAAGTTTGAAATAATTGGGATAATGAAAACCGTGAAAAATAAAAACTAAAAAGTAAAACAGTTGAGATAATTTTTACAATAAAATATTACTTTCAAAGATGACATATAATATATCTTTAAATTTGAATATATACTTAAAATTATTGTAACTTATAGTTCAAATTTTTACTTTTAAAAAAAGTTAATGTAGATTATTTTATCTATATTTCTTTAAATTTGAAAGATGCACTCTAAGATATATCCGAACCAAAGGCCTCTTGTGAGGATGTCTAAACAAAAATGAAGCTGGAAAAAAGGTTGAGAAGTAAAAAGAATAATTATATTTGAAGTGTTTTACACTGCATATCATATAGGTAATATAATTTAATTTAAAAAAAATTAAATTTTAATTTTATAAATTAAATTATGTGTACATAACTTAAAGATTTTTAAGTAAAAATCACTAAATTATTTGTTGTCAGACATCACATGTTTGTCATATAATGATATAATATTGTGGTGGTCGTCAAAGTTGAATGCATAAAATTAAGCTTTTAGGCAAAAACCTTATTACAGATTGCCGACCTGATTTCAAAACATTCAAGCCCTATTTAGATATAAAGAAGGTTTCATCTCATCTCAACATTACAAATTTTTTAAAATTTTATATAAAATATAATAAATAATTCAATTCTTTCGAATTCTAAACTAATAATAATATTAAAAAATAATATTCTAACAATATTTTATTCAACTCATCTAAAAACATCTCATCTCATTTTATCTTTTCACACTATCCAAACGAGAGCCCAAGTTTAACTATGTTTTCAATATTGCTTGCTTGCTGGGGAAACATGCTACAATGCATGCAAATTTAATTTGTGTTTTAATCATCATTGGTATTAAATAATTGATAAATAAATAAAACATAATAAATAATTTTTTAATAATTTTTATGAGAAATAAGAAAATAACTATAATTAAAAGAACTTTTAAAATTCATTCCGACATGTAGTTATACTCCAACGAAATATAAGTAGTAGGAGCAAATATCCATATTACCCCTCATGCAGTAAACCTCCCCATCTCTCTTAAAATCTTCTTATCAAGGCTACAACAAATGTGAATTTAAGCTACGAATTTATTTACCAAGAGTGGAAGTTTTTAATGAATAATCATTTTGTCGTTGAAATTCCTTCATATTTTCAGCTTGATTCTCAAGTTTCGAGCTATATTCGTTTGATTTTTGCTATTGAAAGGATTCAATGGCTACCTGTTGCTATTCAAAGCTCGAGTTCATTAAAAAAAAGAAGAAGCTTGAGTTGTGTTTATAGTCTCAAAGTGATGAGTTTATTTCTTTACAGGTTCCCTATTACTTTATTAATTTTAAATTTCTTTTTTTTCCCTGTTTTTCTTTCTAAGATTTATTTTCTTAGACAAGTATATTATAGATATATTTAATAATTAAGGATACAAGAGTCAACAAGGTGAGAGATCCTAACATTCATTCAAAACTAACAAATACAACACAATAAAGAGAAAAATAAAATAAAGATATAGAGCCAATGACTTGACTCACCCATTTTCTACAAAGAAAAGTCGCATGAAACAATTTTAATACAGTTCGATAAACAGACTCTAATACTACGATTGAAAGTCACAATAAAATGTATTTTGCTGCATTTTGTTGATTTGAACTGGATGAGGGAGACTTACTCCTAAGATTTTATTATTTATTTTCATCATATTTATAATGCTAATTATGTTAGGTTCTTCGAGGGCATATGGCAATTTTATATATATATTAAAGCGAATAACAGCAACAATTATCATACAAAATGACTTAAAAAATTCTGAAGTTATATTCTTCCCGTATCAACACTAATTTGGCTGACTCGGCTGGCAGCATTCCAACAACTCTCGACCAATTCAAACTTTTAAAGAAGTTAAGAAACCCGGCCATGGTTTCCAAGAAATCCACAGATTCTTTTAGGATCATCTTAGTAAATTAGCTCCATTGCCATTTTTCTCAGCTAAAATAATACATCCTATGCTTATTGGATGGTTTTCTTCCTACTACATACATACTATGATCGATATTCAATCATTCAACTCCATCTGTTGCTATTAATTAAGGAGTTGGCTTTCTTCCCACGGAGTTGATGTGCGTTAATTTGGCAATTTCAGAGTTTGTTCCAATCCAAGACAGCAACTTTATTCTCATGCTGAATCGGAAAGCTTTCGCAAGATGACTACAAAAAGGATAAAATTCCCACAACAGCAAGGGCGGCAGTTGGAATCGGTCCATGACTTCTGGAACGGCCACCAAAAGAGCGTTTTGTTTTGGCTTGGCATGCATGCAAAGGAACAGACACAAAAATAAACTATTGGAGACCCCTCCGGCCCAATGAAACGGTCATAAAACTGACAGGAAACTTCCATTTTGCAAACCCAGGGTGCATTTGTTGTCAACTTTCATTTGTCTCCACCAATCTAGCATTACTTGCATTGCCATTTGCCACTTCACAAACTTCCCCATCTCTATCACTCGTTTTCTGCTCCATTTGAGTTTTTTCCCTTCATTTCTTTCAAGTACTTTCATTATATTCTTCTCCTCCTGTCGTTTCCTCACCGCATCTCCAACATTCCCTTCTTTTTGTATCCCGCGATTCCTTCACATTCCTAGTATCTATCTGCTCTAAGAAATTACCTCGTCGATCGAAGACCGATGCATTTTCTTTCACGCAAATTTAAAGCTGTGAAAATCCGGTTTGGGCTGATGATATTAAGAAGAGCAAACTTCATTGAATAGGCGAAATATATCCGGAATGATGTATGGGGCTTCTGAAGAATTGGTCTTTGCTTGAAGTTTCGTGGTCTCTGGTGCTTTGCATAAAGGAGCAGCAAGGTACACCAACTGATACTTTTTTAGCATAATGGTGTTTGTATGCTGTATATTTGGATAAGAAAAAGAGATGTTTTGAACCTGTAAAACTTAAAATTTGATATAAGTTGACGTGGTACGTTAGATTATAAAGTTTTATTGTAAAGTATATTTAACGTATCATACGAAATTATATCAGTTTATGAGTTTATTTTTATGGGATCTTTGTGAATGTAATAACAATTCTCTAGGAAAAAATAAGTTTAAGAGACATACTTCTAGTGTTCAAAAGTTGAGATTTCTAAATTATAAGCTTCTCATGAGTCATGAGGATATTCTGCTTTCATTTCTGATATGGAACTCATAAAGGTGGGTAATTCCCAATATTCTCCTTCCTTACAGTCAGAGAACAAGAAGAAACTCTCGGAAAGAAAATTTCCTCTATAATAATCTTCAGGAGGCAATGTCGTAATCACTTGTACATACGGTCTTCCTGACTTACTAATGATTTATTGTTCATGTCAATCCATGTGTGTCTAAACCTTTTTTCAGCAGACAGCAGAAATGGCGTTATCTTTGGAGGAGCTTCTTGTGGAGGAAGGGTTTAAAGTAAGATCATCGGCTAGATCATCCTTTAAAGCAGATGCTGCAAGAATGTCTTCTTACATTTTCCGAGATCAACACAAGAATGATTCTGTACTGGGACGTCATAGATATAAGACGGAGAGGGCAAGGTCCGATGTAGCTCGACACAGTTTGAGAAGTGAATTACCACCAAATGACAATAGGGGTAGGAGATCAAGGGATAATGTTTTTGGAACAGAGAAAAAATACGAAGGCTTGAAGAAAGAAAGTAGAGAGAGGCGTTTTAGCTATCTTAAGGAAGGTGGAAGTTTTCGTCCCAACTTATCCAAAAACCTACAAAATGAAATAGAGGAGGATCATAGGCAAGATGATGAGAGATTTAGGAATAGATATTCAAATAAATTTTATAGCTCAGAGAGAGAGAATGGTAAGTATTCAAATGGAGCTGGGGAAAAGGAAGCATACAAAGAGAGGTCAGGGAGGGATACAAGATTGGATAAGTTGAATGGGAAAAACTTGGCAGAACAGATGCTTGGACGTTTGAGTTTAAATGCCACAACTAGGAAGAGCATGAAAAAGCCCATAAACTCGGATGAAACGTCTAAGAGACATTCATGGAATAGCAAAAGCAGCTTCGAAGATAACCAGAGTAAAAAACGTGACAAAGTTGAACAAGTAATTTCAGAGCCTGCTCTTGACAAAGTTGCTATCCAAGCCATAGTCTCCATCCTAAATGGATATATTAAACGCTTTCTAAACGATGAGGAATTTCGTACTACACTGCATCACAACTGCTCTTCTTCCCTTACTGGACTTGAAGAAGGGCATAGTACTGAGAGCAAGGTCATGGCCACCCTTGAACAAGCCATTGAAGCAGTAGAAATAGCTGCTGAGAACTCCTCAAAGGTTAACGAATTGAAAAAGGCTTCTTTGAAGCTGAGTGTAATTACAGGGTTATATTCGAATGGTTTGAAGGATGGGTTCACATCTGGAATTCCTAATTTAAAGTTGTCAGCTTGTGCTCATCTCTACCTCAGCGTGGTATATAAACTACAGGAAAAACAGAGGACTTCAGCAAAGCATCTTTTGCAAGTATTTTGCATTGTACCTTTTCAGGCACGAACAATTTTGTTCCCTGAACTATGGGACTATCTATTTTCTCCGCATCTCTCACATTTGAAGGCATGGTACAACCAGCAAGCTGCTTCTCTAGCAGATACACCAAGCAGGCCAAGGAAACTGAAGTTTCTTGAAGAAGTGTATAATGAGATTCTTGATTCTGGTACTAACCAGTTTGCGGTTTACTACAATGATTGGCTCACGGAAGGGGTTCAAGCTCCTCCCATTCCAATCATCCACCTCCCAGAGCTATCTAGTTCAATGGGTTCTTCCTCACCTCAACCTGCGATCAGTAAAAAACTATATGATGCTGTGATTGGCCGCTCAAATGAACCAGGAATCGACAAAGCTGAAGAATGGGGGGAGGCAGACGGCTTCGATTGTATGAGAAGCTCCGGCGGTTCTGCTGTTGTTAAAGGAACATTAGCATACTCTTCGGAGACGGTCAAATATATGAATTTTGCCGTTGAAGAAGATTCGATCAAGAGTGTGATGGATGATGCATTATTTCCTGTAAGTTTTTTTTGGCTTCTGATATTACTTGTTTCTTCATGTTATTTCTGGAGTATTTATTTCGTACAAGAAATATCCTTACTAGATCTGGAGCAACCTGAAAATAATTTCCAAATGAGATGATTGTGAGGGCCATTATTTGCAGTATTATCATCTTTTTTCTGGAACAAAGCGATGGTCAATTAGCCATATGTGACATATACATATATATATATACATATATATATATATATATATATATATATATATACTGTTAAGAGTATCCTACATAAAAGCTTCAAGTACAATGGAGCGGCTAAACAAATATATAATACCCAGGGGCCAGAACCAAGCACTTACCCAACCAATGCCAGACTCCTTAACATTGACACACGTGAAGGATTGAATCTTTTTTCTCTCTATTACAGTAGATACTATGCTCTGATAGCAGTTTGTTCTGATAGCGTAACTTCTGATAGCAATCCTTATCTAAAATTCTTAAGCAGATAATTTTCAGCCTTGAAAGAACTACAATCTTACGCTCCATATGGGAGAATCACCTAGCGATGAAACCCCCTCTGCTGCCAAAGCTCCTATTTGGACCAAAGCCACCAACCCTTAACATTAGTGCTTCCATACATATATAAGGCTTCGACTGTGATTCATTACTCTCTTTCTTAATTTTGTTACTCGGGATTTCAAAAATCTTTGCATATGGATGGAACAAAACGATGATCAGCTAATTATATGTCACTTCTTTCCTTAACCATACAACTTCCTCCTTAATGATGATCGGTGACGTTAAGTTTTCTGGAAAGAGTCGATCTTTAATACTCTCTTATATGCTAGGTAAGAGTCCATCTCTAATACTCTCTTTTATGCTAGTTAACGCTGACAATAATCTTGAAATGTAGGGAAATGAGCTCTCATCTTTAGATGACTAAGAGTGGAGGTTGTATGGCGTGAGTACTTGGTATTAGAGCAGCATGGCATCAGCACACTCAAGCCTTCAGATGTGGATGCAGCTGCTCATGGCAACATGGATGACTCTGATATGCAGCCACGCCCTTCATCAAATGGACTTGCTTCTTGTTATAAATTGTAGTTAAATTACTAGATGGTCCTTCTTCCAACTGAGTTGTAATGTATTATTTTGTAATTTTAGAAGCTGTTATTCCTAGTTGTACAATGCTGGTACAATGTTGTAAAGATTCTTTAGTTTGTTAGGTTTGTTGGTCTATTTTTAGTATAAAGCAGCAACACTCTATAAAGTTTTCTCTGAATCAATCGAATGCAGTAGCATCCTTTCATCCATTTTTCTCTGCTCTCTTTATCTTTTGCTATGCTTACATGGTATCACAGAGCCACTGAGAGTAAGGATATTTTTCGAATGGCTCTTGATCAAAACAAATCTTTTTCTTGGGATTTCATCAACATTACCAATCCCTACAGACTCGACCATGGAGACAACCCCTCACTACTCTTGGTACTTGACCTTCTCACCACTGAGAATTATACAATCTGGTCAAGAGCTATGTCCCGAGCTCTTCGTGCCAAGAACAAGCTTGGTTTCATCAATGGAACCTTGCTAAAACCAAAAAGGACCACTGACCCCCTTTATGATGCATGGGAACGATGCAATGACTTGGTTGTGTCTTGGCTTCACAACTCAATCAACCCTTCTCTTAAATCTAGTATTGCCTTGGTGGATAATGCTGCACAAATCTGGAATGAACTCAAAGATAGGTTCACCCAACAAAATGGTCACATAATTTTTCAGCTCAAAAGGGTTGTATCAGGTTTGCAATAAGATAATGATTTTGTTAGTGTTTATTTTGGCAAACTTAAAACACTGTGGGATGAACTTGTCATATATGATCCTATGCCTGATTGCACCTGTGGAAAACTTGATGTCCTACTTGATAGATACCAAAGGGATTGTGTCATTCAATTCCTCATGGGTTTGAATGATTCATTCCTTGTCACCCGTGACCAAATCATGCTTTTAGATCCCTTACCTCCCATAAATAAAATTTTCTCCCTGATCCATCAGTAAGAAATGCACACCTCATGTTGTTTGGCCTTCCTTCACTTGACTCGATGGCTCTTGCTGTCAAACAACCATATTCTTCATATAAACCAATTTCAAATCATCCCAGCAACCAAAACGTGACAGACTTTTTTGCAGCCATTGTAAAATTCAAGGGCATGTTCTAGATACATGCTTCAAGGCAGGGAATGCCCAAGCCCCCATTTGTACTCACCGTCATATGATAGGTCACATAGTAGACAAATGCTATAAATTACATGGCTATCCACCTGGGCATAAACTACATGGCAAGGCTAAGCAGCATGGCATCTCTTCTGCCAATATGACTTCACTTGAATCCAACGATTCACCAGATGACAACTTCACTTTCACTAAGGACCAATATCAGCAACTGTTATCCCTATTGCATACAAAAGAGGTTTCCATTGCTAGTCACTCAATCAATAATTTCCAGGCAGATTGTACTCCTTCCTCCACCATGAATGGTATCACTTCTTGCTTCACCTCCTCCATTTCCACACATCACACTAACACACACTTGCCTTGGATCATTGACACTAGTGCTACAGGCCACATGGTATGCAGCACCTCCTTTTTTTCCTCTATCACATCTCAAGTCTCTTTTGTTGTTGAACTCCCAAATAATCACACTGCACCTATCACTCATATTGGTAATGTTCATATCAGCACAACATTAACATCAAATAATGTTTTATGTGTTCCCTCTTTCCATTTTAATTTGCTTTCTACCAAACAATTAATCAACTCACTCTTTTGCTATTTTATTTTTCTTTCACAATTTTGTTTCATACAGGACCTTTTGTCATGGACCATGATTGGTATGGGTGAGATGAAGAATGGACTTTACCATTTGCTTGCTGCACAAGTGTCCCCAACAGCCCTTTTAGATCATTTCTCTACTTCATTACATAAAAATATTTCTGTTTCAGCTACTTTCAAAGATGTTGATCTAATTTCTAATCTCTGGCATTGTAGATGGGCCATACACCTATTTCTAGACTCAATGTAATCAAAGATCCTCTTATTCAGAATCACGTTTCCACTATTACCCATACCAATCCATGTCTCGTATGTCCACTTGCAAAGCACCATAAATTGCCATTTCCAGTTGGCTCACATAAAAGCAACACAAATTTTCAACTCATTCACTGTGATATTTGGGGATCCAACTCAGTAACAACATATGATGGAACAAAATACTTTTTGACCATTATAGATGATTACTCTAGGAGTACTTGGATCTATTTACTAAAGGCCAAATCTAATACCAGATCATGCATTGAAGCTTTTTGTAACCTGGTTGAAACTCAATTTCACACCAAAGTGCAAACCCGTAGAAGTGACAATAACATTGAGTTTCAAATGACAGAATTCTTCAATAAAAAGGGAATCATTCACCGTAGAACTTGTGTGGAAACCCCACAACAAAATAGGATTGTAGAAAGGAAGCATCAACATCTTTTGAACATAGCTAGAGCTCTCAAATTTCAATCTAATCTTCCAAATTTATACTGGAATGACTGCATCCTCACTACAGCTTACATCATTAATCGAGTTCCCAGCCCCTTGCTTTCTAATAAAACACCTTTTGAGCTTCTCTTTAACAAATCCCCCACATATTCTCACATGAGAATTTTTGGATGTCTCTGTTTTTCCTCTACAATATCTCAACACAGGCAAAAATTTGACCCTCGAGGTAGACATTGCATCTTCCTTGGTTATCCTTTTGGGGTAAAAGGGTACAAGTTACCTTTTTTTTTTTTTTTTTTTTTGTTTAAAGAAGAGACGAAGATCGTCTGTCCATGAGTGATCCCCTCCCAATTTTATTAAAAGCCCTCACTTATGGTAGAGGAAAATCGTGGTAACATGCATGACATTTGGGATTTACATATATCCAAAGAAAACATCCCAAATCTAAAAAATAAATGAAAATAAAAAACGTTACCATAATCAAACTAAAGAAGCCTAAATAAAACGCCCAAAAAAAACCCACTTAAAATCTAACATGGGGCAAGCCCGCCTTATCCAACCGAAGCATGCCTTTCAACTTACGTGGCAACGAAATAAAATTATAAAAGATGTTATTATAACCTTCCTCGCCCCGTCTAGCGAGGAAATCTGCGGCATTATTCCCCTCATGAAATTGATGACCAATGGAGAAATGCATGTCTCTTAATAACATCAAAAGTTAATCCCAATAGTCCTATAAATACCAAGCCGTACACTTGCGAGTATTCAACCAAGAGACAATTAAACTGGAGTCGCTCTCAATAATAATTTGATTAAAACCCAACTCTTTACATAAAGATAGCCTAGCTATTAAAGCTCTCAATTCAGCTTCATTATTCGTACCATGACCAAAAGAAGAAGAGAAAGCTCCTTTGAAAATACCTCTTTCATCTCGAACGACTCCTCCTCCACCACAGCTGCCCGGGTTGCCACGACAACACCCATCTACATTCAATTTAATCCACCCTTCAGTCAGTTTCCTCCAATAAACCAATTTCGGAATAGGCCTTGCATGATTAACGTAAGGAACTTCAAGAGCGCGAAGAATAGCTTCATCCCTGGCCGAGATAGGCCAATGTTTCACCATCAGAGAAGAAATCTTCCGAATCCAAACTTTCACTGCCAAACAAACACCTGACGACGATTCAAATGAACTTTCCATTCTGGCCTTACAACACTGCATCCAAAGCCTCCAAGTGATAACAGACGGTATGATGCCTATAAAAATCCCTCTGTGAGACGACTTCTTCGAAACATTAAACCACTGCATTACCGTCGCCCGCCAAGGCATACCAGAAACGTGATTAATACCCAGCATTATGGCTGCCCACTTCCATACTGCCATAGCAATACTCCCATTACAGAGCACATGATTTAAACTTTTTGTGTGACCTTTAAAACAATAGTTACACCGAGATGCCAACGGTATTCCTAGTGATTGCACCCGAGAATCCAACGCCAGCCCATTAAATCTAGCTTTCCACATGCACACAAAAATCTTCTTCGGGAGGGGGTGATGCTAAATCCAATCCATGCCCAGATATTTAGTTCCTTTTACACGGATAAGATCCCAAGCTGATGCCGACGTAAACTCTCCCTTAACTTCTGATTTCCAAATGGTAATATCACTGCCCACCTTACCAGCCACAATACCGTTCATGATCTCCTCTGTTTTCTCTAATCCAACCAGCTTTAACAAATAATTCTCATCCCAGGAACCATCAACCCATACATCTTTAATTCTAATCTCAGAATGCCCAAAATCCCTACTGGCACATAAAGGCCCACTTGCCAGCCACCGATCAAACCAAAAGGAAGACCTGCCCTCTCTCACCTTTACTATAACATTCTTTGTCACCTCAGGAAACACATTCATAATAGACTTCCAGAATCGGGAAGCATTCCTTCTAGTCTTAGCCATGAAAATGTGGCCATGTTTCACATATTTTACACGGAAGAACTTGGTCCAAAGGTTATCAACAATTAACAATCTCCAAGCGATCTTCATTTGTAGGGACCGCTGAACTTCATCGAAATTTCTCATGCCAAATCCTCCTTCCTTGTATGGCTTGCATATCCTATCCCAAGAACACCATTTCATCCTTGGTCTCCCATTCAATTCTCCCAAAAAAAATGTAGAAAGTAAAAAGTTGAGTTTTTTGAAAACCTTCAAAGGCACATTTAAGACTGCTAACAGGTGAGTTGTTATACATGCTAAAACATGTTTCATGAGTGTAAGCCTACCTCCTTGCGAAAGTAAATTTAATTTCCATCCAGCTATTTTTCTCCGAATCTTCTCAATGAGGGGTTTCAAGTCTCTAGATGTAAGACGTCCTGACACCAGAGGGACACCCAAGTAGGTGACCGGGAACTTGCCTTCCACGAAACCCGTTGATCTCATGAGATTACGACGCCGTGCCAAAGTAATGGAATTTGAGAAAAAGAAGGCCGATTTTTCCTTGTTGATTAACTGCCCTGACCACTTTTCATAAACTTCCAATGTTTTCATAAGCTTTAGAACCGAGCGTTTGCCACCATTCACAAAAACTAGAAGATCATCAGCATAAAGTAAATGTGAGACTAGAGGCGCACCCACTGGATGTGAAAAACATCCAATATAACCCTTTTCAAAATTCTTACAAAGTAATCTTGATAGCACCTCCTCCATAATAATAAATAAATATGGAGACAGTGGATCACCTTGTCTAAGATCCCGAGAGGTTGGAAGAAACCCTTGAATGTCCCATTCATCATAATAGAGAACCAATGGGACTGAACACATTCCTTTACAAGATTACAAACCTGAGAAGAAAAACCAAATGAAGTCATCACATTTAGCAAAAATTGCCAGTCTACGTGATCATAGGCTTTGGCCATATCAATCTTCACTATAATGTTGCCGCATTTTGTTTTCTTATTCAGAGAATGAACCATTTCCTGTGCCAGAGTGATATTTTCAAAAATGCTGCAGCCATGAATAAAAGCCCTTGTTCATGAGAAATTAACTGAGATAACAAAGAGGTCATCCTTTGTACAAGAACCTTTGAAAAAATTTTGTAAGCGACAGAACAAAGGCTGATAGGCAGGAACTTGTCAAAACTCTTGGGATCCTCCACCTTCAGAATCAACACCAGATACGATGCCGTATAAAATCTCGGTAAAGTAGAACCCGAAAAGAAATCCTTGGCTACCTCAATGACATCCTCTTTGATCAAATCCCAACAGCTTAGATAGAAACCCGAGCCAAAACCATCAGGTCCAGATGAGCTTTCTTTTGGGATGGATTTCAATGCAGCCAAAATCTCGGTCTTAGACGAGGCTATAGCAAGAGCCAAATTATTTTCCGCAGAAATAGAGCATTGTATTAGAGATGCAAGATCCACCTTTTCAACAATAGAAGGATTAGTAAGATAATCTTGAAAATAATTTAAAACACCTTGATGAACCTGTTCCGGCGAATTCAAAATATCTCCATTCGCTAGCCGCATATTAGAGATACTTTAGTTTTCCTCCGTTGGTTAACAACTGCATGGAAAAATTTTGCATTATGATCGCCTTTAGAAAGCCATTTCTTCTTTGCCAATTGCGAAAGCCTGAGTTCTTCACGTTGTTCCCATGTATCTAGCTCAAGTTTTGTGACCAAGAAATCACATTCTACTTCCTGATCTTAACCACCTTGTAACCGACTCTCTAGAACCTCCAATCTTTATTCTAATTCTTTGATATTTTGCCCAACATGCCCAAAGACCTGATTATTCCAAGCTCGTAACGCAAGCTTCGTTTTCTTCAATTTTTCTGCCAACCGAATCAGACCCACAGAAGTAGTAGGATACTTCCAAACTTCTTCAACACATCTCTTAAAATCTACATGCGAAACCCACTTATTTTGAAATCGAAAAGGGCGAGGGCCGTAGCCTACCACTTGTTTTTGAAATTGAATGAGCATTGGACAGTGATCCGAAATCTTCCGTTTAAGATATTCAAAGAAAGCTTGAGGAAACCTGTTTGCAAAATCGATATTAATCAACACTCTATCAAGGCGTGCCCAGCTTCGAGTATGCCCCTCATGGCCATTACACCTTGAAAGGCGGCGACCCACAACTTGGAGGTCCAATAAACCACAGTGATCAATACAATTATTAAAATCTTCTATCGACGCAATCGATCTAGGATGACCACCAACTCTTTCACTATCTTCCAGAATAATATTGAAATCCCCTACCACTAGCCATGAAATCTCATTGGCATCTATCACCTCTAAACTTTGCCATAATTCACGACGCTCTATGCTATTGCACTTTACGTATATAAAAGAAATTAAGAGCTTCTCTTCACCAAACTAAAACCTCCTGGAAATGACTTGATTAGTCATAGATAAAACCTCTCACTCACAATCGTCACTCCAGAAAATCCAAATTTTACTGCCAACTTCCGCATTACTATAAAAATTCAGTAACCCCAACGAACAAGCCAAACTAGTCATTTTATCAACCTCAGCAAAAGGTTCCAAGACCCCGACAATAGGCACACCATACTTCTTTACTAGACTTTTTAAACGACTTCGGGAACTACCTAACCCTCTCAAGTTCTAAACTAAAATTTTATCAATCATAAATTGAGTTTAGAAGGTCGGGATAAAACACGTTGGGATTGTCTCACAGTGTGTTTCTTTGATTTAGTTGTGTGACTCGGCTGATCACTCTTAGGGTCCGAATTATATCTCTTTTGTCGAGCCAGTGCGCCAGGAACATCTTCATCCTCTAGGTTTGATAATGAGACATTCAGTTCTTCCCCATGTCATCATCATTTTCAACTGCTATTTGAGTCCGGCATTCCATCTCTAATATTTCGGAGACCAGAGCTGTGTGGCCCCCCTTAAAGAAACCTCTATTCGGAACATCTTCCATCACCAACAACTCCACAGTAGGACTACCAGCTTCAACCTGGACAGCACTACTCCCTTCTATTTTTTCATGCATAGGAACCAATTCATGTATGTTCACTGTATCCGCAGGTTCCTCTTCCACCATTGGTTCCTTTGTGACAGGCTCTGTTTGCCCAAGGACAGTTGCCATGCACATTGGTTCTGGCTGCTCTATCATCGACATTTCCTTTCCTTGTTTCTCCGAGACCCCAACTGTAACCAAAGCCAAATTTTGTTCAATCACTGGTAAATCTTCTTGCACCGCACCGTCCACCACTTGCTCTATCTCCCCTCTTTCTCACCTGTTTTTTCTTTATCACTCAGTTTTGCTTTCCACACTTGCTAGTTCTTGAACAAAGCACGGTTACTTGTCTCCCCTCCTACCTTACGCTGATTCTCCCCCATACGACAAACCACATTTGTGTGCCCTTGTCTACAACACTTAGTGCAGTAAAAACCAAGTTTTTTATATCGTACTTCCTGCCATATAGTCTTGTTTGCCGAAACTACGATCGGAAATCCTTTTATTGGTTCCTCCTTTAGATCCACTTCAACACACATATGTGCACCCGTAGCCCTCGTTTTATTCAATGTCGCATTGTCAGTTCCTAGGAAGCGGCCAAATCGAGTTGCAAGAATTTGAAGACAATCCCTTCTATATAAGTGCAATGGTTATCCTGGCAAGACAATCCATTGAGGAGCCAAAGAGGACTCTTTCCTAAGATCAAAATCTCTGGACTATTTGAATAACTGAAAAGAGTTCCCCTACAAAGTTCTTCCTTCACGTGCCCAACCATGCACAAAATCACGTTCATTTTTCATGTGAATCAAAACATGGTAGTCGTCCATGAAATTGATCTGTGGAATCTCTAAAAGGCCTAATTTTTTCACCACATGCAGACGTATATTATCGATGGACGGTCTAACTCGCATGAATTTTATCACCAAAGCAAACTTAAAATCTTCTGCAGCCTTTACCATCTCTGGTTCCGAGAATGTGAAGCCCAACTCCCCATCAATATTTACTGGAAAACGCATAGGTAACCTGAAATATGTATTTTCTGCATGTTTTGAAACCGCCTGGGCATAAGATTCAGTGAAACTTCAGGAACGACGTTCCTCGCCAACGGCAAGGCCATCAGAGGGCCCTGTACGCCGTCAACGAACAACCCTAGGAGCGTAAACGTCCAGAATAGGAAACCCGAGATCCTCGAACTTTCCAAAATAGAGCAAAAGAAATTGCGTAAAAAAATTGCCCCAGACCTTCTCTCTTTAAAACTTCTATCTAGGTTTGAAAAAAGAATTATATAATAAAAGGGTACAAGTTACTTGATCTAAACACCAAGTCATTTTTATCTCTCGGGATGTTACCTTTCATGAAAATATTTTTCCCTTCCATAATCAATCTAATATCCCATCATCTCCCAACTTGTTACCTTCTGCTTCATTTCATCCAATTCTACGTTCCTCTATTTCTTCTCCTTCACACCTAATAAACACTTCCTTGCCCATCCCTTCAAACACATCATCTCCATCATCTACCCCTTTTACTCTCCCTAACCCCTCACCAGAATCTCCCAACTCATCCATCACAGATTCTTCATCTCCACCTCTCCTTAAGAGATCTACTCAAACAAGAAGAGCTCCTCAATATCTCAAAGACTTCCATTGCCAGCAAGCAGCCTTCATCTCATCCATTCAATCAATGAGCATGGCAACAACTTCTTTAGGTATTCATTTCCCCATTTCTTCCTGACTTTCTTATGCCAATTTGTCACCTACATTCTCTTTATTTTTTGCTACTATTTCCTCACACCATGATCCACTCACTTACAAACAAGTTGCCAAGGACCCCGACTAGTGTAAGGCAATGGATACTGAAAATGAAGCTTTAAAGCTTAACAATACATGGGTCCTTACTGACTTACCCCCTAGCAAAACTCCCATTGCATGCAAATATATTTATAAAACTAAGTACCATTCTAATGGTACTATTGAGAGAAAGAAAGCAAGGTTAGTTGCTAAAGATTTCACACAGCAGGAAGGGGTGGACTATCATAAAACTTTCTCACCTGTAGTGAAAATTGTCACTGTCAGAACCATACTTGCCTTAGCTGCAATCAAAGGGTGGCACTTGCAACAGTTTGATGTTAACAATGCTTTCCTCAATGGTGAACTCAATGAAGAGATATACATGCAAACACCACTTGGCTACACCAAAGGTCAACCTGGACAGGTCTGTAAGCTACTCAGAAGCCTCTATGGACTCAAACAGGCTTCACGCCAATGGTATGACAAGTTCTCTACTTCCTTGATTAAATTTGGTTTCACCCAATCCAAGTCTGATTACAGTTTTTTTTACTCATATCACTAATACAAGTTTTACAGCACTACTAGTATATGTTGATGACATAGTAGTTGCTAGTAATTCACTTGACTCAATTTTAGACCTCAAAACCTTTTTGAATGCCAACTTCAGAATTAAAGATCTTGGATCCTTAAGATATTTCCTTGGCATTGAGGTTGCTCGATCCCCCACTGGTATTCACCTCTGCCAAAGGAAATATACTTTAGATATTCTTGCTGAATCAGGGCAATTAGCTTCTAAACCTCTCAAGCTTCCAATGGATCAAAACCATAAATTAAGCAAGTCTTTTGGGATACCTCTAGCTGACCCCACCTCTTATAGACAACTCATTGGTCGTTTACTTTACCTAACTTTAACCAGACCAGACATTAGTTATCATATCCAAGTGCTAAGTCAATTCTGGACCACCCTTCTACATCCCATCTTGCTGCAGCCCACAAGGTATTAAGATACCTTAAAAATGCACCTGGCTAAGGAATACTCCTATTCTTCAATCCATCTTAGAGGATATTGTGATTCAGATTGGGCTTCATGCCCAGACAAACGGAAGTCGGTCACTGGTTTTTGCATTTTCTTGGGTCAATCACCTATTTCTTGGAGATCCAAGAAACAAACAATTGTCTCAAGGTCTTCTGCTGAGGCAGAATATCGTGCAATGACATCTATTTGTACTGAGTTCACTTGGCTTTGACAATTGCTCAAGGATCTTTCCATTTCTCCTCCACAAGCTGCAGACTTATTTTGTGACAACCAAGTTGCCTTACATATAGCAACTAACCTAGTTTTTCATGAAAGGAAAAAACACATTGAAGTGGATTGTCATCTAATACGAGATAAAATATAAGAAGGCAGCATTCACACTGCTCATGCTAATACAAAGTCACAGCTTGCTGACATCTTCACTAAATCCCTTCCATCTTATCTCCTTTACTCACATCTGTCCAAGATGAGAATAGTCAACATCTATTCTCCATCTTGTGAGGGGGTATTAAAGTAGCATGGCATCAGCACACTCAAGCCTTCAGATGTGGATGCAGCTGCTCGTGGCAACATGGATGACTCTAATATGCAGCCACGCCCTTCATCAAATGGACTTGCCTCTTGTAATAAATCTGTAGTTAAATTACTAGATGGTCCTTCTTCCAGCTGAGTTGTAATGTATTATTTTGTAATTTTAGAAGCTATTATTCTTAGTTGTACAACGCTGGTACAATGCTGTAAAGATTCTTTAGTTTGTTAGGTTCGTTGGTCTATTTTTAGTATAAAGCAGCAACACTCTGCAAAGTTTTCTTTGAATCAATTGAATGCCGTAGCATCCTTTCATCCATTTTCCTCTGCTCTCTTTACCTTTTGATATTCTTACACTTGGCCTGAAAGTAATCTTAATTGTGGCATTGGTGACTCTACTATATGGCATGAAGCCACAAGGAATAGCAACATGCCTGATGCAGCAATACACACAAAAGAGCTCTCATCTAAAACCATCTCATCTCATTTTATCTTATCTCACTATCTTAATTAGAGCTCAAGTTTAACTATGTTTTCAATATTGCTTGCTTGCTGGGGAAACATGCTACAATGCATGCAAATTTAATTTGTGTTTTAATCATCATTGGTATTAAATAATTGATAAATAAATAAAACATAATAAATAATTTTTTAATAATTTTTATGAGAAATAAGAAAATAACTATAATTAAAAGAACTTTTAAAATTCATTCCGACATGTAGCTATACTCCAACGAAACATAAGTAGTAGGAGCAAATATCCATATCACCCGCCATGCAGTAAACCTCCTCATCTCTCTTAAAATCTTCTTATCAAGGCTACAACAAATGTGAATTTAAGCTACGAATTTATTTACCAAGAGTGGAAGTTTTTAATGAATAATCATTTTGTCGTTGAAATTCCTTCAGATTTTCAGTTTGATTCTCAAGTTTCGAGCTATATTCGTTTGATTTTCGCTATTCAAAGGATTCAATGACTCCCAGTTGCTATTCAAAGCTCGAGTTCATTTTTTTGAAAAAAAAAAAAGAGCTCGAGTTGTGTTTATAGTCTCCACTTATGAAAGTCATGAGTTTATTTCTTTGTAGTTTCCCTATTACTTTGTTAATTTTAATTATCTTTTTTTACCCTGTTTTTCTTCCTAAGATTTATTTTCTTAGACAAGTGTATTATAGATATATTTAATAGTTAAGGATACAAGAGTAAACAAGGTAAGAGATCCCAACATTCATTCAAAACTAATAAATATAACACAATAAAGAGAAAAAAAAAATAAAAAAAAATGGGGCCAATGACTTGATCCTACCCATTTTCTACAAAATGAAGTCGCATGAAATAATTTTGATACAATCTGATAAATGGACTCTAGTACTAGTACAACTAAAAGTCACAATAAAATATTTTTTGCTGCATTTCGTTGATTTGAACTGGATGAGGGAGACTTACTCCTAGGATTTTATTATTTATTTTCCTCATATTTATTTTTAATGCTAATTATGTTAGGTTCTTCGAGGGCATATGGCAATTTTATATATATATATATATATATATATATAAATACACATCTCATTATACTTAAAAGAGCCTATCATCCTATGAATAGTGAGATGAACAATAATGAACAGTAATTTATTTTACGTTTTCTTCCTCCCCTCACATCCCTCTCTACCTCACAGCAAAATCATCATTTCCCCTTCGTCCCTCTCTGCAAATTCACCACAAATTCATCAGAAAATAACCACACAAATCACAAAATTACCAAACAAATTTCCACACAAATCACAATTCACCACAAAATCGAGTGAATGCCAGTGTGCAACGTAATACCACAATCCGCGTCCCTCTCTACATCATCACAGCAAAACCACAGCAAAACCACAACAAAATCACCACAAAAAATACCACAAAATAAAAAAATCATCACACAAATCACCATACAACTCATCAAATCAATACACTGGTTTCCATGCAAATCACAAATCAGGGTCATCGTCTGGAGCTTGGGAAGGAGGGAGAGTCCGTGAGAGAGAGAGAGAGAGTGGGCATGCATGAGGGGTAGATTGGGGCCATAAGTGGTTGGGGTAGGTCGATGGTGGCCAGATGAAGCTCATGACGGTGGCTGGACACCGTGGATGGCAGCGCACGACGGTGGAAGTGGGAGAACCCGTGCGTGAGGGAGGTAGACTTCGTGGGGGCAAACGGCAGGGAGATGGAGGCCGAGCTCGCTGGAGGGGGATGACCGATGGGAGAGGAGGCTACCGTGGAGGTGGTGGCTCCGGAGGATGGCGCACGGCGGTGCAGTAACATCAAGCCCATTCCGGCAGTGCACAACCGAGAGAGATGAACAGAGAGCGTGAGAGAGGGAGACCGGTGTGGGGGGACTCGCCGGAGTGAGGTGGTGCCGGTGGAAGGGGCGGTGAGGCTTACCGACGCACTGCGACGCCGGGCTGGGCAGAGGAAGATTAGGCTTGGAGAGGGGCAGCGTACCGCGTACATGTGAGCTGAGGGAGGAGAGAGAGAGGGGAGGGAAAAGTGAAGGAGAAGGAAGAGGGACTGGGTATTTACTCAAGTCTTTCGTCTTGGGGTTTTCAAAACGATCTAACGGTGAAAAATTAAAATACTGATTTAAAAATACGTAAACATTAACTTAATTAAAAATATTAAAATAAATTAAATAAATGATGAAATTTTATTAAATATTGTTAAGAAATTAATTTCGACTCTTCATTTTAAGTCTTTAGATTTGATCTAACAATAAAAACTTAAATATTGATTTAAACTAATTTAAAATTTAAATAATTAATATATAAATAGGATATCATACATAAACTATCAAATTTAATTTATAAAATACTAATCTTTCATCATTAAATAAATGATGAAATTTTATTAAATATTTTTAAGAAATTCAAACCATATAAATAATTAGAGTTTTAACATAATTTAAATATGATAATATCCTTAATTAACTAAATAAATAGCATATCATGCATAAACTATCAAATTTAATTTATAAAATACTAATCTTCCATCATTAAATAAATGATGAAATTTTACTAAATATTTTTAAGAAATTAAAACTATATAAATAATTAGAGTTTTAACATAATTTAAATATGATAATATTCTTAATTAACTAAATTAGGCAAACGTGCGTGGAGAAGGAGAGAGAGGGAGACCGGTGTGGGGGACTCGCCGGAGTGAGGTGGTACCGGTGGAAGGGGCGGTGAGAACAATATAGAAATAAAAGACTATATTTTTTTAGTGCTTCCTGGGTCATTGAGTAGTATGTTTGAATTCTACAATTCATATATTTTGCTAAGAAAACTATTACTAGAATATCTAAAATCTTTTAATTTTCATATTACTCATATTACTGTAACATTTATTTTTGCAATTTTCGTAGGAGTTTTTGTGGCTTTACATATAGACTGCTACTTTGGAGGAATTGACTCAGAATTTTACGGTTGGGTTCTTTTTCGTTTCCTAACTATAATGTGTTTTTCTCTATTGATACATATTCTTTTGCACTCCAATAAAATTGATTCAGAATTTTATATTCTGTGACCAAGATTATGTTTTAGTTTTGCTAATTTTAAATTTCATTTTACCACTTCTCATTTTTTTTTCTTCGGTTGGATTGCTTTGATTTATGCAGTGAAGTACTGTCATCATCACATAGATTCTCCGCATCTCTTTTCACTTGTTAGGTGCAGAAACTGAGTTCATAAAAGATTCTTCATAGACCACTTATTTTGCTTATGAATAAGTTTTTTTTTTTCTTTTTTTTAACACAAAGCATGTTTATATTTTACAAAATAACTTATTTTTCGTTCAACCAGGAAAATGTGCCTTGCACATTGCCCAACTGCTAGTGTATATATATATATATATTAAAGCGAATAACAACAACAATTATCATACAAAATTACTTAAAAAATTCTGAAGTTATATCCTTCCCGTATCAACACTAATTTGGCTGACTCGGCTGGCAGCATTCCAACAACTCTTGACGAATTCAAACTTTTTGAGCACAAGTTAAGAAACCCGGCCATGGTTTCCATGAAATCCACAGATTCTTTTAGGATCATCATCTTAGTAAATTAGCTCCATTGCCATTTTTCTCAGCTAAAATAATACATCCTATGCTTATTAATGGTTTTCTTCCTACTACATACATACTATGATCGATATTCAATCATTCTACTCCATCTGTCGCTATTAATTAAGGAGTTAGCTTTCTTCTCACGGCATTGATGTGCGTTAATTCGGCAATTTCAAAGTTTGTTGTTCCAATCCAAGACAGCAACTTTATTCTCATGCTGAATTGGAAAGCTTTCACAAGATGACCACAAAAAGGATAAAATTCCCACAACAGCAAGGGCGGCAGTTGGAAACGGTCCAAGACTTCTGGACGGACAGACAAATAAACTATTGGAGACCCCTCCGGCCCAATGAAACGGTCATAAAACTGACAGGAAACTTCCATTACGCAAACCCAGGGTGCATTTGTTGTCAACTTTCATTGTCTCCCCCAATCTAGCATTACTTGCATTGCCACTTCACAAACTTCCCCATCTCTATCACTCGTTTTCTGCTCCATTTGAGTTTTGCCCCTTCATTTCTTTCGAGTACTTTCATTATATACTTCTCCTCGTGTCGTTTCCTCACTCCGCATCTCCAACATTCCCTTCTTTTTGTATCCCGCAATTCCTTCTGTATCCCGCGATTCCTTCACATTCCTAGTATCTATCTGCTCTAAGAAACCTCGTCGATTGAAGACCGAAGCATTTTCTTTCACGCAAATTTAAAGCTGTGAAAATCCGGTTTGAGCTGATGATATTAAGAAGAGCAAACGTCATTGAATTGGCGAAATATATCCGGAATAATGTATGGGGCTTCTGAAGAATTGGTTTTTGCTTGAAGTTTCGTGGTCTCTGGTGCTTTGCATAAAGGAGCTGCAAGGTACACCAACTGATACTTTTTAGCATAATGGTGTTTGTATGCTGTATATTTGGATAAGAAAAAGAGAAATGTTTTGAACCTGTAAAACTTAAAATTTGCGGGGTTGGTGTTACGTTAAATTGTAAAGTTATTTTTATTGTAAAGATTGAGTATGATAAGAAATTATATCAGTTTGTGAATTTATTTTTGTGAGATCTATGAACGTAGCAATTCTCGAGAAAAAAATATGTTTAAGAGACATACTTTTAGTGTTCAAAAGCTGAGATTTCTAAATTATAAGCTTCTCATGAGTCATGAGGATATTCTGCTTTCATTTCTGATATGGAACTCATAAAGGTGGGTAATTCCCAATATTCTCCTTCCTTACAGTCAGAGAACAAGAAGAAACTCACGGAAAGAAAATTTCCTCTATAATAATCTTCAGGAGGCAATGTCGTAATCACTTGTACATACGGTCTTCCTGGCTTCCTAATGATTATTTATTTCAATTCATGTGTGTCTAAACCATTTTTCACTGTGATATCCTTTATTCTAGTGTGGTGGCGTTTCTAATATCAGCAGACAGCAGAAATGGCGTTATCTTTGGAGGAGCTTCTTGTGGAGGAAGGTTTTAAAGTAAGATCATCAGCTAGATCGTCCTTTAAAGCAGATGCTGCAAGAATGTCTTCTTACACTTTCCGAGATCAACACATGAATGATTCTGTACTGGGACATAGATATAAGACGGAGAGGGCAAGGTCCGATGTAGCTCGACACAGTTTGAGAAATGAATTACCACCAAATGACAACAGGGGTAGGAGATCAAGGGATAATGTTTTTGGAACAGAGAAAAAATACGAAGGCTTGAAGAAAGAAAGTAGGGAGAGGCGTTTTAGCTATCTTAAGGAAGGTAAAAGCTTCCGTCCCAACTTATCAAAAAACCTACAAAATGAAATAGAGGAGGATCATAGGCAAGATGATGAGAGATTCAGGAATAGATATTCAAATAAATTTTATAGCTCAGAGAGAGAGAATGGTAAGTATTCAAATGGAGCTAGGGAAAAGGAAGCATACAAAGAGAGGTCGGGGAGGGATACAAGATTGGATAAGTTGAATGGGAAAAACTTGGCAGAACAGATGCTCGGACGTTTGAGTTTTAATGCCACAAATAGGAAGAGCATGAAAAAGCCCATAAACTCGAATGAAACGTCTAAGAGACATTCATGGAATAGCAAAAGCAGCTTCGAAGATAACCAGAGTAAAAAACGTGACAAAGTTGAACAAGTAATTTCAGAGCCTGCTCTTGACAAAGTTGCTATCCAAGCCATAGTCTCCATCCTAAATGGATATATTAAACGCTTTCTAAACGATGAGGAATTTCGTACTACACTGCATCACAACTGCTTTTCTTCCCTTACTGGACTTGAAGAAGGGCATAGTACTGAGAGCAAGGTCATGGCCACCCTTGAACAAGCCATTGAAGCAGTAGAAATGGCTGCTGAGAACTCCTCAAAGGCTAACGAATTGAAAAAGGCTTCTTTGAAGCTGAGTGTAATTACAGGGTTATATTCGAATGGTTTGAAGGATGGGTTCACATCTGGAATTCCTAATTTAAAGTTGTCAGCTTGTGCTCATCTCTACCTCGGCGTGGTATATAAACTACAGGAAAAACAGAGGACTTCAGCAAAGCATCTTTTGCAAGTATTTTGCATTGTACCTTTTCAGGCACGAACAATTTTGTTACCTGAACTATGGGACTATCTATTTTCTCCGCATCTCTCACATTTGAAGGCATGGTACAACCAGCAAGCTGCTTCTCTAGCAGATACACCAAGCAGGTCAAGGAAACTGAAGTTTCTTGAAGAAGTGTATAATGAGATTCTTGATTCTGGTACTAACCAGTTTGCGGTTTACTACAATGATTGGCTCACGGAAGGGGTTCAAGCACCTCCCATTCCAATCATCCACTTCCCAGAGCTATCTAGTTCAATGGGTTCTTCCTCACCTCAACCTGCGATCAGTAAAAAACTATATGATGCTGTGATTGGCCGCTCAAATGAACCAGGAATCGACAAAGCTGAAGAATGGGGGGAGGCAGACGGCTTCAATGATTGTATGAGAAGCTCCGGCGGTTCTGCTGTTGTTAAAGGAACATTAGCATACTCTTCGGAGACGGTCAAATATATGAATTTTGCCGTTGAAGAAGATTCGATCAAGAGTGTGATGGATGATGCATTATTTCCTGTAAGTTTTTTTTGGCTTCTGATATTACTTGTTTCTTCATGTTATTTCTGGAGGATTTATTTCGTACAAGAAATATCCTTACTAGATCTGGAGCAACCTGAAAATAATTTCCAAATGAGATGATTGTGAGGGCCATTATTTGCAGTATTATCATCTTTTTTCCGGAACAAAGCGATGGTCAATTAGCCATATGTCACATACATACATACATACATACATATATATATATATATATATATATATATATACACTGTTAAGAGTATCCTACATAAAAGCTTTAAGTACAATGGAGCGGCTAAACAAATAAATAATACCCAGAACCAAGCACTTACCCAACCAATGCCAGACTCCTTAACATTGACACACGTGAAGGATTGAATCTTTTTCTCTCTATTACAGTAGATACTATGCTCTGATAGCAGTTTGTTCTGATAGCGTAACTTCTGATAGCAATCCTTATCTAAAAATCTTAAGCAGATAATTTTCAGTCTTGGAAGAACTACAATCTTACGCTCCATATGGGAGGATCACCTAGCGATGAATCCCCCTCTGCAGCCAAAGCTCCTATTTGGACCAAAGCCACCAACCCTTAACATTAGTGCTTACATACATTTATAAGGCTTCGACTGTGATTCATTACTCTCTTTCTTAATTTTGTAACTCGGGATTTCAAAAATCTTTGCATATGGATGGAACAAAATGATGATCAGCTAATTATATGTCACTTCTTTCCTTAACCATACAACTTTCTCCTTAATGATGATCGGTAACGTTAAGTTTTCTGGAAAGAGTCCATCTTTAATACTCTCTTATATGCTACGTAAGAGTCCATCTCTAATACTCTCTTTTATGCTAGTTAACGCTGACAATAATCTTGAAATGTAGGGAAATGAGCTCTCATTTATAGATGACAAAGAGTGGAGGTTGTATGGCGTGAGTACTTGGCCTGAAAGTAATCTTAATTGTGGCATTGGTGACGCTATTATATGGCATGAAGCCACAGGGAATAGCAACATGCCCGATGCAGCAGCACAAGCAAAAGAAAATGACGAGCTTACGATCAGAAGCCTAGAACAATCTATTTTAGATCAGCCACACAATGTACTCAATTCTTGACTATTTACTTACTCTAAGCTAGTGTGTTCTGTCCATAGTTTCTGATAGCTACTTATTTAACTTTCTTGTCTTTTAGGCGCATCCGATCAAAATAGGGTCTTCTGTTGAAGGTGATTAGCAATGAACTCTTTATATGCAGAACATTTTGATCCACTGCTAATTTTACATTTTCTTTGCATAGAGTTACGTGGAAGAGATGAATACTCTGGTGAACATTCTTTTTTCCCGAGCATTCTTCAAGGATTTATTTGCCCACTAACTGGAAAGTTGTTTGAAGATCCAGTGACCATAGAGACAGGTCAAACCTTTGAACGGGTGGCCATCAAGGTATGGTTTGATCAGGGAAACAAAACATGTCCAGTAACAGGAAAACCTTTGGAATCTCTTGCGGTGCCCCTTACCAATTTTGTTTTGAAGAGTGTAATTGACAATTGGAGATCAGAACATTGTAGGAACCTCTTGGTTTTCGCATTTCAAGTAATGGAAAACTCAGGCAGACATGGTCTCAAACACTTGGATGAATCTGTTGTTTTCATGTTAAAGCAGCTTCTCACTGCTTTCAGTGAACAGGAAAAAAGAGAAAATGCCAAACTTCTTATATCTCATGGTGGCTTGCATTTTCTTCTTCAAAGGCTTGAATTGGGAAAGTTAGAAGAGAAGTCACAAGTGGTGGTACTCTTGTCCTGTTGCATTGAAGCAGATGCAACATGCAGAAATCAGATTGCAAGAAATATCAACAAACGTTGTCTTCTTCAGCTACTCCAGAGCAAGCAGATTAAGTCGAGAAGAAATGCAATGTTGTTGTTGAGTGAACTGATTTTCCTGAAAAGGTAAATTCTAATTTTTGCTGTCAGTGCTGCCTCTGGTTCTAATTTTGCCTCTGTTTCTAAGTCACCCCGCAATTACAAAGCCATTTACTTAGAAATATCGACATCAACTACCAATGGAAAAAGCTATCAGAAAAAATTCCATTACAACAGTGTCTTGCACCCATAAATGTTGTCGTTGTCATCGCAGGTGGAAAGACGTCACTTTATTTGTAAGAGGCTTGCTGAATGAAGGGATAGTGAATATGATGCCTGTTCTGCTAGAGTATCTCCAGAGTTCTCCAAAGGATCACAGACCCCTAGCTGCTGTCCTTCTGTTACACTTAGACCTTCTGGTATGCTCCTATAGTTCACACAGGTGTTTTAAATTTTGATCTTGGTTCTCACCATTTTTTTTTTAATTTCCATTTCAGTTCTTTGGATCCCGAACTAAAAACTTTGTCCAAGCTATTATGAAACTTGACAACAATACATTTCTAAAACTAATTTATTTATAGTTGGACTCTAATGATGTCCACGTTACAGACAAGATCCCTACTATAATAAATCTGTATTCATGAACATATACATTATTGGAACAAACTTATGGCCAGTTTCTATCGGGAGCAACTAATGAATAATTTCATTCAGAAAGGGGCTCTGATTGTTGCCTATTCGAAATAACATATTTGAAGACCATGGTTTTTCTTCATATGTTTTGTATTTTCACTACACATTTGAAGGCCGCTTTTGACAATTGAAGATTAGAAACTAGCTCCTGGAAATAATGCCTCTGCTAATTAGTGGATCTTGTCTGTGTGTGAGAGCTTCCAAGATATGTGGGCTGAGACACTCATCTGGTTGCAGGTAGAACCTAAAAAATACAGCATATACAGAGAGAAGGCAATTGATGCCATTACAGTGGCTCTTGAGGACAGCTTGGTGGATGAGAAGGTCCAAGAAAAGTGTTGCCAAGCACTTCTCATCTTGGGAGGGCGTTTCTCTTTCTCTGGGAAGTTATTGACAGGGAGTTGGACCCTAAAGCAAGCAGGATTTAAAGATATATGTGGTGGGAATTCTCTTGAAAATGAAGATGAAAATTTATTAGTTGATGACACTATCTCATTGGTACAGTTGTTTCCATTTTCTTTTGACCTCTGTCTCTCACATTTTAGCTTTCATTGCACAAGATACTTGTCCAGGTTTTCTTATAAGATCTCTAGTATTCTTTGCTGTTGAAGGCAATTTGACCATAAAAATAGATATGCCTTCCCTCAAGATTCCTCTTTTTGTATGGTTAAGCATTATCTAAGTTGTTTACCAATTCTCGTATTGAAAATAAGCCCACCAGTACAAAATTGTTTTGACGATCTATAATTAAATTGAACCTAAAGTCGAAATTGAAAGAAACCTTACTCTTAAAATGGGAGTGGAAATCAAATTTCGCACGAAACTTGAGACTTGGTGCATAATTAAATCGCAATAAACATGCAAGTTTGAATTTGGTCACTTTTAATGGAGTCACTGAAAGTACTTCTTGGGTGTTGTGAATAAAATATAGGATGATGAAGAGCAGGCAAATGAAGAGTGGTTGAGTAACTTGTCAGCAGCATTGCTTACTAATGGGAAAAAGTCATTCTTAGATACCATTTCTAAGTGTCTTGGTGCTGGTAACTTGGACGTGGTGAGGGTCTGCCTAACGACCGTGGCATGGTTGAGTTGCGCACTTTGTTTACAATCCAATGCTGAGTTCCAGCTCTCTGCCTTCTCAGCCGTCATCTCTGGGCTGAAAGAAAACCTAGAGAATGGTGTGCAGATGGAGCACAAGATCCTTGCCTCGATGTCTCTGCTCAATTTCAGCAAAATCTCAGGTCAGCCGCTTATACTGGCAAAACATTTTTGTATTTAAAGTTGACTTCAAAACAGAAAAAATATCATTTCACATACAACATTAGTATGCATGAGAGCAAAGTTGGTTCTTAACATTATTCCATTTTTTTTTTTTTTGAAAAGTAATTCTTATAATCCATTTGTAGGGAAGAAACAATGGATATGCTTTCCTTTCTTTTACAGTCATATAGTTTGTCCATAGGTTCAAGTTTTTTAGGATCTTGATGTATGGTGATTTAGAATTTACAGATGTTTGTGGTGGGTTCCTCATTTTCTTGTGTTTGTTTCATCCATTATCCATATCATTGCATAATGCATGTATCCATATCCGCGTCTCTAACCTCAACTGTCAGTATTCAAACTCTTGCCATAGGAAACGTGGTGTTTTAACTTGTGGATAATCCAAATTCAAAGGACACATTTGGGGGATTATCTGAATCATTAAATGTGCCCATGAAAATTTATAGAAATAAATACTACATACTCTATACTAGATTTTAACGAGTATATCATATCATTTTTTACCACTAATGTCTCCTCAGTGGTGGATAGTGAGGTCCCAGACTTCTAGCTGAAAAGGAACATATAGCATGGTTGGACCAATTTGCAGCATGTTTTGCAGCTTTAGTCAATACATAGAACTTTTGATCAGTCACTGAAGTCGTGAAATTTCCTATCTGTTGCAGAATGCAGAGTTCTTTTAATGGCAATTGCGGAAGAGATTGCAGCTTCTCTAGAAAGTCTAACTAAAGTAACATGGACTGCAAAGCAGCTATATGCCATTGTTTCTGGTGGAGATCCGTAAGCCAATAGAAAGCATTTCAGGCATTGATTTCTGTTGGGCAAATATCAGCAACTTCTGAGGTTCCAGCATAATATATCACCCCCTACAAAAGTTTCACTGCTTCAAACGTCTCAAAAGCAATTTAAAGCTCCGATTTATGTTGCTTAAGGTCTGCTCAATTTGTCATTGGTGTCCACAAAGTTTTGAAGCTAAAGAGTCACACTTTGGACAGGGGCGCTGGTGTCTTTGCTATTATCAGAACATTAAGGTGAGAGTGATATTTTTCCTAAGAACCTGTAAAAATAATTTTAAGGAGTATCATTTGTAAATTTATTTCTCTGTTTAAAAATTTACAGTTTTGAAAGTTCTTATTTGGTTAGGAATGCTCAAGAGAGCATTGGTGAATTAACGCGTTGCAGGCCATATTGTAGATGACAGCAGGCTGTATAAAGAGATAAATATTTTCCTCTCTCTTACAAAACAAAATAAAATCCTTGTAATTCTGGTCTTCTTGTCTTGAGAGCAGCGAGAAGTTTTGAAGAATGACGTGTTTGTGTTTCACTGATATGGAATCTCTACCCTTTTGTCTTAAATACAGGATTAGATCAAAGAACCATAATAGGATTTTTTATGTTATAAACTTATATGTTCTTTTCTCTTTTGTCATTCTTTTTCATTCCTAATCATACTACTGATAATTGACATTCTTAAACAAACAAAAGGTACCATTCTTTTCAGTGAAGTCTCTGGAACCATATAGTAATTCATAAGAACCACAGCTTTCACCCAACACAACATAAATTACGTTTGGAAAGGTACATTACTGACACTTTACTAAACCCAACAACACTGAAACTTCTTTTTTCATTGCTAAGACAGATTTAACACACTTTTCATTACTGACGTCCTTCAACAAACTAAAGACACTTACCAGCTAACAACATTTTCTTTTGCCCCAATATTGCATCCAGCATCACAGCTTTTTCTGGTACCAGAAAACTCCTTTGCTAGGGGCCCCCTCGTCCGGCTCAACATAAATGCACTCTTTAGCCTCCCTCCACATTGCTTTGTAAAATGATGTGCCATCAAACCGGTAGTACTCACCCAGTATTGGCTTGATTGCTTTGGTGGCCTCCATTGCATGGTAATGAGGCATTGTAGAGAAGAGATGGTGAGCAACATGCGTGTCTGTGATGTTGTGGAAAACCTTATTCAGCACCCCATAATCTCTGTCTGCTGTTGCCAATGCTCCCTTCAGCCAGTCCCACTCCGATGAGTCGTAGTGTGGCAATGAAGGGTGAGTATGCTGCAAGTATGTGATCGTTACAAGAAAGCCATTGACTATGAGCAATGGCACCCCATAAACACATACGAGCGAAGCCAGTCCTTTAGCTATTGCAGCACTGTAAAGCACGTAAGCGACGGCAAAGATACCAGCATCTGAGATATATATTTGAAGTCTTTCCCGAACAGAATAAATGGGGCCATAGGGATCATAGTGGCATGCAAATCGGTCATAGGGACGGCCTGAAACATTGAAGGCCAAGTACAAGGGCCAACCTAGAATGAGAGTGACCAAAAGGGTAAGGACCCTGCCTGGTGGGTTGTTGAAGTACTTGGAATACCATGGCATTTTGGATTTAGGCTTGGGAACAAACACTTCATCTCGCTCTAACGACCCTGTGTTTGAGTGGTGACGACGGTGACTAATTTTCCATGAGAAGTAGGGCACCAAAAGAGCAGAGTGGAGGACTAGGCCAACCGTGTCATCGACCCATTGGTAGTCACTGAAGGCATGGTGACCACACTCATGAGCAATGACCCAAACACCAGTGAGAATGCAGCCTTGGAGAGTCCAATAGATTGGCCATGCAAAGTAGGAAAGTGGGTGAGGGAGGAGGTGGAAGTAAGAGGTAGCAATGTGGTAGAAGAGGAAGGCGAAGAAGAGGTCGTAAGCAACATAGGAGAATGAGCGGAAGAGGGAACGTTGGAAACAATGTGGTGGGATGGCTTTCTTAAGTTGGCTAAGTGTGAATGGAGGCTTTGTGTGTGGCACTCGCTGGAGAGTGGCTTTCTGTTCTTCACTCTTGTTGACAACAGACATTCGGGCTCCGGCACCCATTGCTGGTTTTCTAATAATGCCTGCCTATGTGCAATCCTGAAAACAGTCAATGCGACAAATTAAGATGCTATCTAGGTAAAACGCCGAGACACAGATGAAAAACAAAATCGATCTTCAAGATGGTGTGGCTGAAAGACAGTTTCAGAGTCGGGTTTACTAACTGATATATGTAGATAGAAATTGAGTGGCATACAAATTTATTGAGGAATTCTCAACACCACAACAAGATAAGCGATATAACAGGCAATTGCAGCCAATGAACTCTAGAGCAAGTGGAATTTCTTTCCCAACATGTATGAGTCATAACTGAAATTTAATCACTAATGATCTCCACAATCAAAATGTGGCCATTTTTGGTGATAGAATGTGAAAATAATGAACTGATATATTTATTTACTCACCTTAATTAACTGCTTGCCACATTTAGAAGAGTACAAGATTCCTGTTCCATTAATGTACGTGCATAGCTAGCTAGCTTATAATTTCAAAGAAAAATTCTAGTGGAGCTCCTCAAACTTACCGCTCAATCTTCCCGTTCATACATTTTAATTTTTTTAATTTTTTAATTTTTTTCTTATGTTAAAATATTTGAAAAATAAAATAAAAAGAAAAATAACTACAAATTTATAACCCGCGGTATGCCCACGGTATAAGCCGGAAGGCCTGCTAGCACCATCCAATTTCAAATAGTCTTAAAATAATCCTCATTAAAAATAATTTCAATTCTAATTAACTACCCTCCTCCATCTAATTTTGAATAGTCTTAAAATAATTGAAGAGTTATAAAATTATTATTATTATTATCTTTTTTCTTATGAAAAGTGATGAGATTATACTCTTTCTCATAAAAACCAGATCAAAAGGGAATGCATTACAGACAATATCAACCTTTTATGGTAATATCCTATACGATTAAACACTGAAGATATACGATTAACATTTCATCTATTTCTAAAGTGGAAAATAGTTTGAAGGAAATAATTGTTGTTTTTTATCCGATTACAGAATGCGAGAATGGCAAAGCAACCCATTTCATGAATTCTCTGTGAGTGCCGATTGTGATATCTTTTTACAAAATTAAAAAATATATAATTAATTTATAAAAAAAAATTAAATCTATAATCTGTAAGCGTTGTTTCCAAGAAACCAATACAATAATTAAACGGAACAGCACGGTATACGAGGAAAAATTATGACAGATTATAAAGCGGAGATTATAAAAATTTATATTGTAGAGTAGATTTAAGGGATGTCATAATATCATATTAGTTTATAAATTTAATTTTATATAATTTTTTTGCGTAGGTAGCAGTTATCATGAAACCTTTACTTGCAAATTGCAGAGAAGCGAAGCAACCGGCCGGCCGATTTACTTGCAATGATAATTATTTTTATTCAACCAAACAGAAAAATGCAATGCATGGATATGAAAATAAATGATCTGAAATTTTAACAAAAATAATAGTTCTGGCATCTCATGATCTGCATGTAAAAATTAGATCCAGTGGCTGAAACATGAAAACAATAACCTGAGCTTTCAGAAATGAAAACCTTTTCAACTAATGGGACAAGAAAATCTCAAACCAATCAGAAAAACAAGCAGTTTAAGCTGCATTGCTTGAGAAAAGGATCAAGCTAGGATTCTTTGCAAATTATAATCTTCATCGGAAAATATCAACACACACATAGACATGACATTGCATAGATCCACCCCTACTAGACAAATGCATGTCTGTAGAAACGCATTCAACAGAGACAGAGAGACAGAGACAGAGGTACCGGGAGATATAGAAGCTCTTCACCAGAAAGCAATTCTGGCAGGGAACTGCTCTCTCTCACTCTCTTTTCTCTCACACAAGCGCAGGGTTCCTGAGGCTTGTGTTTAGTCTCTGCAATATGATTTGGCAAGTAGTGTCTCCCTCACGCACAGAGGGTCGCCATTTATAAGCACTCGCCTGGGGTCCCACGAGATCCAAACATGCACGCTTGGAGGCGATTATCTGACAATTTTTTATACGCGTCAACGCTTGATTGGATCATACTGACACGCAAACGAGGTCTTGGACTCTTGATCTTGCTTCACCAGGAAATTAGGTTCATGCTCCCGCTCGTAGCTGATTAGGGACCCCACCCTACTACTCATTTATTATATATATAAATATATATATATATATATCTCTTTTTGGGAGTGGTGTTGTGACTGTTAAAAACTCTCTGAAACTATTAACACCTGTAAATATCAATAATTCTTAACAAAATGATTTGAGAAATGATAGATAGATTGAGACAAAGGTACCAACTTTTCAATTCTTTTATAGAATTATTTTAATTTAAAATATGATTATAGAAAAGAATGTAAAAAAGTTGAAGTGTATCGACTTTAACCGTTGAAATCAAGGACCGAAAAGTTAAAAATCGATAAGCAGAGAGGTGGTGGTGATGTTGGAGGTAGGTGCATCGATGGAAAGGCATCTGGGTTCATCTGCAGTCAGCACGTACGGGCTGCTTAAAGAGAAGTGCGGGCATCACCACACACTCGTCAAACATTTCCAGCCACAGGACGTCATTACTTGTTGGAATATTGCATCGGTTTTCGAGGCCTGCTTGGAATATTTGTTCTCACAGTGGGATCTTCTCCCCTTCTCTAGGTTTCACCACCTCCATATAAATGGTTTTTGGTTATCGATCAGACATTGAGAACGACTTTTTTGTTGTTTTTGAAAAAAAAATTTGATATTTCTTTCGTGCATTATATATACCGGAAATATTTTAGTCACAAAATAATTATAAAAAAATAATTTTATAAATTGACGTAATTTGATATGATTTGTTAGATTAAAAATTTATTTTTATTATAAAATATATCTAACAGATCAAATAAAATCACATCAATTTATAAAATTATTTTTATATAACTCTTGTGTGGATATAACAATCCTCAATATATACACACGTATACTTATTATAATCTTCCATTTTAAGTACACCATCTTCTTCCTATTTCATGGTGTAGCGTGGACATTTAATAGTACCACATGAATAATGAAAAGATAGCATTACTAGAAGAGTATGTTTCCAAACACGTTTGTTTTCAAATATTCTCAAATTATTTTATTATTATTCATAACTTTTTACAGATTATGTTACTACTGTTTACAGATATTCTTTACAAATTATTTTATTACTATTTATAAATATTTTTAATATCCAAACGAACATCTAAATGTATGACTAGATTGTTTCATCTCAAATATATATATAAGTTAAAATACTGAAGGTTTAAAAAAAGTGGTCAATTCAGATTTTTTAAGTAGCATTGATTGTATCAAAAGCATATGACCTGATGGCATAACATTCAAATTTTCAAAATGAAGGTTTTGGATTCGACCCCCTCCCCGAATAAAAAAAAAGAATAAAAAAAAATAAGCATCGATCGCTAAATGGCAAATTAGAAAAGAGAAAGTTCATAACCACGACGTTTTACCCTATTTTATTAATTAATTTAATTAATACGTACCCATGCACCTATGGCACCAACAATAATTAATGGTCAGCAAACCATTATAGGAATATATATTACTTCAATTGGAATAGGGCAGGCCTACAGCTACAGTATCCCTCCAATGAATGAGTACACACTTCTCAAACCCTCCCTCAGAGACCTCACGATGGCGATGGCGATGGCGATGGCAGCAGCTTCAGCTTGTCTTCAAGTGATAGGAAAAGCTCGAGGCGTCAATGCATTAATGCAATTGCAAATTGCAACGACCCAAATATATACGAGGTGCACAAAGTATAACTCGGGGGATAAAATATACAGCTCATGGCTAGAACCCAGCCCACAAGGCAAAACTAGAAGATAAACTAGAGAGGAGAGAAGTAAGAGACAAGAGAGGACCATGGGTCAGGAGTGTAAGAGAAGGGTGTCAGGAAAAAGTGGGAAAAGGGAGGCATGCTCAAACACGCAAAGGGACCAGTCACCTCCTGGCAGACAGGTGCAATGGAGAGTCAGATAAAAGCAAAGAGCCAGATGACCAACTGGGGTCCTCTTCTTCTTTAACCTCTCGAGGGAGAGCTCTAGGGAGACATCTTCTCCAGCAAGAAGATCTCCAGTCTTCTCTGTACAGTGAGAAATAAAATGTCATGAGAGACTATAAACAAGTATATTATAGTAGATTTTTCCTCCTCAAACGCCCGTGGATGTAGGCAACATGTCGAACCATGTAAATCTGTGTATCCCTTTCTCTTCCTTTGTTTGCACTTATTTTCCATTCACCGCCATGGACGTATGTATCGACACCGTACAGTCGCACCGAAACACTGTCAAGAGCTCCAAACAACACCGATCAAGGCCCAAGTTGACTAGTGGACCGGGAATGACTCATTTTCACCTTCCGACCTGTTCTGCAATGTTTCCTACATCAACAGTGGCGTTGTCTGTGGGATTTGCTTTACTTTCTAAACCAGAGGTAGGAGAAGGATTTCCCGGTGCGCTAGGTAATCACCGACCGAGTCACCCCAGCCATCGGAAATCGAGCGCAATGCGCCAAAACGGGTGCACATCAACGTGCACTCAAGAGGCTCATGATAGCCAGCCATGAGCCTGTCTAACCCTTCGGTAGCGAGCACTTGGGCTGCCGAAGGATTTTGTTCCCAACGGGGCATCCCCCATGAAGGATGAGCACTCCGAGCACGATATTGCACCATGCTCAACGCGGTTGGAAACTGGAGCATGCTGAGCACAATGTTGTGCTGTGCTCGTAGCGACACAAGAGCTGAGGTGCGCAAAGAGCAACCGCGAGTCCAACGAACCTGTCGGCAGCCACCAAGTGGTCCGTCGGCAGTTTCTGTCTTGGACCAGCTCATCCTCGCTACCGAGGACTGAGCATGGTGCGCCCAACGAGTGCACGACAACGTGCACCCGAGAGGCTCACAGGGCCCTCCTCTACTCACAGCCCTCCTCAGCCACCCCCTACCAGGAAACACCTCAACCACACAGGGCTCTCTTATACTCGGGATTGGACTGCACAAGCCCTCCTCTGCTTGGGGTTGTACTAGCTCGGTCTCTCCTCCTGCACAGGACTCAACCGACCACCATGGAAGGCACTCAGCTCGCCACCCAGCAGCGGGCACGCACACCTCAACCTACATCAGGCTCTCCCCTACTCGGGGTTGTACTAGCTCTGGATCTCCTTTGCACAGGACCCATCTGATCAAGTGCAGTACCTCAACTGCACAGGATCTCCTCTGCTCGGGATTGAATTGCACAGGTTTTCCTCTACTCGAGGCTCATCTGCACAGGATCTCATCTAATCGGGACCCATCTGATCAGGTGCAGTACCTCGGCTGCACGAGACTCATCGGGCCACACATTGCAATCACTCACGTGGCCAAAGTTATACCGCGCCACACGAGACTCATCGGCCCGCACATTGCAGTCTCCAACCTTCACAGTGCTCCGACAGAACAATTTAGCACGGACAAGCGCCTCATGCCAGCAAGGCCAAGTCCCAAGACTCGCCGCAACACAAAGGTAGAATACAAATCCATAGATTTGTCGACTCTCGCCCAACAAAGCCGAGTCTCTAGACTCGCCGCGACATAATGATCGAACACAAGTCCCTCTACTTGTCAACCCTCGTGCTACAAACCGAGTCACTGGACTCACCACGACCCAATGGTCGAACCCAAGTCCCTCGACTTGTCGACCCTCGCGCTATAAGTCAAGTCTCTAGATTCGCCATGATGCATTAGCTAAGGACAGAGCCTTCCGAGCTTTGCCCTATCGACAGCCAATTGGACACAAGTCCCTTAATTTGCAGACCTTCGTACTACAAGTCGAGTCTCTGATTCGCCACAATCATTGGCTCTGCCCTATCGACAGCAGTTGGACACAAGTCCCTTAATTTGCAATCTTCGTGCTACAAGCCGAGTCTTTAGATTCGCCACGATGCATTGGCTAGGGCCAGAGCCTTCCGAGCTCTACCCCATCGATAGCCAGTCAAACACAAGTCCCTTGAGTTGCATACCTTCGTGCTACAAGTTGAATCTCTAAATTCGCCACGATGCATAATCGCTGCCAGCGGGTTACCTCCGGGAACGAGCGAGTTAACGGGTCTCCGAGCTCCACAACCACCTTGCGCGGGTTACCTTTGAGAACAAACTGACGGGCTTGGCAACCGCCTAAGGTGGACCCAGGGGGTCAAAGGGCCCTCTGAACGCTTTACGTGGGTTACTTCATACAAACTCCAACACTAACAGTAAATCGTAAACAAAAATATTAAACAAACATACACTTTTCAATGACGATAAACATACAAACGACACACCACCAAACTACGCATCATACACGGTCGAGTACATCTCCTGCCACATCTGAGCTCCGCGCTCGCATCATACGTGGTCAAGTACACCTCCCGCCACATCCGAGCTCCGCACTAGCATCATACGCATTTGAGTACACGTCCCACCACATCCGAGCTCCGCGCTCGCCTCATATGCGGTCGAGTACACCTCCCGTCACATCCGAGCTCCACACTCGCATCATACGCAATCAAGTATACCTCCAACCACATCCGCGCTCGCACATTACACAGTCGTATGCACCTCTCACCTAAATTCGCCCCTGGAGGCATTTATCGTTTTACACAAGCGGAATGGAGAATGGAGAACCAGTTTTTTAAATTTGTTTTCTTACTAACGAGCTATGTTGCATATTTTATCTAAAGATCTTCAAGGTCTTTTGTTTGAATAAGTTGCTCTTAAGAATCGTGGGCATCTGTGGGGGGATAAAATATACAGCACATGGCTAGAACCCAACCCACCAGGCCAAACTAGAAGACAAAATAGAGATGAGGGGAGTGGGAGACAAGAGAGGACCATGGGTTAGGAGTGCAAAAAAATGGGGGAAAATGGGGGCATGCTTAGACACGCAAAAAAACCAGTCACCTTTTGGCAAGCAGGCACGCGCAATGTAGAGTCAGATAAAAGGAAGGGGCTAGATGACCACCCGGGTCATCTTCTTCTTCAACTCAACCTCTCGAGGGAGAGCTCCAAGGAGACATCTTCTCCAGCAAGAAGATCTTCAGCTTTCTTTGTACAGTAAGAAATGAGAGGTCATGAAATACTGTAAATAAGTATATTACAATGAATTTTTCCTCCCTAAACGCCCGTGAACATATGCAACATGCCGAACCATGTAAATCTGTGTATCACTTTCTCTTACTTTCTCTACACTTATTTTTCATTCACAATCATAGACGTATACATCGACATCGTACAACCATACCAGAACATTGTCGAGGGCTCCAAACAACATCGATTAAGGCCCAAGTTGACCAATAGGTCAAGAATGACTATTTTTTTCCTTCCAATCTGTTGTGCAATTTTTGCCGCATCAACAATAATGTGCAACTAATACCAACCCCATGTGGCTCATAGCTCCCTTCCATCGGCCCTAAGGCTATTATTATATATTACAAATTGTGAAGAAATTATTGAACCTTGCTTCTCATAGTCCCATTCACCAGACTTATTTCCATTTATTGTTAATTTTTTTGATTTTATTTCTCTTAAACTAATTAAATTTTTATGCTCATCATTCATACACCACACATTTAATAAGAAAGAAAAAATTAAAAAAATCATGTATAATGTAAAAATGATAAATATAATTTTTCTTGATTGATATAGGGAGTTAGACCTGTTATAGTTTTTCCTTTCCTAGTTATACTTCATGGGCCAAAAAATAGTAATACAGTCAGCTTTGACATAAATAATAAATATAGATCATATAATATTAACCAAAATTTAGACATGTTTCTATTTAACTAAATTAATCCAAGCATATCTATTTTGGTTAAACTACGTGGAAAAACAAAAACCTAGTGCGTGTTTGGAGGCTGGGGGTTCTTACACACGTCACAGGTAACAGAAATAATGATTCTATCCAGGCTGACGAAGTGAGCAAATGAGTAAATATGATAAAATCCCACCAAAGGCATCATAACCTAGAAAATCTAAAATGACAATCTTAAAACAAAACAAGTTGTGATGGCGGTCACATCCCTGGCCTGCGCAATTCCTCAGCTCCATGAGCAAAGTGGCATCTTTCCCCAAAGGTGCAGGTACCTTTGGTAAAGTTGTCACAAAGCTTTGTCTTCAAGTTGCCTGACGGAGTTGTCCCTGCAGGGTTCCTCCCGGGAGGTCCAGATGTTGATCGAACATTTGAAATAAGCTCTTGAACCATGGTGGTGGCTTGATTGATCTGATCAAAAGTACCCTCAAGCTCAATGTTCCTTTTGGTGGGATCTGACTCATGCTCTCTGATCGAAAGCTTGGCTCCTGTTACGCGACAGATATGCTTTGAGTTCACACCATTCTTCCCAATGATGGCTCCACTAAGCGAGGCATCAACACTGAGCTTAGTAGTGGCAAAGGCTCCAAAACTAGCCGCAGCCGGATGACTTTGTGGGGGAGGTTCTACCCGCCCACCCATCCTGCCTGGAATCGGTCCCATTGCACGAGGATCTTCATAGGATGTAGCAGTTGGCTTGCCAAGCTCCCACTCACCATGGGCAAAATGGCATTTATCACCAAACTTGCAACCTTCCGCTGTCTTATACTTGTTGCATAAACGGGTTTTGACAGTTGTAGGAGATGAACTGTCTGGAAACAATGGTGGAAGAGCCGAACTTCTAGCAGCTGGTGGATGAGCTTGGTTGCCACCAAGATTCATCATCTGAGATGCAACTTTGATGCCACCAGGAACATAATGCAAGAAGTGACATCCCTCACCAAATGGGCACCCAGAAGTACTGCATAGCAAAGAAAATCAAACGTGTTAAAAAACAAGCCTGATATATACACAATAAGAGGGCACTGCGACTAGGAGACCACATTAATCACAAAGATATTAGAGACAGAATGTGGCAAGACATCAAGTAAACACTGCTAAAGTTTAGAATGTCTAGAAATTTTACAGAAGTTTATTTAATTGTAACATATGAAGAAGCTCAAACCACAATTAATTGAAAACAATGAAACGGAATGAACCTTAATTTGGTTAGGATTAATGCTAAGTTAAGCTTTATAAAGAAAGCTAAAATATCCGGTCCCTTTCGGGGCAAATCCTCATCAAGGTAGAGGCGACCGTACTTTAGTACCCATGATTTCAACAGAAGTACAGAAGGAAAATGAAATATCATAATTTCAACATCAGTACAAAAGAAAAAAAATGAAATATCAAAATTTCAACAGCAGTACAAAAGAAAAAAAAATGAAATATCAAAATTTCAACAGTAGTAGAAAGGAAATGTGACAAAGGAAAAATGAAAAAGCATGCAAAATAAGCATTTTTCATATGGGGAAAAAGGCAATTTTCTATGGCCCAACTTTAGGCTCCAATCAATGAACGGTCTTACTGCAGGACAGCAAAGCACCCAGGTGCCTACCCTTTTGCATTCCCTACCAGGGACATGCATTCGTTCTTGGAGTGTAAGTTCGTTGTTGTTTGCATAAAAAGGGGTAACATGCTATTAAAATCTTACGCTTAATTTGCTTTCAAGACTAAAACCCAAAACTTTGAAAACCTCTCATCTTTTCATTACAACTTTTTCAAATTTCCATACAAAATAAAATAAAAAATTCAACTTTTTCAAATTTCAAAACAAAAATAATATTAAAAAATATATTCTAACAATATTTTATTCAACTTTTTAACTTTAATCTAACTCATCTCATCTCTGAAAACAAACAAGGCCAAAGAACAATCTACAATACTAAATATCAAATTTTATCCATAAAAAAACACAAGAACAAACAAGCATTTTTTTTTTTATCTATACACACAAAACTATCAACATTATGGCGATTTATTTATTATTTTTGATTAATTATGTTATGGTAATTTATTATAAATGGGCTCTTAATTCAGAGTGTAAAATAAAAGCTATCTATTTAAATAATATAATTTTGAACTCCTATAATCTTTTAGATTCATAGCAAGCTTAATGTTCACGCATATATGCACAATAACACATGCAAACTCCAAGTAGCAGGAACCCAAGTCAACATCACAAAGGATTTTGCATTTTCAAGAAAACTCAAATTAGAGTCTAAGGATAACTAACAATACAATCCATTTGCATAAGCACATCATATCATGGCAATATCAGGAAGGAGATCCATATTAGGTTTCTTAACTTGAAGAGCATACTCACTAAAACAGTGGGGCAACATAAATTTCTCAAACAGTACACAGGAATTAGTGCCTTATTCCCTATACAAATCATGCATCCCATATAAATTATCCCACCTAATTTGCTATTCAACTGTTCATCCATCAAAAGCATAGACCAAAATCTCTGACAAGAAGCATGACACAGGCAAAATACATTATTGATACAAAAACAGCTGGTCCAAAAGATTATGTAGAGATATGATGGGAACAAGACCGGGATGATTAAAATATATATGCATAAACATGACAAAAGAGAATCAAACCAACACTCAAAGACTTCATACTTGCTTTTCTCACTTCATCACCTAGTCAGTCAATCTTCCACACTAAACCATCAAAAGAATAAGTTTATTTATTTATTTTTTTTAAAAAAAAAAACCCTCAACAACCCTCCCCACTATGTTAAGATGAAACCATAAACAAGAACTGCAAAATGACTACACTGCATTAAAATGTCCAAGACATGCCAAACATTGATATAACAGCCACACTGTAAACTTTATAATATAGACATGAGTACAAAAATATAATCAACTAAAATACAAAGAGCTTCCACAAATTAAATTTACAAACAAGGAAAGATTTTTTTTTTTTTTTTAAATAAGAGTAACAAGGGAAGATTTCCTATCCATCAATTAACAACTATGTATTAATAAACATGCCTTAATCATGCATATATAATCAATGTCATATATCGTCCAGGTTATCAAACAATCAATTAGTAAGCACAATAAATAGACACTCAAGAGTGTTTAGAAGTATAGATTGTATCTAATCAACATAGAGCATGAATCCAAATTTTCATTTGATTGGCAATGAGCAGGGAAAACAGAATGTTATCTGAATAAGGTCCGTCATTTCAAATAATAAAAATATTTTATAGAACCAAGATGCACCTACAAAAAAAGATAGGAATAAAATCCAACGAGACTTGTATCAATGACCAGCCGAGATGACAATGTACAAAGAAGAAACCAAGAGCTGAAGATGAAGCAAGATTGCAAAGAAAGGCCACTTTTTCTTCTCTACAATAAATCATAAAATAGGGACATCATTTTTACTGAAAATATTGCACCAGTAGGTCCACATTCTAGACCTTTAAAACTCACAGCTACCTTGACTTAGAGCTCACTGCATTACACAGTTCAGCAGGAAAGTAACCGAGTAAAAGATGAGTGCAACCACTTGCAAAGTAATTAAGCTTTAACACAAATAGAAATAAAAAACCAAGTCATAATCATTATATTGTGAGCAAGTTTCACGTGCTGACACATATCCTTGAGTCATATATTCAACCTGAAACATGGAAAATCAAATGCCCATTTGCGCATCGCATACTAGTTTAGTTATTTCTCTTCGAGAGTTCGAGTGAATATGATAACCTGTATGATGGCCTTAGGTTCTGATTCACCGGTCCATATTACACAAGATTTACTTGCAATCTTTATATACCAAATTATATAAAACAATAATATGGAGGATGAGTTACAGATCCAACAATAGCTTTCAATTTACATATAGCCCAGCAAGTTGTTAATCGAACGGTATGCTTGTGAACCAACTGTTTCTGTTCATATGTCTTTCTTAACATGGTTAGAACAAAGAGTGCAACCTGTATCACAACTTTAACTGCCCAATTATTAGTCCAAATAAGATAAATTAACTTATAAAAACTGTGTAAAAGATGTTTCTTATAACTTAGAAAAATTAGCAGTAGATGAAATTGCATTTCGACTATTTATTTTAGATAGGTTAAGATTAGAACCTGAAAAACTTTGTGCATGGCTTCGATTTGCTTCCTATACCAGTTGTAAAGGACTCCACTTCTGTTGCAGACATTAATTAATTTTCCTCAGTTAAAATTTATGTGAGTAAATCAATTTTCTAATTTTAAAGAATATGTAGCATCACATTACCCTTTTTTAATCAATATAGACCGGTTGATGCTTTATGAGGGGAGAAATTATTCGATATATAATAGATTTAGTACCAATCTCATTGAAAATTCAGATAGTGGAGGAGAAAATCCAATAGAGGAAGACCTCCATATTATCCAAACTACAAGACGGTCACTAAGGACGTAAAAGGAGAAGAAAATGTAAACCTCATGGTTTTAAATTTTTAGTTTTAGCTTATCAAGAAAACGGGGTAATAATAATCAACTAAATCTTTTAAAGCAGTTTTGTCATATCAAAGTTGAATTTCCGCTTTCCCAAGAACTAAATTGTAAAGAGTTTAAGACTTTACATTTCTTTTCTATCACATTTTAACATTTTTCCCATCCGGAAAAAAATAAGCCTATAGCTTGCACAACAAGACCAAAGCTCTTAAATATAATCATTAGAGGAAATAACCAGTCCGGGAAAGTTTAAATTCTGCCTGTAGATAAAGAAGAAGCCACCTCAACAATTTTAAGCATAATACGTGTAACTATACATAAAATAAAATAATGAACAGATAGCAATAAAACATACTGAAACAGCCTAAGAAATATCCCACCACCTACATGTTATCATAGATTACTGACTACAATACAGAAATGCGGAAGACACGTACATCACCATCGACAGGGCAAGTTAAAAGAAGCAATATGCAACAAAAAGATGGGCTAACAAAGCAGCCAGTTAACAGCAAAAAGGAGTAAATAGACTAGAGAATTTAAGCTCGACAACATAGAAAGCACAATCAATAGATTTCACAAACACAATCCATCATGAATACTGCAACTTCATTTTTATAGCCATAAACATGATAAAACAAAGACACAAGAACCCACAATACTTTTAATCAAACGACTGAAAAATCCCAACTTGGTTTCTTCAAAAGGCAATAAAATAAAAGAATCAGCTCAAGTTCCAAAGCATGAAGACCACAAAGGAAGCCTAAAGCTATAATAGTTCCAATAAAGCTTTTATTTATTTTTTTATTTATTTATTTTTTTTTGCCTTCAGTTCTGTTTCCGCTGGGTTGAAGTAACAAAAACACCATGAATAAATACTCTCATGTCCTGTTTCCTTCCCCTTTGCAAAAACGGAGCTTAAGATTCAAAATTTCCCTCGTTCCCCATCAGAGCACAAGAATCAGAAAAACAAAAACCATTAAAACCCAAAATCTATGCATACAGAGTATAGATAGGAGTACTAATATACATACAGTGAAGCGGAAATGTCCGTATGAGAGTGTGCGCGAACGTATAAGAGTAGCGTAAGGTCGAACCTGGCTTAGATTTTTTGAAACCGCCATTGCCATTCAAAGCAGCTTCGGGCCTCCCTCTTTTGCGGCCAGCGCCAAACTCCATTTTAGTACAAGGATCCTGGAGAACCACGCACGAAGGGGACGAGCACAGAAAATAGAAAGAATCCGCGAGAAAGTGCGAGAAGATAATAGAGAGAACGCTCAGAGAAGGGGAAAATCCAGAGAGACAGAGAGGGAACCCTAGGGATCGTACGGGCGGAAAAGGAAAGGGCGGTTGCGTCAGGATGGGATAGAGAAGCTCGGCAGAATATATATATATAGACAAAAAAAATTAAAAAAAATATATAAATACAATATTTTAAACACATTTTATTTAAAAAAATATTATATACAATCGTAGAATGTATAAATATTATACCGTCGTTTTAAAAAATAATAAGATTTATTATTAAAAAATTATTATTTTTTCATATTGGTCTCATATTTATTTACTTTTTTTTTAAATAATTACACGGCTCTTATATATTCACGACTGCAACTATTAATTATTTTTTACTTATAATCGGATAATTAAATGAGATAGTTTTAAATGAAAGTTGAAAATTAAATAAATATTATTATAATATTATTTTTTAATATTATTATTATTTGATATTTGAAAAAATTAAATTATTTATTATATTTTGTATGAAAATTTAAAAAAATTATAATGATAAGATGTGATGAAACTGTTTTTTAAATTATGTTTTAAATAATGATTATTTTTATATAAAATGACCGATTTTTTAGTTTTATTTTAAAAAGATAAAATATAATTTAAAATAATAAAATATTTTATCGTAATGAAATAAAAGTGAATAGGAGCACGACACGTAGTATTATTCATATTAAAAAAAACAGTTGAAAAAGAAATTCACGAGTTTGTAATACATAAGGATACTCTTATAAGTATGTCAGATGTATTCAATGATCAATCTTCTATTTATTTTTTTAATTCTAGAAAATAAAATAAAACAATCTATCCCTGCATTTCACTTTAAGGAAAAAATAAATTATCAAAATATTTATGAGGTTTTTACACTTATTGTTAGTTGGTTTACCCCAACCTAAGCCAACTCATTAACTATTTTATTTATAAAATTTTACACTACATATATTATTTACATGACATAATTTAATTAAAAAAATAAAATTTAAAATTTAAATCTTACAAATAAAATTATATTACGTAAATGTTGTAAAAGTTTTCAAATAACACTTCTCAAAAGTTAATACTTAATAGTACTCACTGGTCACACACGAATCATGGTTCCTAATTAAAAAAAAAAATCTTGAAATAATAACAAACTTAAAATCATTTAAAAGAACTTTATAAGTTTTAGATATTAATACAAGTTGGAAATCCATTAAATTATAAATTATTTAAATAATTAGTATTTTTCGTCATCGTGGGCGTCATTTTAATAGTGTGAAAAAAAATATGTTTACAAATATATATATTTTTAAAATAAAAAGAAAAATCTAAGGATTAAAAAAGAAAAAAAAAAACTAAAGCATATAGTAGATTCAATGGGCCGAAATCGGCCATTCTGTTGGATATAAAATGGGCCGAAGATTGCATCATAAGATTGAAATTTGAAATCCAAAATTGTATGCAGCTTTAGGGCTGTGCAGGAAAACCGAGGGGCTTAGATGAGTCAGATCAAGAAAAAAGCCGAATTAATGAAACTCTAAGACTCATCTTAAATTTTCACATAAAATATAATAAATAATTTAATTTTTTTAAATTTTAAAATAATAATAATATTAAAAAATAATATTCTACTAATATTTTATTCAACTTTCAACTCTCATCTCAACTCACTATCCAAGCAGCATCTAAATGCGACTGATGATTAAGATACCGTTTGGATAGTGAGTTGAGATGAAAGTTAAATAAAATATTGTTAGAATATTATTTTTTAATATTATTATTATTTTGAGATTTGAAAAAATTGAATTATTTATTATATTTTGTGTGAAAATTTAGAAAGTTGTAATGATGAGATAAGATGAGATGAAATACTTTCACTATCCAAACTATGTTAGTCTAAAAGGGGCTACAAAACAAAAAATAATGAGAGAAACGTTTTCTTCAATGCACGTTACAATGTCGCTTTCCTTAAAACAATATTCGCCCTTACTAATAATAGTATGCACACGAGTTACAAGCGAATTTGTCTCCAAAATACAATGAAATCCAGGACAAATGTGTTTGTCTAACTGCGTTATGCATACGAAATTAGATTCCAAATACCCTCAGATTTTTCTATTCAACTAAGAAATTAGAAATTTGTTCTCTCGAGAACAAACAGATTCTAACAAATTTTGAAGAAGTGAAAAATTTGGGGGAGAGAGAGAATTTCAAAATTGAATTATGGGATACTCAAATGGCAAGCCAATGGGTCTATTTATAGATGGCCAAAGGATGCAAACGAAAAGTTATTACTTTTTATTTTTCTAAAAGCTGTTCAGAATATGTATATATACTGTGTCAGTTGCCATAAGACACAACAGCTGGACTTCGCCCAATGGTCACCTCATTTCTCCTCCAGCCGGTTGGCACTAGTTCAAATCATAGCGTGCGCGAATTGGGAAATTAATTTTTCCCATGCGTTGCAACGCCTCATGACACGTTGCCTAGCACCTCGAGCGCACCCCCCTTAACGCTTGCCCATGCTTTGCAGCGCGCAACGCTTCATTGTTAGGGATCTTGGTCTAGTCCATAAAGATTAAGGTCTGCTAGTTTGCTTTGCCTTGTGTTGACTGAATGTCTCTTGTCAACTTGCTTGACCTTGAATAAATTATGGCAATAGAGGGTCCCTATGTTGATAGAGGTATGGGGTTTAGTCGTTGAATTGATGATGATGATGAGTTGTGGTGATCTAAGTGATGAATTTGTGTGTTTGATGCAGTGTGGCATGGCTTGATGATGACCCTTGGTGTTGACGCGACTTCGGTGATGATTAGGGTTGGTAAAGTGAAGTGAGACTAGGATTTGGATGGTGGCTAAGGGAGATTTCGAAATTGGAGGGGATGGATTAGGGGTAGAGTGTTTCGGCTAGGGCAAGAAAGGGCCGGGAAGGCAAGACCCGTAAAAGCATCAAATATCACGTCCTTCCCTAACTTACAGCCGAACTCAAAGGCTTTTCTGTCAATGACAACCTGTGTAAGGTCAAGGTTCCGCAAATATTTCTCAAAGGTCGGCGAAAATAGCTGCGAACTCTCCAGAATGTGGTCCCGCAATGACCTAATGCCCTCAACACATCTATGCCCCCGCGCGGTATCACAAAAGCCCACGACCAACTTCAGTTGGTTGTCCAGGCATGAGGCGACGTCTTGCACTCAGGACAAGTCGCTCTAAGCCCCCCATCTGCTGGGCGTCTTCCCTCACCTTCTCCTTTAGACGGTGGCTAAGCTTCTCGATTTTCTCGCTACCCTCCTCCAGGGCAAGCCGTACCCTTTTCAACTCTTGCTCCAGTCGCTCGCTCTCGTCCCTCTCGTCGCGAGCATACTGTAGGGTAGTTCGGGTCATCGCGCGAAGGGCTTGATTTTCCTACTCAATGGCATTTTGGCCGTCCACACTGAAGGCTGCCAGATGAGGGGAACTCTGACAAAAAAGAAAGGCCAACATAGAGCGATGCATAAAGGAATATAGAAAACAACAAAAGAAAGGAAAAAGACGAAAAAAATTGTTGTAAAACCTTGGGGAAGAAGCCAGATAAACACTTGATGACCTGGCTGATGGCTTCAATGCGGTACCCCCTAGTTTCCAGCCGGGCAAACGGGGGATGACCTCCACTGAACCCTCTATATCGGGCACTTGTGCGGATGCCTTGGTTTGACGGGCCCTATTGGCAACCTCCTCGGTAGCAAGGGTCGGAGGTTGACCTTCGACACCTTCTATGTAAGTTAGGACCATCTCTTCAGCAACTGTTCCCACCTGGACGAGTGGATCTTCACACAGATCCACCAAACCCTCACCCGTTACAACATCCAAAAGGAGCCCACCTTCCGCTTGGTGCTCCATTTCTATGACACGATTGTTGGAAGTAGCGACTGTCGCTCTCTTAATAATGGAGTCCAATCCTCCGAGCGACTCGGGCTCCTCTCCACCCGCCATAGAAACTGGATCTTCCCATCCCACGGTAGCGGATGAAGACATTGCAGAAGGTGGTGCCACAGAGCCAAGGCCCCCTGAGCAAGCCTCAACCTCACTTTCAAATGAGTAACTGCCGACAGCAGAACGAGCAGAAGAAGTGGAGGAGACCACCGGAGTATGTTGCCTTGGGTTAGCTCGCTAGGGGACCCTAACCGCCAAGGTTTACCAAAGTAGGGCAGCAAGGTCATCAGTTTTCGAGAGCACACCACAGACTTCCAATCTGTGGGGGTGGCACTGCAGGTATCTCTACTGAGAGGCCTCTCGCCGAAGGCTCCAAGGGCTCCAAAGAAGAAGATTCTGCCAACACCTCCACGCCAACAACACAACGGGCAGTTTCCACTGGCGTTGCCAGGACAACGGGACAATGGGCCTCAAGCGTAGCCAACACCCTCCCATCAGGAATCGAGACTCCAAAAAGGGGCTTGTTGTCGACCCTAGCCCCATACAAGTGAGGTTTCTTCCCTTTGCTCGCTGGATAAGGATTCAAGGGACGCTTCCAAGCAAGGGTGACCTGAGGCTGGGCAAGAGTCACCTTGCCGTCAAAAGGAACATGGTCGAAGGGAGGACCCTCAGACTCTCCTCTTAAAGATGGGCTTTTGAGAAGACGTTGTTGGAATATTTTTTCACCCACTCCCTAACAATGGTGATACGCCTCAACTCGGCAAGGGTAGCCGTCGAACTCCTCCAGTCATTCATCTTGCGGTATCGTGGCTCCAGATTAATGAGGGCATGCGTCACCCTGAAGTTGCAAATGTTCCCATTATGCTGCAAAACCTTGTGATTAAGGAGGAACTCACGGCTAGTGAGGTCTGCCTACTCCGAGTCCTACTCCAGCAAGGCACACATTCGGGTGACCCTCGGCGTTGGGTGAAGCTAGGATGGGGCCAGATCGAGGAAATCTAGAAAATCGCGAACGGGGTGAGGGAAAGGAAGCCTCAAGCCACATGTAAACATGGAAGAAAAGAGAGCAACTATGGAAGAGTGACCCTTGGTGTCGACGACACCCTCACATGGACCAGGGACCTCAAAGATCATACTGTTTCCAGGACCAGATAGGTAAGGGCCAGAGATGCCAACGTCACAGTCTGGATGCTTGAGTGCCAAATGCTACCCAATAAAGACGATCCAGCGTTGCCAACTTTTGGTGCATCTCCCCCACTAGAAACTGTGGGTTGGGTGGATTTCTAATTTTCTCTAGGGACATTGACGAAGAGGAAGAAAGTAACAGAGAAAGAAGAAAGTGGTATAAGGGAAAAGAATGAGAGTTAGATGAAGAAAAGAAGGGCAAGAAAATTACGATGCGGAGAAAGGAGACAAGACCATGATCCAATCGCACTTATAAAGGAAGAAGACATCGGTTAATCTCCCACAACCTGTGGCAGATGGAAGGAGTACGGGACGCTTCGAATCCTGTAAAATAAGCACCACGAAGAGACGTGAAGGCGAAAAGCCGCCTGACGCCCCCAATGCTGACACAACTAAAAAGATGTCAACAAATACAAGCATAGTTATTGAGATACGTGCCAACAAGGACAGAAAGGGAAACATTACTAGGGATGCCAAGCAGCAGGAGGCCACCTCAGACTTTGGAGCCAAACACACGTCATCAGGGCAGCCCTTGGCCTCGACATCAAGGCGAGTTTAAAATTAAAAAATTTCCACCGTATGAGTCTGATGAGAATTGGCGGGGTAACTATAAAGGGTTTTTTCCCCTTTCTTATTTGGCCTGAGAGGAGCAACTAAGAGAATAAGAAACGAAGACCCGGTCCAGAACAAATAGGTTCATCGGCTCGTCCCACGGGTAGACTCCCCTAGAATGCAACCCCTATGTTGGAGCATACTGTAAGGGGATGAGACTCGTCATCCTGGAGATCCCTCGAGCAGCGTCTAGCCCTTGAGCATCTGTCCACGTAAACGAGCGTGAAGTAAGGGGGACCATCGATCCTCTGACAAGGTGACATCAATGGACCACTAAGAACACTAGCAGGGTAAAGCAAATCGGGGAACTCTGTCCCATTAATGGCACAACTACTCGAGCTACACGTCACATCAATGACAATGTCGCAGAAGCACACTGCATTAAAGAGCTCTAATGAAAGGAACAGTAAAGAGAGCATGGACTCTACAGGGGCAGACACAATCTGTCCCCCCAGGCTCCCGGTATAAATAGTAATTTTTAGATACAAGAAATCTCTCTGATCCCTAGACTCTTTTATTATTTACAAACTTTCAAAATACTCTACTAACTTTGACATCGGAGATTCTCCAGCTCCAAGATCACCCTCTCTCAGTTTCTGAAGACTTGAGTTGTTAGAACATGACCCAAAGACGTACGAAACACGACGCTAACAACTCAAAACGTTATTTATGATAATATATATTCCATCAACTTGATATGTAAAACTAGCTTGAAGTTCGACTGTTAATTATAATTGGAGAAGAATGGTCGATGGAAATGGAAGGTGGCAATGATAATCAAGTTGAACTATGTTTATGGTTCAAACATGCCAAAAAGGACCGAACATCCTCTATAAGAGAGGCTTAAAACATATATACGTATATAGTTTATAAGTTGGAAAGTAATTATTCATCTGCATTTTTAAGTTCTTTTCTGTTTCAATATTAATAACCCAAAGTGGAGCATTAGGAAGATCTGAAAATGATTTTAGCTACTTCAAAAGAGATTCTGAAACATAAACTCTGAAAATTTTGCGTTGCCACACAGTCTTGTGATCGATAAGAAAGCACTAGTACTACTCCTTAGTGGGATGATTCTTACTTGATATGTATAGATTGATCATTCAGCAGGATACAACATGATCATATATATAATCATTGAGATCAACACGTTTCGCAAAATTGTGGGATCATTATAATGAAAGGTTTTTTCCCACTAAGGATAGGTTTTTTTCCACGAATGTCACTCTTGGAAAAAATTACTATTTGTTGTAGTGTTAGTTTGAAACTTTCTCTTCCTCTAAATCTTTGAAAAGGTGTTAAAAACAAACAAATCAGTACCCAAGATTTTTTATGGCAATAAGAAAAATGCTAGCCAATTAGTTTGTTTTCGTTATGAACTTTATTTGGATTAGGTTCAACATGCAAGAATATATTCTATATGAAAAGGTAATGATATTCATTTCATTTCCTTTTTCATATATTGTTCGTTTGGATGAAATGAAGCAATATATAATAAGAGTGGGACTCCGCTCCACTCTTATCGCTAGGCGTACCGTTAGTAATTTTTTTTTAGTATTTTTTAAAAATAATCTTAAAAAAATTATTTTTTTAATTACTAAATAAAAAAAAATGACCAACCATAAGAGTGACCCGATAAAGTAGTTTTATTCATATAATAATATTTATGAAGTTAAGTTCCGATCACATGATGTGAAAACCCATGCATGAGGCATGCAGCTAGTGGTGGACAGAACATGACGCACACTGCATGATGATGAGGTAATTTGTGACTTTTCCTGGTTCCACGTGTGGCTGACTAGCTAGCTCCTAGGTGGAATGGTAATTAGCTTTCGGCCAATTCATGAATTTCTTAACTGGGAAAGGTAGACCTTCTGTGCGGTCCAGATGATCACACGAAAAGTAGTAAAACAACCCACGGCCATTTTCTCATAGAAACTGGTATATATTATTCCTGAGAACAGGATTCTTAGCTCATGACAGCCAATTTAATTAGCATCCTGCAAATGTGATTCTCTCGGGACTTCTACTTAGTAATTAATTAGATTATACATATATATGTGTGTAATATTTTTTAAAAAAATTTGAAAAAATTATAAATATAAGATGAGATAAAAAGAAATACTTTTACTATCCAAACGGACTTAATCTATCCAGCGTCCTTCAACTTAGGATTTTCCATATATATGTGTGCGTGTGCTGAAATATAGATGCTGTCGTGATTGCAAGATAACATGACGAACAGTTTAATTTGTTGATGAGGACTCAGCTTCTTGTTCATTTAATTATCACAAATTACAACGCATGATCCTTAACAGAAAGAAAGGGACAAAAAAAGGGAATACCTCCAAAATCAACCAAGAAGAAGAGGAGAAGAAGGAATATTGGAACGTCGAAAACAAGCTATAGCATTTTGTAAGTAGTACCATGCATTTACATTAATCTCTACCAAAACCTTACAATTTATCAAGCTAGGCACACGTCATCTAATTATTGATGTGGTCAACTTAATTTAGGGTCAGGCTTCCTTCTTGCTTTTGTTCATTCTAAAAGTAGTCTTGATAAAACCAACTGCAATAGCTGCATGCCCGCGGCTGGAAGTTTTAACTTATGCAGATTTGACCTAAAGGTCGTACTAGAAGATCGAGATCACTAGACTCTGTTCATCTGCACTCCATCTTGATCATCTTGTCCTTGCTTATTATTCCCAGTTTCCTTCATCTCGCCGTCCTCAATTAGGTTGATGCCCTTGTACCATTTAGCACAAAACAAGTAAAGTACAAAGTCGAGTGCTGTTAGCACTGCAATCAGGAAGTAAAACCTATCAATGTGGCCAGAGTTCAAGTCATTTGGGATCCATCCCGGATTATTGCCTCTAGCAGTAATCCCCGTGACCATATTAACCAGCAAGCTACTCACATAATTTCCAAGAGAAATGGAAGCCATGCAAAGCGAACTTCCGAAGCTTTTTATCCCATCAGGGGCTTGTCCATTAAAGAACTCCAATTGACCAACATACATAAACACTTCAGAAGCACCAACAAGAACATATTGTGGAATTTGCCATAGAATGCTTAAGGAGCTACTCTTTTGATCAGGCCTTGTATGTTTGAGCCTTTCAATCTCAGTGGCACCTGCTGCCACCATCGATAACATCCCAATAACTAGCCCAACACCCATTCTTTGGAGCTCGGTTATGCCCTTGGGATTCCCACTTAATTTTCCTGCATGGGGAACAAGAACTTGGCGATAGAGTCCAGTGCAAATGAAGACACTGAGAATGTCGAAGACAGACATGCTGGCAGCTGGAAGGTGAAAGTTTCCAATCTTGGTGTTCATCACATCGCCTTGCTCTACAAAGAGAGAAGCCATTTGCGTGAAGACGACTGAGTAGATTATTGTGCATAGCCATATGGGTAACATTTTCAGAACGCATTTGGCTTCTTCAACTTGAGTCACGGTGCAAAGCTTCCATGGACTTTTTGGGCCATGGAGATCAGTCTGTGTTATTGTTGCTGCCTTGTCCAAAAATCTGAAGAATTTCAAGGAACATGTATATTAATGTAAGTGCACAGTACTGAAAACCAAAATGCATTGAAGTGAAAATGATCAGACAACATGGTACGTACGTACGTAGATGAATATGGCCAAGGGTATAGTAGTCATATACAATATTTGCCTTGCTAGCAATTAATAATTGAGAAAATAATAATAATAATAAATTGTCTTTTCAATACATACATACATACATATATCTCTGTGTGCGTGTGGAATACTCACTCTAACTCGTTGCTGTGAAGAATCTTCCTGCTCCCTTTAATTGCAGATTCTGTTCCTTCCACTTCATAAAGGTCATTCGGGTGGGCTGGAACAACGTTCCATTTCTTAGCAGTAGCAGTAAATACCTGAGCAACACGTGGCAAAGGGTTGCCACATGGCTTTACGTGCCGATATCCACGAGTCCCTACGAGATATGATAGTAGGGCAATAACAGCAGAACCTAAGGACACCAAAAATCCAAGAGTCCATCTTCCAGTATCCTCGTAGTAGACCAAAATACTGTTTGAGAAAAGACATCCTGCGTTGAGTGCAAAGTAAAAATAGGCAAAGAAAGCTCCTTTCGAACCGTTTGCTTTAGGGTTTGCATCATCAAATTGGTCTGCTCCGAACGTGGCTAGAGCAGGCTGGTGCCCACCATATCCAAAGGCTACCAAGTAAATAGATAAGTAAAAAATGGCTATCCCAACTGAGGATGTGGGCATGCAATCTATTTCTCCATCACCACAATTTGTTGGTTTGATCAGGAAGAGCCAAGACGTGATGGACAATAGCCCCAAACCCTAATATAATATAATATATAAGTATCTTTGTTAGCTAACAGAAGATTATCTGAACATATATATATATATGTATGTATGTAAATTACCGCAACAAGAATTAGCTGAAAGACTGCGCAGGTTAAGTAACGGCCCCAGTATGAATCGCTGAGGAATGCTCCAACCAGTGAGAACAAATAAACAGTTCCAGTCCACTTGCTTACACTATTGGCTGCAACCGCACTTTCTTGATTAAGAACTCTGGTTAAGAACAAAACCAAGTTCACAGCAACGCCGAAGAAAGATAGTGTTGCTAGGCCTTGATTTGCTGTACCAATACGGGGTGGAATATTAAAAGGAAAATAACAAATATAATCAACTGCCACATCGATCATAAAAACTGAAGAAAACAGAGAGAGAGAGAGAGAGAGAGATGTTGTACCACATAAATACAACTATGAAGGTTAATTCATTCGTACCTAGCACGAAAGTTGCATATTTCCATCCTCCTGTGCCCTTTTTAATACGGGAATCCATCCTTGGGTTGGTCGCCTCCAGTCCATTCTTATTGCAGTTTCTGTTCTCAGCTTGTGCATCTTCATCACTGATCTGCTAGAGGGAAATTAATGATGATTATAATTAATCATTTTCATTTTGATGAATGAATGAATGAAAACTCAGGATTTCAAAGGTTAAGATTATAAAAGATACAAATCTTCATACTTGACCAAGCAGCTTATGAAATTATCCGTAAGTACTTGACCCAAAAACAGGCAGACATATATATAATCTAACGAATCCGGCCACTTGTTTTATATTAAAGAAAACCATTTATTGTTTTAAAAGTTTGATCATTATATATATATAACACTGTCAAAATGTCAAGTAGTTCTTCAATAAAATTGAACTTGCTTTAGTAGTTTCTTAACCTTTACTGCAATCTCGTTGGAGAAGTTGATCAGCGAATTAGCCATACCGGCCTTTCGAGGTTCCTCCTGCAACATATCAAAAAACAATTACAGATGGCTATAAGTATCAGAAAGTTATTGGAACTAAACAATTGAACTCGGTAGCGTACTTAAAAGGTTTCCATGATTTTAGCATTTTACTAAAATCATTTCTATTGGATTATGGTGAAAAACATATATACGAGAGTACTTGCAAATTACGTATCAAACCCTGTATAGCTTATAAAAACGAATGCCCATAGGAGAATGATCTTAATTACCAGATAGTAATTAGCAGATAAATATAAATATGAAGAAGAACAAGAAGGAGAAATTTCCAAATAGGAGAAGTGGTTGCCAAGGAGAGGATTGAATAGAGTGGGGGTTGAAAGAGTTCAATATATATAGGAAAGTAGAGAGTAGGAAATCGTATGGATGGGATGGAAATGTGATTCTCAACCTGACTATATATGTCATTGGCACTGCAAACGAAATTATCTCTTTTATTTGAAAAAAAAAAAAAGGGTAAAAGTATATATCAGCTAGTGGAATAAGGAGAAAGAAAGGTCAGTTTGGAAGAGCATGTGCCACAAATTGGGTCATTTTTTCCATGAATTATGTTTTGTCAGTGGACGTGACAATGACATGATCGATTGTCTCTCGAAGACTCGATCTATCTTTCTATATTATCCAAGATCGATCACTACTTGGCCTGGTTTTCAGTACTCATATATATTGATAAGTATTCCTCAATGCCACTTTTTGATAATTTACTCGGTAATTGTTCTTACTGTGAACGTGCAGTACTACATGATTTCATCAATACGCCACAAGGGGCAGTTTACTAAACACTGAACAGTATTTTTAGGTACGCCCAAGAAAAACTGTCCCAGCCCTTATCCAGTAATTTGGCATGGATCGATGTAATTAAATAGTTTCACGAATAATATTAATCCTACGTCGTACCCATTTTATATGTATAAATACAAATTTAGAGTAGGCTGCTGATCATGAGGTATATATGTACGTATGTATTTCGTGTTTTTTCCTTTTCTTTTTGTTGTTTTTTCCTGATCTAAATTATGACAGCTAGCTGTGACAAGATCCTAGTACACGATTTGCCTTTGTCCTAATCTATCTGGCCAAGTAAAAAAACAACCAGATCAGTAATTTATATATGACATATAATTAAGACATAAAAAGGCGATCGATACGAAATAAATTAAATTACTAAACCTCACAAATTAAGTAACCTTTTACAGAACAAGTACTTGGACGTCGTCGCTTCCAATTTATAAGACGTTACTTCTTCCGGAATTTACCAAACTCCGGCGAAGGTAGAGAACAGTACGTGTTGATGAGAATCACAAAAGGCAATGCAACCCGTGGAATCACTCGTTTTGCCGGAAAACTAGAAGATGATGATCCGTTGAACCCTTTTGTCATTTATGGTGGAAAGGGGAACCAAAACTTCACCAGATCAAAAGTCCTTCGTTCCCAAAAACCTTGAGAGTTCGCCTTTGCAAACCCTTAATTAATAATATCACACACGATACGTACGTATAACAGGATCACGTAGAAATCGATGATCATGAATATGATCTTACGATTCGAAAAGCTAGCTCCAGGCAGGCCGGCTAGAAATGAAGAGAAGAGAAAGAGCATGCATGCATGCATGCGGTGAGACTGTAACGATATATGTATATAAGACAGATAGAACGAAAGTTTAGTGACTGATAGAATTGATATTACTCAGTCAGTAACCATATATGCATTAATTCTGCTCTATATTACAACTAATTCCTAATTAAGCGCTCCTTCTTTTGCTCAACGTCCAAACTAATTACACGGTCCTGATCATGCATGCATAATGTAAGTACTTATCCACACTACTATATATATCATGTTCTACTGTACATGCATGCATTATCGATGCATGTCCAAGTGAGATTAATGAGGGTTAGAAGTTTGGTTTAATTATTTCTATCAAATATTTGTTTTTTCTTTTCTTTTTTCTTTTTACAATTAAACTATCAAATATATCTTATATTACTACAAGAAAAACGGATATTTGTGACTATTTGTTTGCGACGAAAAGATTATTTGTGATCAAAACAGATTTATTTTAGCTGTAAACTATCATTTCGCTGAAATTAACTGGTTACAAATAAGCAGTTTTCTTATAGTGTATAGTGGCATGCATTTTTCATCAGTATTTTTTTTTTAATTTCAATTTCAAATTTTTTCATTATTTTCAATAGCTGATCACATATCAACACATGATTATGTAAATATACATAACATTTTTTCCAACTTTTATATATTATTAATTATGTTGACAAGGTCTATGCCATCGATCCAAATAAATTAGACTGGAGCTGGCCGTACGTTCTATAATTAGAGACAATATATACTCTGATCTCTAGTACTAAGGTTAAATAACCACAATTAATAGTTTTATTTTTCTTTGGATTTTATTTTAGAAACAAGATTTTCCCCGTTCTCCGCTTTAGGCTGTAGTACTTCTACAATTTCATTAAGTTAGCAGAAGATGAACCTGGGAAATGTAAACCCGGCCAATTAAATTATTGTTAACCAAATGGCAATTTCCATTTTCCATCAGAACATGTATTAATTTTAAGGTTTTTCCTTTTTCTAGAATCAAGTAATAAGAATTATTTAGGTTGCAGGAACTGTTGATGTCGTTTTTCGCAGCCCAACCAACTCCACGGGAGCCTAGTTTGTCCACCTGCAGCTATGGATCATAAATGAGGATTTCGGGATGGTGGGGGACACCTCTTATGCCAAAGTCAGTATGCGATTTCCTTGAGAGAATTATGCAATCTTAAGTATAAAAAAGTGTTTGAACCCCTCCCCTAGTTGAGGGAGGAGGTATATATACTTGGTCAGGAGCGATCCTTATAGGTGTCGCTCCATACTCAGGTAGTGTGTCCCTGTCAGCTCCTTACCATGCAACAAACTTGCCAGACTTGATCGTAGCGACCACTGACAACCTAGGAGGCACATCGTGGCGTGCCTAGCCTTGGACTTGTCCAGACGTCGGGGTTCAGGGACAGGGACAGTCCTTGACCTTACGTGTGCATGTTGTCTGCCTGCTTCTCCCCCCGAGCCTCCTGGTCCAGCCCATCCCTTGCCCTCGGACCTTGTGGGCCAAACTCCCCTCACAAGAACTTGACATTTATATATTCAAATAATAATATATCTTCTAAAGATCAACGAAATAAATTATCATTCCATGAATTTTATTGCCTTGAAAACTCCCTAAGTATTTATTTATGTGAGTTGAGTTTTTCCCAATGAGAGGGAGATAAGGAGATCAATATTATCTGTACCTATTGATTGTCCCTGTCTCATGACTAGATACGTTACAAATTAATTAATTCATTATGCTATGACCCAAATCTCTATAACTATATATAATGCCTTATATTGCACGTACGAATTATATAAAATCATGTGATCATGTTATATCTTATATAAGATAATGAAAATTGAGTCTTTCATGCCTTAGTTTCCGTGTGTAAACAGGAGTACGCAGGTAGTACTCCTTAATTATTTAGACTCATTAAGCAATGAAAAACTTTAAATTAAGCAGAGGATCATGCAATTACTGGAATGATAAAATGGACCGATTATTGTAACTGCAATTTTTTATTCTTCTAAATTTTTTTAAAATATTTTGAAACATTTAAAAAAAAATACAAACTCACTAATATAATTACTTAATCATTAAAAAAATTAAAAAAATAATAGTAAAGCATCGGTTGCTTTCATCGGTCTATTTCATCTCTTGGAATGCATTAATTTCCTTAAATTAACGTGGATTGATCTTCTGCTTCTAAAATATAAGAAAAACAGCATGCCTAGATAACAAGAATTTTGTCTCTTGATCAAATGGCGCCATGATTTTCGGCAACTATCTGCGCTTAGCAGGGAACCTTCTGCATGCGGTTCTAGCGACGTGACGTGGTATTCATAAGATAGAAGCTAGAACGAGTAGACAGGCTGGATAGCTTATCGATAATTCCGAACCAAATCTAAATGAGCAGCGCTATACACTCGCACCGCGTACACAACTTGGCAGACAGTCAGACAGTACGTATAACATACTCATGGTGATCATGGCAGGCCTGCAGAAATCTATTACTCAGTTAGGAAGTTGAAGTAATAGAGAAATTTATGCCAACAATAACTCCATCTTTCCTGTATTAGGTGAGATTAGTTAAATTAAACCAAGAATCTTGATCAACAATATAATATATTTATATTTATATTTGAATTATAAATTTCCTCTTTTTTTTTTTTTAACAAATGTATATATTAAATAAAATATTGTAACCGCTTTATAATTATAATGTCATTTCTTCTAATTGCCAATAATTAATCATCTTTTTGTGTTTGGTTTGATTAAAAAATGATACTTATAGTTTTATAGTGTGTAAAGTCTTGCATATATTCTTTTTTTAAAAAAATTGATAAATCCGAGACCTATATAAATAAGAGTACAAATGAAACAATCGTTTTTTTTAATAGTGGACTTCATTTTTCTTCAAAATAAATGTTTGAAAATTACATACCTTACGACTATATTTAGCATTATTCGATTTGATATATGCTTCTAAGATAAAATCTTAGTAATTAGGTTTAGTAGGACATGATGAAACTGTCGTGATCAATAAGATTAATATGTACGTGCAGTAATGTTTTTTTGAGTCAATAAAATCTTTAAGGCTCGTACGTTGACAGTACTAGAACTCGACCACCAAAAGAGATTGATGATCAGTTTTGAGTTCAGCTATGAGTACTTCACCATTACGCATTTTAATTTGTTAGGGGTGACATGAACCCTGCATGAGGATAAAACAAACATATATATATATATATATATATATATATATATATTTACCTGATATACGTGGATTTAAAAAGAAAAATGCCAGAAAGAAATTAGGGTTTACTCGATGATCCCATGTAGTTTCTTGATGATCGACTCGATAATGTTAACTATAATTAGCCTATATTAATTAAGCAAAATCCACTTCATGATTGTTACTAACTATATATATATATATATATATATATTTCGTATATGTTCAATAGTAGAATATTTCCTTTTTCTCTAGAATGATTTGGTTTTTTTAACTTGGCTGTTAATTGTACCTGATTTAGTTTATTTTTTAAACTTTTCCACCTTCCAAATACAAAACGTCCTACCATTTTCATGCAACAGAATACCTCTATTGGCAGATTGCTTCCTTCAATCTCTCCCAAAATACGGTAACGTGTCGAATGTTCAAATCCTTCTCTTACCCTCTCTTTAAAATCGCACCTTCGTCATTCTCTTCTCCCAGTTTCAAAACTTTTCCTTTGCAGTACTGATCGATCTACCATTTCTTTCTTCGGTACATATTCGAAGTTTTTCTGCATTTTGAATGGAATACGATGCTTCAAGCTGCACGATTTCATGTGCCAAGATATTGAATATGCCTGCAAAAACTTCAGATTCTAACAATAGTAATAATTACTACACGTTGCCGGCAAGCAAGCGCATGAGACACGACAACGCGGTCATTACTATTAATGCCCCCTCAACAACAGCAACGGCAAAATTCAAAGGGGTTGTGCCTCAGCAAAATGGACATTGGGGTTCACAGATATATGCCAACCACCAGAGGATATGGCTTGGGACATTCAGATCTGAAAAGGAAGCAGCCATGGCTTATGATAGCGCAGCAATCAAGCTTCGCAGTGGGGATTCACAATATAGAAACTTTCCAAGTACAGACCGGACTGCTCAAGAGCCTACATTCCAGAACCATTACAGTACAGAAGCTGTCTTAAACATGATTAGGGATGGCTCCTATCCATCAAAGTTCGCTGCTTTTCTTCGTACACAATCTCAAAACAACGAAAATATTGGAATCTGCATTCTGAAACAAACAAGGATAGTGCATGGCGATGGACACTTTTCATGCAGCCAACTTTTTCAAAAGGAGTTGACACCAAGCGACGTAGGAAAGCTTAATAGACTTGTCATTCCGAAAAAATATGCCGTCAGATATTTTCCTTACATTTGTGAAAGTTTGGAAAGCAAAAGTACTACTACTACTGGATTATCAGGTACCGCTCATGTAGATGACGTTGAGTTAGTATTCTATGACAAGCATATGAAGCAGTGGAAATTCCGGTACTGTTATTGGAGGAGTAGCCAAAGTTTCGTATTCACAAGAGGTTGGAATAAATTTGTGAAGGAAAAAAAATTGAATGCTCTTGATATTATCACATTCTACACATGTGAAAGTGGTGAAAAGGGAAAAGATGGTGAGACATTTTGTTTTATAGACGTGATTTATAATGGGGGTGATCATCAGAGCAAGAATTGTTTGGCTGAATATCAGGGGATGATCGGTGATGATCAGTCATCATTGCAGGTGGAATTAGAGTTAAATTTGGGAAAAAATGTTGGGTACAAAGTAGATTATAAGGATGACAAAGGATCATATTCGAAGGAAGATGATCAGAAGGTACGTCTGAATATGGATGAAAAAGGTATTAGGATCTTTGGTGTACAGCTGACAGGGATCAGATCATAAGGTTCATAATTTACTGGTTAATTTAATTTCTTCTTTATTCTCTTAGAGTTTTACGTACCCATGCACAAAGCTAGCTAGCTCGTGGTGCCTGCACATATGTACGGGGATGCACCAATTAGAGCGTTACTTTCTTAATTAGGTTTGTTAATATGTGAGTGAAATTGTAATCTTGTACATTCTGCATGCAGAAACATCGATCCATAAAAATGCACGTATATTTGCGTTTTGAAAGTGAAGATTCCTAATTCCATTCGTTTTATCCTTGAAAAAAAAAATCCGATGCTTCAACTAGCTAGGATATTATACACACATGACACATATAAAGTGAAGGTAAATTAGTAAGATTACTCGATAAGTAACTCAAGATAAAATGATTAGTCAAACTCGATCAAACTTTAGGCCCCGTCTAGATTCTGAGATGAGTTGAGATGGTTTTTGAATTATAGAATAAAATATTATTAAAATATTATTTTTTAATATTATTATTGTTTTGAGATTTGAAAAAATTGAATTGTTTATTATATTTTGTGTGAAAATTTGAAAATGTTGTAATGATGAGATGAGATGAATTGAGGTGAGTTTTCAATCTAAACCGGGGTAATCCATATATTAAATGAGTTGTTTATGAATACAAATTCATCATAATCAATTATTAAAGGACGGTACAATGCGTTTAAAGCTAGCTTGATTCAACTCGTATAAGCTATCTGTTATAAACTATATAAATATATTTTTAAAAAAACTCAAAACACGTTTTTAAAAAGAAAGCGGGAAAGCATATTCCTCATATTGTTTCAATCCATCATATTTACAAAATTAGTTCATAATTTTTATGTAAAATGTTGTAGATAAAATTACAAGTATAGTATAAATTATTAGAATATAATATTTTGTTAAAATTAACTAGTTCGAGAACGTGCTCGAATTCGCTTGAAATATAAATGAGTTATACATTCGTTAACATAAAGTATATATAACTAGTGAGAAGCTCAAATTAATTGACTAGTGCCGGAAAAAATTAAATTAATTAATAGTACTAGTACTACTTAAACAATTAAAAATTAGGAAACAATAAATAAAATATCATGTATTTCCATTTAAATACATGAGAAATTAAATATATTTATTTAAGAAAGCACCCAGCTAGTATCGAGCTATATATATATCTGTCAATTAAGATCTCATGCAATATTTAAGCTATATATCTATAATTTTCAATTCACACGTACGTTTACTTAATTAAGATCTACCGCGCGCGTACCCGATGAGACGAGTCATATATATACACCGTAATTGAAGCTTCTATTAGTTTAGAGAGTAATTAATTCCAGCCATTTTTAGATGGAAAATATAGGTTTCACCCACAAACGTGTACGTACGTACGTACGTACGCGTAGTCTTGTTTTTTACTTTGCGCTACTCCAAATTAGTCCAGCAGACTGCCAAAATTAAAGTTTCAATTTGTAATCTGCGCCATCCTTCTTTTCTAATTTGCATTTTCAATTCAGTTTTGATCATTAATTAATAGATGAACGAAAAAATTCAAACCCAGATCTGACAGTACTACTGATATTAATTATATATATAGATCTGCACAGTCAAAGATCATTACATCGATCGTATCGTGCATGAATATAGACATCGGAATAAATTGACTTAATTATGTGGGCACACAAGGTACTAATCAGTTAAAAGTTGAAAAGTTAGCAAGCTAGCTAGCTGTCATGCACCCCCACAAACCACTGAATATTTTCCATGCATGATTTTCTCCGAGAAAATGTGAAAATCCATGGATAAGTCGAACGTATTTTCAGGCCAGAAAAGAGAAGGGAAATGTATAAGGACTTCTCCATATTACACGTACAGTGCAATTCCTGACTTATTAAAGCAAACGTACAGGAGGTGCTCCAATTTTCAAGTTCGATCTCTTATCATGATGTAGACACGTTGTATCCCACTCAAGCAGGCTAGCATCAGTACTCTATTTTCTCACTGTTCATACTGAAACTATTGATTTCCATCCATGGTCAGTGCTGATCCCTTTCTCCACCATTCTTTTGCATGCGTAGGTCCTCCTCCGTCGTAATCAGCCTCGTGCGTCCTGCATGCTACTAAGAATATCCCGAAAGCATGCAGCTGGCTCAAGCAATGACAGATAATTGATAGGACCTGTGCCTAATTGGTTTTGGCCGAGTTTGCACCACTACTAATCACTGTTTTTAGACTTTCGATCTACGTACAAATGTTAATATTTCATCATGATCAGGAAGACTTATAATTATAACCAGCATGCAGTTACGGTGGAAGCTGGTACTAATTAAAATAAAAATAAAAACGAAACAAACAAACCAAATTGTACGCGTGCTTTCTTTTCTTTTATGTTTGGATTGATTACTAAAACAGTCTCTTAGTTTTACAAGATTATCTTGTATGAGTCATTAGTTGGATTTTTTGCAGATCACCGGCCCAGACATAGTTCCAGGCCGATTGCCTGTGGACGACAATCCACCATGGCCATGAGTTGATCAGAAGGAAAACATTTGACTCATCCATCACTCGTAGGCCGTTGGACCTCAGATCGATCCGACTGTGGACGGAAAATCCTAAAAAGAGTACACTTGGACGAATAAGGTTTCAGAAATGATGATCATGGGCATCTAAGAAGAAATCAAGTTCTTATACTAATTAGTTTCACATCCATATTCTTTATTAATGTTTTTTTTTATTATTATTTGAAGTCGTTTCGTTATAATTATTCTATAAAAAAACATCTCATGCAATTGCACCCGCTAGAGGACCAGCGGTACTAAATTAAGCCATTACAGATAACAAAGAAATATTCTCTCTCATGATTAGCCACTATTCCCTTCCTATACCCCCACACCTTTCGTGGACTTCCCTTTTTTTTTTTCTGTTTTTTTTTTTCTTTCTATCTAATTTTCCTATTAACAAAAATGAGAGAAGGATCCGATGAGATGAGAGAGAGCTTGATGAGAGAGAGGAGTCCCATGAGATGAGAGAGAGTGAAATGATGAGAAAGAGAAGGGGGTCCGATGAGGAGAAAAGAAAAAATTGAAAAAAATTTGAAGATAGGGGGTCCGATGAGATGAGATAGAGTGAAATGATGGGTAAAAATGATGAGAGAGAGAGGAGGAGTCTTACCAGGAGAAAAGAAAAAATTGAAAAGAATTTGAAGAGAGAGAATGAGGGGTCCAATGAGATAAGAGAAAGTTTGAGGAGAGAGAGAGCGCATGATGAGAGAGGGGTCTCATGAGATTGAGGAGAGTTGAGGAGAGAGAGTGAAATGATGGATTGTTTTGTAGGAGGTGTGGGGTGTGGGATGTGGGGTGTCTACAGCAGCTGATCTGTAGAATTACTCTTATATTTAATTAGAAGTATCTATATATTTCATGTGAATTAATATCTATAGTTATTATATAAGTGGGAATTGGCGTGCTACAGTGTGCCACAGTAATTTTTCATTCCCTTTTTCCCTTCCGTGCATGTTCTGTTTTGTCTTTTTTACCCTTGCATTTCTACCGTTTGTTTCCGTGTATGGGGGGTTTTTTTGTCTTTTCATTAGGTAGATATTTAGGTGGGCTTGTTTAGATGGGTGCTTTTCATTTTTGCGTTTTCTCCATTTGGTCTTCTCTCTCTCTTTCTCTCGTCTTCTCCTTCTCTGGCGTGGGTTTGTTTGGACGCCTGGGTGGCTTTTCATTTTCATGTTTCGTCCGTCCGTTGTGTTTGGTCTTCTCTTTCTCTTTCTCTAAGTTTTGTCTTCTCCTTTTCTATTGTTCTCTCCGTATGACTCTTTGTGTGAGTTTGTTTGAAACGTTTGACTTGCTCTTTGTGTGGGTTTAAAGTAGAGATTTTTTTGCTAGTTTAAGTTAGAAGTTGAGGTTTTTTTGCTAGTTTTGGAAGAATTTGAAGGGTTTCAGACCACTAATTTATGGGGATGTTGGGATGAATATATATTATTCATTAATCCACTAATTTATGGGAAAAAGTATGACAGTCAATTGGCCGCCATAATTTATATTTTATATCGATTTCAAGGTGCTCTTATAATTATAATAACATGATCATATCATACATTTGGACCTACGTACCCAAAGTTGCCGCTAATTACTTACAAATACAACGAAACTTATTATATATGATGTAATATGCATTGAAAAATGAGAAATACAACCTACTCCTAGCAAATTTACATACTTTTTCTTTTTCCAACTCTTCATTTCCCAAATTCATCCATAACGACAAACATGTTTTTGAGTGTGTGGGTCAAGAAATTAGGAACTACTGTTAGCAATCAAAGAAAATAAGAATATTATGGCCTTCAAAAATATGAAAATTTAGTTGACTCTCAAATAGTAACCCAATCGGACACTCGTCCATTTGAAGTGACAAACACAATCGACCTCTCAAGTTAAAGATGGTTTATACTGTTCAAAATGGTACATTTTTTTGGGCTATGTTTTAGAGGTTAGAGCCCACCACCATCCATTAATGCTTCCCCCAAAACAAAACAAGCTTTTGCGATACCAACCTACTAATGATTCATTTCCCATTCTACCAACTCTTCTTTTCCATCTTTTACCTTCAAGTTTTTTGAGTTATGAGATGTCTTCTCTAATGCTCTCTCTCTCTCTCTCTCTCTCTCTCTCTCTCTCTCTCTCTCTCTCTCTCTCTCTCTCTCTCTCTCTCTCTCTCTCTCTCTCTCTCTCTCTCTCTCTCTCTCAATTGTCTTTACCTAATTTTTTTTAAGTGCATATATGTGAAATGTGCACGAGTATTATTCAACCAGACCGGATTTTTTTCAGACAGGAACAAATCCAAGCCGGTACTTGTATAGAAAAATTTGGATACACTTGGTAACCGGTTTTTTTTTTTTTTTTCTCAATTTGAATGTTTTGATTTTCTTTTTGTTTCTTTCTAGCAACTAAATGGACAAAAACTCAAAAGAAAAATACATATTATATCTAATGAATCTTCCATTTTATGGTTTTTTTTTTTTAACTCTCTTCTCCACTTGACTTTTTATTGGTGGTCAAAGAACGTGTAGGCTTTGATTTAAAAAATTAAATAAATAAAGTTTGAATGTTGCATTAACATTTTTTTGATGAAAACATATTCATAACATGTAGGCTTTGATTTAACAAAAAAAAAAAAAAAGTTTTTAAAAACCAGTTTCAATCCGGGTTTGACCTAAGCTAACCCGGTCTGGGTTCCAGTCTGGTTTTGAAACTCGAGTTCCGGTCCAGGTATAATCGAGTTCTCGGGCTGAAATCCGAATGAACAGTACTAACAAGTACTTTCACGAAAAAGTAAAAATAAAAATTATGACATATACTACAATTTTATCTTCTTCTTTTTTAACATTATAATGTTATGATACTGTCCATCAACCATTTAATTATTTGGTTTTTTAAAATAACAAATTCAAGAGTTTGCCTATCAACCATTAAATAAGCTATTATTTTTTTAAAATAGTAAATCCAAGAGTTAATGGTTGAAGTCTCATCGACGAAACAATATATTATATAGTATTTTTCTAATAATAATCATGGTAACTTTCTTAGTCCATAATCCATATGGGTTTGGGTCATTAATGGAAGCTCCCTCTCAGTTACGAAACCTGCTCGAACATGTATTTTGGGTTTGAATGAAGGACCAATAGGTTGGTCCCAAATGTCCAAATAAGTGATTGGGGATGGGTTTAAATCATCAAGTGGGCTTTATCCTTTTAAAGTAATCAACTTGGCGCCTCAAAAATCTTTTAAAGCAATCTGAATGAAAGCCCAATAGGTTGTAGTTTATTTTTCTTCCGTGTTTAATTTCCCAGTCATGAATAATTGTATTTAAAAATATTTACACCACACACCATTCATATGACATTTTTCAAATCAAGTTATGTCATATGGATAATATATGATGTAAAGGCTTTCAAATAGTACTAACTACTAATTTTTTGGAGTCCTCCAATTTTTATTTGTGGTATGAGTTTTTGTTTGAAAATAGATAATTGATTCCCTCAATCTTTGGTATATTAGGAAACCTATATATTTGTATATTTGACTTTCTTAGGATTAGGGGATAACCATAAAGGAATCCCACTGATATAGAAATCTGTTTTAGGAAGGAAAGTTTCCTATTTTATTTCCTTGTAATTAGCTCTGTAAATCAGCCATGTAATAGTACATATAGTCTGTGTAAAGGCTACAATTAAAATAATACGATTGATTCATTTTTCCCGCATGGTATTAGAGTTTTAGGCTCTTTTTTAGGATTCTTGGCTTTCATTGCCGTGAATCAATGTCTGAAATCAAAGTATCCAATACTATGGCACAATTTGAGGACGCCCTTTCACATCAGTCATCCGGTGACCTACAAAACATTCAGGCAGCATATAGGCTGAACGGAAAGAACTACTTGAAGTGATCTCAATTTTTTCGAACCTATTTGAAGGGAAAGGGAAAGCTTAGCCATCTCCTAGGGACTGGACCAAAGGAAGGGAATCCACGGTATGATGCGTGGGATGAAGCAGATTCCATGATTATGTCATGGTTATGGAATTCGATGAACCCGGAGATTAGCTACACTTGTATGTTTTTATCCACAACTAAAGAAATCTGGGATGCAGTTCAACAGACGTACTCGAAGGCCCGTGATGCAACTCAAGTATACAAGATCAAGGTCAAGACCAGTGCAACTAAACAAGGAAGTAAAACTGTAACCGAATATGCCAACTTGCTGAAAAATATGTGGCAGGAACTTGATCATTACCGGTGCATAGAGACTAAATGTGCATCAGATGCTGCCATCTTAAAAAGTTTTATTGAAAAGGATCGAGTCTACGACTTCCTCGCAGGACTCAACGTAGAATTCAATCAGGTCAGGGTCCAAATTCTCGGCAAAGAAGAGGTACCATCTCTCAATGAGACTATCTCTCTGATTCGTGCTGAGGAAAGTCGCAGGGGAGTTATGCTGAAATCCCAAGTTCTGGAAGGTTCAACCATGTTGACTAAAATAGAACAGCAACCAATACGAGAGAACATAAAGAGAGATCCATTGAGAAACTCGGGACGAGATAACAAAGATGCCCTCTGGTGCACTTATTGCAAGAAACCACGACATACTAAACAAAATTATTGGAAGTTGAATGGTAAACCACCAAGCAAAGAATGGGGTTATCAAGGAGGATCACAGAGGAATCCAAACCAGGCCTACTTCACCACGACTCAACCCACAAATCAGCAACATCAAGAAAATTCCCAAAATCTGGTTGAGCTCAATAAGGAAGAGATTGAGAAATTCAGGGGACTTTTGGGATCATTTGAGAAGCCTATTGGTGCATGTTCTCTTGCACTCTCAGGTGAGTTCTCTATTTCCCAAGGGTTAAATGTCTTAGATAAACCTATTAGGAATCTATGGGTTATTGACTTAGGAGCCACAGATCATATGACTCACTCTTCACGACATTTTAACACTTATACCCCATACCCAAGCAATCGAAAAATAGCCATTGCCGATGGTTCTCTCACTACAGTAGCTGGTCTAGGGGATATCCGTGTCAATCCATCTCTTATCCTAAAAAATGTTCTTCATGTCCCCAAATTATCCACCAACCTAGTATCCATCCAAAAACTAACTCAAGATATTAATTGCAATGTGGTTTCCTATCCCTCTTACTGTGTATTTTAGGACCAGGATTCGGGGAAGAGGACTGCACTTGCTAGGGAGAAGGACGGGCTCTACTATCGTGAGGAATCAGGCATATCAAATATTGTCAGGAATAAATTATCTCTATCACTGTTATCATCATCCAATAGAGACACCATTTGGCTTCATCATTTTAGACTAGGGCATCCATCATTTGGAGTTTTAAAAACTATGTTTCTTCATTGTTTAAAGGGCTGAATTCTGAACCTTTTTTTTGTGATGTATGTGAGTTTGCGAAACATAAACGTGTACCCTTTCCGATAAGTAATGAGAGAAGTTCAGTTCCATTTGCTTTGATTCATAGTGACATATAGGGACCCTCCACAGTTCCAAATGTTTCAGGTACATGATGGTTTGTCTCTTTTATCGATGATTGCACTAGAGTCTCTTGGATCTTTCTCCTCAAAACCAAATCTGATGTAAGCAGTGTGCTCCCAAATTTTCATAACATGGTTCAAAACCAGTTTGGTGTTAAAATAAAAAAAATTTAGATCGGATAATGCACAGGATTATTTCAATCGTATCTTATCTCCTTACTTTCAGAAAGAATGTATTATCCATGAATCATCTTGCATTAATACCCCACAGCAAAATGGCATGCTGAAAGGAAGAATGATAATTTGCTAGCCACAACCCGAGCCTTCCTTTTCCATCAAAATGTTCCAAAACTTATTGGGGGGAGGCTGTACTCACAGCTACATATATCATCAACCAACTGCCATCAATGGTGCTAGGGTTTAAAACACCAATGGAGACACTTTCTCAGTTTTATCCTGATCTAAGAATAAAAAATCATCTCATTCCACGAATTTTTGGTTGCACGGCCATTGTTCATATTCATAGCCATCAAAAAGGAAAACTGGATCCAAGAGCAGTTAAGTGTATTTTTGTGGGGTATTCATCAATCCAAAATGGGTATAAGTGTTATCATCCACCTACCAGGAAGTTCTTTGTTTCTATTGATGTCACATTTGAGGAGCAAAAATCATACTTTACTCAGCCTTATCTTCAGGGGGAGACATTGTCGGTCATTGAAGATAAGGATAGAGATTTGTTTTTACTTGAGTTACCATCGAATCCTTCAATTCCTCAAACCTCAAACTCAGCCCCTGAATCTGTCCAATCCACTTCCATAGCCCATGAATCTGTCCAATCCACTTCCATACCTGTTGAACCATCTCAAATTGTGACAGAGAATGATGAATTTCATGACTCTAGAAGATTTATGCAGGTTTACTCAAGACGAAGAGATCTGAACCCTAATCCTGAGCAAATTCCAGCTTCAACTCCAGATCTTGAGAATGAGGTAAGTCCCGATATTTCTCCTCCATGAGCTCATGATCATGATATTCCTATTGCTATTAGGAAAGGCACAAGAGAATGCACTAAACACCCATTATACCCTTTATCAAATTTTGTGTCATTTAGAAAATTCTCACAATCACATAGGAGTTTTCTAGTCAGCATAAATACCATTCCTATTCTTAATACTTTATCTCAGGCATTATCTAATGAGAATTGGAGAAATGCTATGACTGAAGAGATGCAGGCACTAAGAAAAAATCAGACATGGGAAATTGCGGATTTACCACCCAAGAAGAAAGTTATGGGATGTAAGTGGGTGTTTACAGTGAAGTACAAGTTAGATGGTTCCTTGGAAAGATACAAGGCCAGACTAGTGGCAAAAGGATACACGCAGACCTATGGGGTTGACTATCAAGAAACATTTGCTCCAGTGGCTAAGATGAGTACGATAAAAGTGTTGCTATCACTAGCTGCTAACTTTGACTGGTACTTGGAGCAATTCGATGTAAAAAACGCATTTCTTCATGGTGAGTGGAGGAAGAAATATACATGGATGTTCCTTTGGGCTTTAAGGGAAATCTGAAAATTAATAAAGTGTGCAGATTGAAGAAAGCACTTTAAATTTGCACACTTTATGGTCTTAAACAATCACCAAGAGCTTGGTTTGGAAGGTTTACCAAAGTAATGCTTGCCACTGGATACAGACAAAGTCAAGGAGATCATACACTCTTTTTAAGCACTCAGATGTAGGGAGAGTCACAGCTCTTTTGATATATATTGATGATATAATTGTGACAGGAAATGATGAGAAGGAGAAGGAAGCCTTGAGAAGGTGTCTTGTCAGAGAATTTGAGATAAAAGAACTTGGAAGACTAAAGTATTTTCTGGGAATTGAAGTACCACATTCCAAAGAAGGCATCTTTATTTCACAACAGAAATATGTAACTGATCTTCTAAGGGAGACCGGAAAGTTGGCATGTAGACCCGTCTCCACACCAATCTAGCCAAACCACAAACTTGGAGAGGTAAATGAAGATCCAGCTGTAGACAAGGAAATGTACCAGAAACTGGTAGGAAAACTTATATATCTTGCTCACACACGGCCAGACATTGCATATGCCGTGAGTGTGGTTAGCCAATTTATGCATAGCCCGAGAGAAGTTCACCTACATACAGTGTACTGTGTACTACATTACCTAAAGGCCAATCCTGGCAAGGGAATTCTATTTAGAAGAAATGCCAAATTGATTCTTGAAGCATACACCGATGCTGATTATGCAGGCTCACCAGTTGATAGGAGGTCTACTACAGGTTATTGCACTTTCCTTTGAGGCAATCTTGTGACCTGGAGGAGTAAGAAGCATAATGTGGTAGCTAGATCAAGTGCGGAGGCAGAATTTAGGGCAATGGCTCAAGGATAGTGTGAATTACTATGGCTCAAGATAATTCCGGAAGACCTTAGAATCAGATGGGAAGGACCAATGAAATTATTTTTTGACAACAAGTTAGCCATCAACATTGCTCACAATCCTGTTCAACATGATAGAACAAAGCACATTAAAGTGGATAGATACTTCATAAAAGAAAAGTTGGATAGTGGATTAATTTGTACCCCATATGTGTCAACTAATGGCCAACTTGCGAATGTACTCACAAAAGGGCTTAGCAGTGCAGCATTTCAATGACTTATCTTCAAGCTGGGAATGAAGGATGTATATTCACCAGCTTGAGAGGGAGTGTTGGAAAATAGATAATTGATTTCCTCAATCTTTGGTATATTAGGAAACCTATATATTTGTATCTTTGACTTTCCTCGGATTAGAGGATAACCATTAAGGAATCCCACTGATATAAAAATCTGTTTTAGGAAGGAAAGTTTCCTATTTTATTTCCTTGTAATTAGCTCTATAAATCAGCCATATAATAGTACATATAGTCTGTGTAAAAGCTACAATTAAAATAATACGATTGATTCATTTTTCCCATAGTTTTATTATATACAGTCACTTTTGTGTATTATTTGCATACTCTACTGATTTAATTAGCTAAAGTAGTTATTTTATATTAAAAAAAGTGACGCAACCAATCACATTAATGAAGTGCGCAAAAAATAAGTAAAAATGATTACACATAAAATTTTTAGAGGTTATTATATTATAAAATACGACAGTTTATGATGAAATTCTTTTCTTTTAACTTTCTCGGCCATGTAGTATCGTTCCTTCTTAGTTGATTTAAGGGGAAAAGAGGTAATTTCTTATCTCCACTTAACGATTTTGATTTCCGTTTCTTGTTTGTTTTCAGAAAACTTTTTAACTCATCTAATCTAATCTAATCATTGCAACTTTCTTAAATTCTAATATAAAATAAAATAAGCAATTCAACTTTTTTAAATTTTAAAATAAAAATAATATTAAAAAATATATTTTAATAATTTTTTATTTAATTTTTTAATTTTAATCTCAACTCATCTCATCTACGAAAACAAGCTAGGCTGGACCATAGATTCAGGATTTCGTTATGTAGACTATTCCTTGGGCAAATGGCAAATACTTCATTCGTTTGAGGACTTCCACTCACTGTTTTTGGTATCGTACCGTACCGGCCGTTTGGCCGGTATAGGTAGTATCTGCATTCCGTACCAGTGAAAATACCGGGTGTACCGGCAGGTACAGTCTTGTACCGGCCGGTATTTGATGTTTCTGCCGAAACACAAATTTCGACCGGTACGAAATTCAATAGCTGGGTAACTACGTTGATGCGATGGCATTTTTGAAATTTCGGCAAACTCTTAGGGGCAAGTTTGTACTTTCACGTAAAGGTTAAATTAGGTTTTCATGATTTCATCTCTTTTTCGGTTTGCTATTAACCATTTTGGCATTCGTATTTTCCTTCAACCGGCTTCAAGTTCACCCAGCAGTGCACTATGCAGCACCCGAGTCCCAGTCCCAGACGGCCAACCAGCAGCCCAGCAGTCCGTCGTCGTCAGCTCGCAGCCTCCGTCTCCTCCGTCAGTTCTATAAAAACTTAATTTGATTATTTTTTTGTTACTTATTTTATAAATAAATCAGAATTTTATTTTTAATATTTTATAGATGTTTTAGATTATATTGTTATAGTGTTTGTTTATATAGATTATATTTTTATAGATGTTTTAAATTATTTTGTTATAGTGTTTGTTTGCATTTGTATAGATGTTTTAGATTATATTTTTATAAATGTTTTAGACTTTTAGATTATATTTTTATAGATGTTTTAGATTATATTTTTATAGATATTTTAAATTATATTGTTATAGTGTTTTAGATTATATTTTTATAGATGTTTTAGTCTTTTAGATTATATTTTTATAGATGTTTTAGATTATATTGTTATAGTGTTTGTTTGTATTTTTATAGATGTTTGAATCTCTGATCAATTCAATACTTTTAATCCAGCTTTACTAAAAAACAGTTCTTTACTTTTTTATCCAAAAGAGAATGCTAAACTAAGTAGTTTAGATTTGATGAGTTTCTTCTTAATGACTTACTTATAAGTGTTAATTTTTTATACTTTAATAGTTAAAAATGTCTAGTTGTCAATCAACCGGTGGTATGACTTCAACTCCAACACTTGCTCCTGTAAGATCAGAAGACCCAGCATAGGCCCATGCACGTGCAGTGCCAGGAGTAAGAAATAATACTGAATGTTTATATTGTAATAAAGTAATTAGAGGTAACGGAATCACTCGGTTGAAGTATCATCTAGTTGGGATTTTAGGCGATGTAGAAGCATGTAAAAATGTCTCTAAAGATGTAAAATGACAAATGAAGGAGTTGGTTGATGAAATGAAAAAAAGTAAAGAGAAGAAAAGAAAAATAAGATCAGATATTGGAGGCGATATAGATTTAACATTTGATGATATTGATGATAGTAATAGTATGGAGAGACAATCTCAACTTTCAAAAGGTAAGGGGAAGTCGAAAGAATCTGGAACTGAAAAATCAGTGGGGGGATTGAGTAGATTTTTTGCTCCAAGAACAACTCCTATGACCCAACTTTCAATTAAGAGTTTTATGTATTCAAATGAAATGATTGTAAAAGCAAAGATGGCTATAGCACGATGGTAGTATGATGCTAATATGTCTTTCAATGCGGCTCAATCCAAGGTTTATCAACCAGCTATTAATGCCATGACTGCCATTGGGCCAAGATTCAAGGGCCCTTCTTTATATGAGTTGAGAGGAAATTTGTTAAAGATGGCTGTAGATGTAACACCCCGCATTTTAGTGTATTTTTACTAAAGGATTATTTTTATTTATTTAAATTTTATTCTCATGTTTTAAAATTGGTTGGATTTTTAATGAGTTTATTTCTATGATTTTAATTTGGTGAAAATTATTTTTATGTGCTTTCTTAATATTTATTTATTGTTATACATTTAAATAGCTTTTAATATTTATTTAATTACTGTGGGATTTAATTATTTCAATTTGACTTTACCATTACGTTTAAATTATTTTATTTAACTTGTGGTTTTAAAATCATCTCCGTTGGATCATTTTTGTGACCCAAGTTATGAGGATTGGACCTCATTTCTTTTCCTTCTATTTTTCTTTCCTCTCCTTTTTTTTTTTTTTTTTTCCTCCTTATTTCCCCATCTCCCGCGCGACCCAGCCTCTCTCCCTCTCTCCGTCCGTTTGCCTCTTCTCCACCCAGCGCCGCCGTGAGCCGGCGGTGGTCGACACCGCCCTGCTCCCTAGCTTCCCCAGCCACCGGCAACGCTACCCCTCCGTTTCCAGCTCCATTCGCGCCGCCATTAGCCACCACGAGCCTCTCCAAGCCGCGGCACTCTTTTCGCCGCTGCGCCGCCGTCGCACCACCATTGGCCACCATCTTCCTACTACTTCATCCTCGACCTCTTAGCAACCCATTGGACCCAACCCCAGCTCCGATCCGCCACCGGTGAAGCTCCACCATCTACATTTCCGATTTGGGTATTTTGGTCTTCTACCACCCATTGCGCCGCCACCCACGACCAACCTTCACCACCACTAGCTTCACCGATCTCCCTAGGCCATACTCTATCAAATTTGAGTTTTCGTTTGTCACCGTTGAAAAGTGGGTATCTGTGACCCACGGCCACAGTGTATTTTACACTGTTCGACAACTATTTTTCCACTTCGAGCGCACCCGTGATCCTCAGAAAATTATTATATAGCATTGTAAGTATTTCTCCAATGAACTTTCATAATTTAAATGTATTTTTGCACTAACCCATTTCACGGCATGCCGGACTGAGTCCGAGGAGTTCGGGGGTCGGATGGATTTGTGATTGGAGTTGTTTGGTTGGTTTGGTTTATTTGGTTTGGTTGTTGATGAGTTGTTTTGATTGGATTTGTTGGGATTGGTTCTGGATGGACGTTGGATCAGTGTTGGTGCATGTTCATATCATTATTTCATGCATGATCATGTTTGTAAAGAAAACTGAGTTTTCGTGTATTGCATTCATGTTCATGTGTTTATGAAAACTGGGTTTTCATGTGAGAATGGATTTTGGGTGCGTGTGTATCACGATCCCAAGCCAAGATGGGGTATTAACTCGGTGGAGCTCCTCTGGTTACTCAGGAGCGGAATATACTGAGTAACGTCCCCTGGATTGTCGCCAGGCGACAATGGGATCGGACGAGATGGTCTCGTGCCGACTCCGTGGTCCTTCTGCTTGCGGGGACTAGAGGATGTCTGGCCACGTACTCGCTGGGCGCGGAACTGGGCATCGCTCGTTGCGTAGTGTGGGTGTTTGGCCATGTACGCGCTGGGCGCGGAACTGAGCACTTCTACGAAGCCAGGACGTGCGGATGGTCCATAGGGGAGGCCATGGTGCATATGAAATTAATGCATGGTGCATTTGGAATTATTGCACTATTTTTTGGGAAAATAGTGCGAGTTGGTTTTCTGGGTAAATCATTTTCTGGGAAAATGTTTTACGGATATTTTGAGCCAAAATGGGATTTTGGCGTGTGTTGAAAAATTATCATTTTCGGAAAAAATGATGTCTTGTGGAAAAATGCATATTTCATCATGTGCATGCATGTTAGTTGCATTTAATGCATTTTTTATTACGTTGTTATTTGGGGTCATACTTACCTGCGATACCATTTTGTGGTACGCAGATTTTGATGCAGATGAGGAGGAGGAGGGCGAGCCTGAGGAGACGGCTCCGCCTGAGGAGTGATCTGGGATCACTCGTTTGTTTATTTGAAACTATTGTAATATATTTTATGGATGACTGTATAACTGCTATTTAAATCTTTACTGATATTTGATTGTAAATAAATTCTGGTACTTAGTTGACTATCCGCTGCGTTATTTTATTTGTACACTGTTGCATGTACACACACTGGCACTTCGTTGGGATGTGTGACCGTGTTGTCACCATCCTGGTGTCTCAATCTCTGTGTATTTATATAAGGGGGATTGGGGGCGCCACAGTAGATTAGGTTTAAGATTATTTGCAACAAATTAAGAAGGTTTGGAATAAGACCGGTTGTTTGCTAATGACAGATGGTTGGACAAACCAGAAGTAAGAATCAATAATCAACTTTCTAGTTTATTCTCCGAAAGGTACAATGTTCTTGAAGTCTGTTGATACATTTGGCCTTAGAAAAGATGTTGAAACATTGTTTAATATCTTTGATGATGTTGTTCAAGAAATTGGAGCTGAGAATCTTGTGCAGTTCATAACGGACAATGATGCAAGTTATAAAGCTGCAGGAAAAAAGTTACAATAGAAGTATGGCTCTTTCTACTGGTCCCCATGTGCAGCTCATTGCATAGACTTAATGTTGGAGAATTTTTCTGATCCAAGATATTTTCTCCTTATTGATGATACTATAAAAAAGGCAAAAAAGATAACAAAGTTCATCTATAACAATGGTTGGGTTTTGGCATTGATGAGAAAAGACTTTACCAAAGGTCATGATTTGTGTCGTCCTGCAATTACAAAGTTTGCGACAAATTTTTTAAGTATCCAATGCTTACTCTTGTTTAAGAATGAACTCAGGCAAATGTTTACTTGTGATAAATGGATTGCATCAAATCATCTCAACGGATGCTCCGTTGACTAGGTAATAATACTATTGTCACAATCTCGCTACTATTGTCACAATCTCGCTTAAGAGCATTTTGATTACGTAAAATTCATATTTTTGTAAAATTTGAAATGAACAGTTTAATATAGCCCATCTAATGAATTATATATTTTATAATTAATATACAGTTTGTTCCAATACCATCTCTATATTTATATAATACTATTCACATTTGTATAAATATTTAATTTATTTCTCTCTCTACTTTTTATTTTTTATAAATTTTTTTATCTAGTTTCTATTTTTTACTTTAATTGAAATGAATAAAATATATTAAAAAGTATAATATTTAAATGATATAAAGAAAAAATAATAAGTTAATGTATGATATATTGTAAAGTTAATATGTATAATAGAAAAACAAAAAATAGATTTTAATGATATATTTTAAAAGATAAGATGAAAAATCTATTAAAAGTGCTCTAAAAAGATCGTAAAGCCACGCAAGAAGTCAAAGTATTTGCGTAATATATGTTTTCAGTAACGAATCTTCTTCTTCCGTTACAAGAAGTCCTTATTAAGGCGGCTAAACAGCTGTCTATAATGGCGCCGTAGGAGCTAATTCAGTAGTTCAACTAAACTGAACTGCCATACCCACATGACACGGACACGAGTTCACGACGACGTCAAACTCGAAACATAAACATCAAAAACATCGAAAAGAAAGAAAGCCAATAGAAAAGTTCCGATCTAATTTGGCTTTCGACATTTTCAATGCTCTCACTCTCTAGACTTTAGCTCCCAACCAACCCCTACTTATTGCAGCACACGTACAGAACCACATCGTTCTCTTCACCATTTTGCTCTCCACATTGCCGCGTTCTCCTCGCACAAAGGTAAAGTCTCTCCCTTTCTCTCCGTCCTTCTCTTTATGCGTCTGTTTTTGTTGTTGTTGGTGAAATTGTTGGGCTGTAAGGTATCAACAATGCGAACATTTTACTTGATCCGTGTTGGCATTTTTCTTCTGGGGCTCTCTTAAATTTTCTACTGCTGTGCCAAACTGAGGGTTATGTACCTTCCTTAGCATTGTGTAACAAATTGTGATTGTTTTTTGGGAATGATAGTGTTGAATACTATGAAGTTAAAAGAACGAAATTTATAGCGGTGGTGATTATTTTGATTATAATTCTCAAATACTGGAATTCAAATGAAACAAGCATACTATTAGGTTATTTGTTACTAAGCAATTGCTATCATCATTGGCGATTATATCTGTTTGCTTTTACTGTGATGTCCCAGTCAGGACTACGGATTCTTTACTCTTTGATACGGAATTTGAATATGCTGTAACCATCCCAATTCAAGGTTCTTTGTTATCTTCTTATGCAATACTGATTGTTCGGTAAAAGGAGCTGTCTATATTTGTATATTGGATTCAAACTACGGCAGAAGTTGGGCATGATAGGGATATTTTATATTATTTGAGGAATTTGTTTGGGGAAGACTTCGACAGTAATACCATCAACAGAAGTATTTCTCACTTTAAGTTCATACATTGGGGGTGGGGGTATGTTACCGGTTGTTAAGATAATAGAACCTCCATATCATTTAGTGTGTAAATGTTGGAAGATCTGTTTCTAACTAAAGGTATAAACACTGGGTCATGACATACGCAACATCATCCATTTTAGTTAGAGCACATTGGAATTTTCCTTTGTGAGATCTGCTATACATTTTTCTATGTATTAACACTGATGCCCTTCTTTCGTGTGGATCTCTGCTCTCCAGTGCAAGATCTCATTTGTTGGAGATGGCAACAACTGCAGCACCCAGCCTGCAAATTGCAGCAGTGAGACCCTCTATTTTTTCTTCTCGCAGACTTTTCAAGGCAGGTGCTGTAATCCTTGGTGGTAATTCCAAGGCAGCACCATGGAATAAACTTACAAGTGCATGTCACATATCGTCTGTACAACCTTTCCAGCTTGGCTTTACATCATCCTCCAAAAGATTCGATAAGGTTGTTACTAAGGCAATGTCTGAAGCTAGTGAAAACAAGCCTATCACAGGTTTGCCAATTGATTTGAGAGGTCAGTTTTCTCTCGCTTCTTTTCCTCCTTGTTAGTCCTTATCTTTTGAGTGTATGTAACTCCTATGAGTTCCAAAGGTCTCGAGTTTGCGCTGTTCCCACTTTCCTTCAGTTTTCTTGTTATGGAGAGCTTCTAATGGTAATGATTTGTCGTTAATTTCATTCAACATACCACTCTTTGCTCCTATTCTTGGCAAAAATTTCTGGTGTAAGTGGAAACTGTTAGATTCAAAGAAGAATCTTCCGTAACATCTTCTTTCTGGATACCCACTTTATTGGTTGTATATGCTAGTGAAAGGAGGTCTTATTGCTATAGCCAATATGTTACTTCATGTCACTAAACTTCTCAATGTCTATCAACTTAGCAATAATGCTCTCCTTGAATTGTTAGCTCAAGATCTAGTGATCTGTGATAGTTGCATATTCATGGTCAGACTTTTGTCAATGCCAAGTTGATAAATGGTTGGGCCTTTGACCATGTGCCTCGTTTTCACCACAGGTAGAAGAAGAAGAATGAAAAAACCCACGATGTTTGATAAAAACTAAAACCTCAAGTACTTTTTGTAGGTAAGAGGGCATTTATTGCTGGTGTAGCTGATGACAATGGATATGGTTGGGCCATAGCAAAATCCCTTGCTGCTGCGGGTGCTGAAATTCTTGTGGGCACTTGGGTCCCTGTGAGTAAACAGCCTGATCTTCAGCAATGTGTATTTCAGTTTTATTTTTTCGCAAATTAAAGTTCTCACCCACAAACTGTCAACTGTTTTTCACTTTGCACCCCATACTATCAAAAGCTTCAATTTGCACCCCCGAACTACCTACATTTTACAATTTCACCCTTAGTTAAGATCTGACCGTTAGGATTGTGTCACGTGACCAATTTTAAGTACACCTTAATACTCAGATGTTAACCGAGGGTGCAAATTGAAATATTTAGGTAGCTTAGGTGGAAAATATAACTTTTGGTAGTTTAGGGTGCGAAGTGAAAGATGGGTGATAGTTTGTGGGCGAGAAGCGTAATTTTTTATTCTTTTTTTCAAATAAAGTTTCGAGGACAACTAAAATTGCATAATTACCGACGATAATGCTTTTCTTCTAGGCTTTGAATATTTTTGAATCCAGCCTGCGACGTGGGAAGTTTGACGGATCACGAGTGTAAGAATCTTATTAAATGAACTGGTTCATGCTTGTGAATGGCCTCTACTAACAAGAGATTGCATGATTCAGGTTGCCAGACGGCTCTTTGATGGATATTGCTAAAGTATATCCTTTAGATGCAGTTTTTGACAACCCCGAGGATGTACCTGAAGATGTAATGTAGAGATATATAGTTTGTACAGAAATGATATGAAATGGGTCAAATGTACCCCTGATAAACGTCTGATGATGTTACTTCTTGCAGGTGAAAGCAAACAAACGGTATGCAGGATCTAGCAATTGGACTGTTCAGGTATAAACTCATATTATTCTACTTTTATTATTTCTATTGATTTATTTTGGAACAGTGAGCCTATGACTGGAGTTTGAGAAAAGGTTTGAGGTCATATATGGACAGTCTACTTGAACTTGAAAGAAATATTGTTGTCAACATCCACATAACACATGGTGCTTTACCTGGGGATGCTTTCGAATAAACAAACATTGATGTATGGCCAATGACATGGTCAAACCAAAATCCAAGGATACAATCAGTTTCACCTTCCACTTTTCTATTTTTTCCCAATATTTTCATCTTCTTTCCTTGCTTCTTAAAATGCTGGTAAAGTTGTTTGCGCAATTGGGTTTTTGGTTAAAAAAATATTGTACAGTAATTCTCTTACTTTTGAGTTATTAATCAGTTCATTTGTTTGAAAGATTTCCCCTTTTTGTTGCATTCTCTGCTTTCCCTGAGCCTTGTAATTAAAAAAAGCATTCCATCCATAATTTGTTGTGCCTTCTGGCTGGAAAGTTATTCTGATTTGTAAATTTGCTTTATTTTAAATCTGCCATCGATATTCAGATGCTAGAAGCCTTTGTGTTATTGCTTCACTAATACATTGACCTTAATGCTAGTATATGCAGACTGCCTAAATTAAAAAGGTGTACATTCTAATGTTGTACTTGCTTTTCAATTTTCTTTCAGGAAGTTGCTGAATCTGTGAAGAAGGATTTTGGCAGCATCGACATCCTTGTTCACTCACTTGCAAATGGGCCTGAGGTATAGTTGTTGTAATTGTGATTGTGGTGATTGTGGAATACCTATGTGTCATTTGACTTGGATTTAAATGAGCAATGACCTCTTTAATAGGTCAGTAAGCCTCTGTTGGAGACATCCAGGAAAGGATATCTTGCAGCTATATCTGCATCAAGTTACTCCTATGTTTCTTTACTGAAGCATTTTGTTCCAATAATGAATCCAGGCACACTTCTATACTCAAATCATCCAATAGTGTTTTCGTTTCTTCTTGTTCTTGGTTGTCTTCTTTTTCAGTTGTACAACATTTACTGCATCGGGAGACATATCTGGAATTGACATAAGGTTTCTGTTGCAGGTGGTTCTTCAATTTCTCTTACGTATATTGCTTCTGAGAGGATTATACCTGGGTATGTATGTCATGCATTGATTGCTTCATTGATCTTGTTTACAGAGTTGTCAATTCTGATAGGGTGATGGATTTCTGATATATGATACACAGATATGGTGGAGGCATGAGTTCTGCAAAAGCTGCTCTGGAAAGTGACACAAAAGTAAGTTTAAATTCATTTTCTATATATGCATTCTGCTCATAACTTGCTGTCTTTTTAAGCTTAAAGTGATGTGTTTTTTGCTTGTTATCTAATATGTTGATTCAATTCAGGTGCTTGCTTTTGAAGCGGGCAGAAAACATAAAATCAGAGTCAACACAATATCTGCCGGTACCTTGGCTCTTCCTTTCTTTCTTTCATTCTAAATGTTTCCTGTCTCATTTCTTTGTATCTATCTTGTTGCCCACGGGACCTTTTTTATTGTTATTATCGAACCCTCTCTACTCATTAGTGTTGTCAATGCTCAACATGTGCCTAAGATGTCTATCGAGAAAGTCATCCAAAAGATGTAACTAGTTTCCATGTTCAGGTTGTTCATTCAATGATTGCATAGAAAATAATTGTCTTTAGAATCCTCAATATTTATTCTCACCATATGGATTGGTTGGTCATTCTAGAGACCATTCTCCCACACTCTCGACCCATCTTATATTAATCCATAATAAACAGGGTGTTTTGTTGCCCTAGCCAGAGGTGGTTTAACCCATTCATTGTCTTCTTTGGATCACGACCTTAAGCTCCTCAAACTTTCACAAATTAGTTTCACTTGAAAAACAACTAAAATTTGTTTTTCTTTAGTTAGTAATGCTTTAGTAATTTTTCACTCAGCCAAAGTTTTATTTCATATATAAATTCATATCTGTTATTGGGGTTAACTACTATTTTACATCTTGGGATCGGGATCTGGTTGATCTATTTGGATCTAGCATGACACTTAGGCTTCTTGAAGATGTTGAGTACTTGCTGGTATTACCATTACCTCAAATCGCTCAGGTTAATTAATTATATTCTGGTTTTGGTCCTCAGGTCCACTCGGGAGCCGTGCTGCAAAAGCAATTGGATTTATTGAGAAGATGATTGACTATTCATTTGCCAATGCACCTCTGCAAAAAGAACTATCTGCAGGTGAATTTCCGGAGTTTCCTTGCTCTTCAATTTCATGTTCTTTATTCCTCTTCTTCTGTATTATCACATCTTACTTAAATCTAATTAAACAGATGAAGTGGGGAACACAGCTGCCTTTCTAGCATCACCCTTGGCTTCTGCTATCACTGGTGCTGTTATATATGTTGACAACGGCCTGAACGCAATGGGTGTTGGAGTGGACAGTCCAATATTTGAGGATCTTGGTATTCCAAAAGATAAGCACTAAGATTAACCACAAACTGGGAATCTGAACAACTAGTTTAGCAGAAATGCTTTTAGTTTTAGTGCTCCTTTTTTTCTTCACTTGGCTTCAACCTTAGGATGGCTCGGCCAGCGGCCCCATTTTGTTGTGAGAATTTTTCTGCCGTTCTTCATGACATATTTTCCAAATAATTTTAAAATCAACATGATTTTAAGATGAAATATATGAGTGATTTTAGTGCAGATTTTCATAGCCACATACGAGGGTCTGAATGTGCATAAAACCTGTCATTTGAGACTAGATATGATTAGTTGCAGGTTGGTTTTATGTGCTGCTCTATTGCATTTTAAGATTGCTAAAATTGTAAGTAGTTTAACAGTGATCACAGATAAATTCATGAGACGAATAATACCGAAATTTTGTGACAGTTTGAACGAGGCAAAAATTATTTCTAACATCAAGACTTTACATCTATGGACATTTAGGGTGGTGGTCTGGCTGCCAGGATTAGATGGCAAATTCAAGTTTTACACCCTCTAATTTAAAGCACTAGCATTGATTTTTCTATATGCATATGTAAAATCACATCTTTTAGAGATTGATTTTACATAAATATTATTATTTTTTTATTATTTATTTTCTTCTTAATTTTTTTTTTTTATATTTTGCAATTAGCACCACTGCAAATTCTATCATTTAGTATCCGCTAAAAATTTTTTTCTAAAATTATATCCGTTGGTGTGGAGAGAGAGAGAAAGAGGAGAGAGAAAAAGTAATAAAATAATATTTAGAGAGTAAACAGTATATCTTCAAATTTGTAAAAATCTTATTCATAATTATACAAATTTTTTTTTATGTATAATTCAATACAGTCCAATTTAAAATTATATTATGCAAATATGTATATACATGTGGAATCCAATACTTGTGCTAACTCACCACCAATAAAAAGCTAACGTTTTATTGGATAGCGGCCTGGTTTACACATCCAAAATAAAATGCTAAATGCCTTTAAAATATGTATTTCGAATTAATAGAAATTTATCTTGTATTGCCTTCCATAAGGATAGGACCATTGACATTATACCGTGTGATCCACTTGTCGTTCTAACGTCTTGTAATTCTGGGGTTCCTTTTGACGTGTCGTTTCCAGTCCTATGCTTTGATGTGCAATAATTTTTTTATAAAATTATTTTCACGAATCGCCTGATTCTGCTATTGGTAAACAGTTCATTGACTTTAAGCATCACTAATAAATTCTATGATAATTACTGTTAAAGTCTAAAGATCAGTACAGAAGCACGGTCCAAAAGGTGGGGAAGGGGGCGGAGTTTTCCATTGGTGGAACCCAAAAATAGTGGCAAAAGAATGGAGACGAAGAAAAAGGGTGCAAAAAAGTGGAAATCCACACAGAATCTAACATCTAACTAAGAAAAGCCATTGAACCTAACTATATACATTTTAAGACGCAGCAAAAGTTCAGAGACATCTGGACAAAAGGATAGCAAAACCTGAATACTTGAGATGCTTTAATTTGGGATAGCTACATCAAGCTTGACATGTTTCTAGGAAGCCTGGGCTTTCATGTCAACTTACGCTTACACCCACGGATTGCATTGGCTCCCTTAGACACACCATCTTCGTTGTCGGGAGATTCTTCTACAATGGATTCTTCCTGCACCACCAGGGCACGGTTCCTGCTCAGTTTCCTTATTGGCGTTGTGGGTAATGATGCTTGGGAATACTTCACTCCTGGCTCTGCTTCAGAGGCAGCTGAGTTTGAGCTATTCCTGTGTGGCATCAGCTCCTCGCCAACTGCAACGGCATCCATCATTAACTGTAATACAAGCAATCGAACAAAAGACGTCAAGCTAAATTATTAGATAAAGATGAACCGAACATAAAAATCAGAAATGCCATCAAGAGGGGCCGCGTTATTGACCAGACACCAAAGCTACACCACGAATCATCTAACAAAGAGAACCTAAGACAAGTTCTAAGAGCACCTCAATAGAACAAATTTCTTTTAGCTTTGAAAGCAAATAAAGATCTACAGTATTTAAGGTTAGAAAATGCATGTAGTAAGTTTACGTGGCATCTTATATCATTTTTTTGCAAATTTTGACGGTTTGTTTAAACAAAACAACCAATGACATTTTAACAGTGAAAAAGCAATCTTATAAAAAAAAAAAAACGTGAAAAAGCAAATCTTCATAATATATTATTAGCAATCAAGATAAAGAGATGGGATGCATGGAATTACTAATTGTCCCAAAAACCTAAGTCGATGGAAAAATGTAGATTTCATTATATAATATTATATCTTAACTCTCCTATCCACGTGTAAGTCAAACATTTTCTCCATAAATAGATCTAATATGTAGAATATTTAATTAATAAGGTGAAATGTAGAGTTAAAATTCAAATTCAAGATCTTTGCTTTAATATTATATCAAATCACCATTTATGTCAAAAGTTTAAACTACGTAATTATATTATCTGATATTATATCTTAACATGATGGCACTGTTACCACTTAACAGATGTGAAGGGACTTGAGAATCCAGGCTTCTCATTTGAAACTCATACACATGACACAAAAAAACACACCATTCATCAAGGCCGGAAACTCTCATACCTTCCAATCCTTAAAATCAAATCTGAACACAAAATGACCGTAGGCAACCTCCCCAGACTTTACAGATTTTGCTGCGGGAGCGTTCCTTGGACCTGAGAAAGGGCAAGCAACGGCAAATAAGCCACAGGAACAGAAGGCATTTAGAACACGAATTGATGTTGATTCAATGTACTTACAAACAATATGAGAACCATTTTCGTTCACAGTTATTTCAGCTCGCCCATCTTTGACTAAGAATGACAGAGCAAATAAATTTTCTACTGTCTGTGCAAAGGACTTCATATTCAATATCAAACTCTCAAGTCCAACACGCTTCTTCTTCCTTAAGATCTCAAACATTGTTGACATATTCTTATCTGTATCTGTTTTTCCTTCTTCCCCATTGTCGTTAACCTGTCACAAGGAATAATAAATCTGGCTGAATGATCATTGTTGCTTGAGAAAGGTGGAAGAATCGATTTAATAATTCAGAGGAACGTTACGTGAAACTCGCCCTTGGAGCATGAACTTTGTGATTATAATGAAAAATCAGGCCACAGATACACACCAGAGACCGCATTTGAAAATAACTAACTGTACTTTAGTACAAACTTTCAGAGAGATTCATGAAAGCATTGGACAAGCAGGTTACAAGAAAGTGACTAGTTTTAACCTAAAGCAAGCTTCACGAAAAGAATTGCAATATTAATTTTGAATTTATAATATTTTTCTCCATCCTAGAAAGAAAAGCACCTTTTAACAACGTCAACTCGAACATATTAGCCTTAAAGTTACAAACAGCGTAAACTTTGAAATTTATTAACAAAACAGCACTTGATTTCCATTCTACAGGCTCTCAAGTTTTCCCAAGGAACAGAAAGCAATTCTCACCTCTTCAGGACGAGCAGTTTCAGCTGGCTTTCCACGCCTTCTATGAACCACGGTCTTCCGTTGCTTCAACTCAGTATTCATAGGTCCAATCCTTTAAAAATTATCATATACAGATTGAAAATGAAACATTAAAGTTGACCCACATTTAGACAAAGACATATGCACATCGTTCTTCGTCCAAAATAAGAAAAAAACTCAAAAGTAAATAAAACTCACATGGTGGCACATCCATGAGCCTTGCTAAAGATGGGTGCAACAGCAATACCAATATCTTTCCAAAGGAGCATAATCTTAGCACTCTCTTGGGTGGCAACTGCCTCATGGGATTGTCCATACTCCTTAAGCAAACAGTTAGCAAACTCTGCAGGCGTAATACCCTCACTGGAATGCGATTTAACAGATGTCGCCAAAGTATTAGCAATGCCCAACAGTGCCTCCGCATCAGCAACTTGCTCCCTTGGCTTCTGAACTGAAACAAAAGCCATGGTAGGCACTCAAACATGTGAGCCCCGCTTTCTGTAACAAATTAAAATTTTCTTTTTCTTTTTTTTTTATAAGAAGGCATTTTTTGTTGTACAAAGGTTCGATCTCAAAAGCATGAAACTTCTTCTTCTTTTTCATATATTTTTTTCTTTTTTCTGTATCTTTTCTTTAGTTTTGTCATCAACCGATCATATTACCGCAACATATATTAGTTAAAAGAAAATATAAAATCTCCGATTCGGAATACCTAATTCATGCAACCTCTCCACTTCACCAATGATGGTGCTGAACTTATCCGAGTCCCCCCTCGTTAAATCCTCTCTCTCATCTTCAAGAACCAATAACCAGAATTAGATCAAATAAACGAAGAAATAAAAACCATGTATTTAATAAAATGCAAATAATATTTACAGGTACCATTAATCAGATTCATGACTGCCAGGTACTTAGACCGGAGCACCCGCCGATCCAACTGGCTCGACCGGGTAGACTCATCGTGGTCACCCGCCGCCGAGCTGTCTCCTCCGTCTCCGTCGCATCTAACCGGCTCGCGCTTAACTGCCGCGAATGCACCTTCGGTGCCAACGCCTCTGCTTCTAGTCTTGGGCATATAGTTAGTCCCAGTATTCTCAAATGTAAAATGCTCCCGAATTGGACAAACCGCAGAAAAGTGGAGAAATAGCGGGAAAGGGGAATTCAGAAACCGTTGGATTCGAATCGAGACTATAAATAAAGAGGGCTTTTGTTATTTTGTTGTTTGTGGGTTCCCGCTCTTCTGAAAATTTGCAAATATTTTCAAATTTGGGCTGTGGCCTTTGATTGAAAATATTGGTGGGCCTAATTGGGGTGTGCTGGATGCCATTCTATTGGCCTTTGATCTTTTGTTATGTACTATGGTAGTACAAAAATACAAGAAACCTTAAATACCTAAGAAATGTCATCAATAAGTATGTTAACGTAAAGGTATACGACACGCATCTATTAAAAGTAGACTAAGATATTGAAACGTTTGACGTTCTTTTTTGGGTTTTTTGTGTAAATAAAAAAGTACAAAAGCAGAAGAAGCAACAAACTGATTAAAGAAAAGTTGTGCGTTATTAATTTCTAAAAATATATATGTTTTATTTTTACAAATTAAAGTCATTTGAATTAGGGACAAGATTTATACAGTTCTAAATTTTACAAGTTTTATGCATTCTTTATTCTTTTTAAAATAAGTAAATAAATATGAGATTCACATTACCGATAGGTGGCGGTCACCTTTCTCTCTTATTTAACTCTGCTGCCTCCCTTTCCCTCTCAAACCCTCTCTTCTTTGCTATTCTCCTGCTAGGGCTAATGGCCAGGGCCCACAACCACTATACTCGATCTCGACTTCTTTCTCATTATCTCCTTCTCTCTCTTCTCTTTTTTTTTCTCCTCTTCTAAGCCAATAGAGATGAGAGAATTTCTCTATCTAAATCGTAATTTTATTGTTGTGGGTAACGGTTGGCAGCTACGATTGTGGGTGACATCAAAGTCCATGACACGTTTTCAAGTTTGATGATCCACAGTCGCGACCATGGCAATCATGGGCCATACAACTCTGTCCACAAATCTCTGAAGATATGTATGACCCACGATTGTAGTTGTGGCCTATGAGTTTGTTGATTTTTTCTTATATGTAAGACTAAGTTTGTTTGGTTGTAAATTTAGTTTTTAGTTTTTGTTTGAGTTTGTAAGATTTGTGATGTTTTGTGCAATTTTGTTGGATTTATAAGTTTATTTGGAATTTCTAATCTGTAAGATGGAGGTGGCAAATGAACTGGGTGGCCAATCCACCTACAGGCAAATGAACAAGGTTTGGAAGCCCAAACTATCCCCCACCCATGCAAGGGCGGGGGGTGGGACGAGGACCACCCCACACTTAATTCACATGAAAAATCTCATATTTTTTCAAAATAAATATGTTAGATTTGTACATTCTATAACTGTATATAATATTATTTTTTGAATTAATTATCTCAAACATATAATGTAATTAGAAATCTAGATTCAGACAAATATTATTAAGTATTTAAATACAACGAGATTTATAATCATGCCTATCACGCAAATAATTGTAAAATTATTTAAATTAGATAATTATAGACAATTTCAATCCTTATCTCTTCTAAGTTCTACCCCTTTTATATCATCCAAACATTACCCTTTTTGAATTACAACTTATTTGAGAAACAATTTATTATTTATTCTAAGATTTGATAATTGAATCCAAAATATTCACCGGGAATAAAGATAGAATATTTATGGGAAGTAAACCTTAAAAAAATGTTATTAAATGAATGGGTTGTTCTACTTTTGGCCCATTCCAAAACTTGGATCACTCCAAAAATAGCCGCTTCCAAATCAAAGTAAAAAAGGAAAATTAAAAAAAAAAAAAAAAAAGTTTATAATTGTACGGATTTACAACAATCAACATATAAACAGGAGGGAGGAAACGGCTTCTCAGATTACTGTTGTTTTTATTACACTAATGATATCGCCAACACCACCTCGATATCATCCAACTCCAACTCATTATAATATTATCGTTTTCCAATATAATTTGAAACATCCTCATTCTATTTATTCTAAAAACTTAAGATAGAGGGCAGATTAAGGAAGTAGAAAAGTCCATGTATTTTCCTTTTGCCACCAACCAGACGGCACCACTTTCTTCAATTTTATAGTTATAAAAAATAGACGTTTTATTATTTTATATAAAAATAAATTTATAAATTGATTTAATTTTATTTGATATATCAGATCTATTTAACAATAAAAATATTTTTATAATTTAACGAATTACATCAAGTTATATCATTTTTTTAAATTTAATTTTGTGAAATTCTTTTATAACTAAAATATTTTTAAAAATATATCTCTTCGAGTAATACTATATTTATTTTTGATTTTATTATTTTTAATTATTCATGAGATATTTTTAATTATTTGATAAATTAATCATTTAAATAAAAAAATCACTTAAAATATAAACCATAAAATTCAAAATCAATAACAAAACTCTTAACTTGGCTGTGACGACCGTCGTGGTTAATTACCCATGATTTAAAGAAATAAACACGTGTCTTGCTGCGTCCTAAATCAACCCATGATATCTGGAGACGATTATTGACCTGTCCGTGGTCTGTGTTGCTATGATGCTCACAGTCATCGGGGGTTACATATATGTAATTTTACGAGAAATCTAAAAACCCCATCTTCGGCAAGGTCGTGCGAGCTCTCCGATCATCAAGCCCAAAATACTTTTGCTGCAGAACGCACCTAAAAAAAATTAAAAGAAAAAAAAAAAAAAACATACGCACACACACACAACAAATCCCCCCAACCGCGAAGAAACTACAATCTGAAAGCAAAACCACACACCTATACAAACGCAAAAACCCTAACGATGAAATGAGAGGACCATGGCTAGGCAACACGAAGCCACCGCGCTACCATGGGGCACGTTAGAGGAGCTCCTGCTTGCTTCCGCCGTCAATCGCCACGGCACCGCCAGCTGGGACTCCATCGCCATCGAGCTTCAGAACCGGAGCTCCTCCCTCCCTTCCCTTCTTCCTCTCACTCTCACTCCTCAGTACTGTAGAGACAAGTTCTATGACCTCAAGCGGCGCTTCTTGCCCCAACAAGACGACGAATCGGCCAGCCTTGTCCCCATGGTAGACGAGCTCCGCAGGATTCGGGTGGAGGAGCTTCGACGCGAAGTCCAGCGCCGAGACGACTCGATCGTGTAAATAGTTTTCGGATTTCGTGCGAGATCTGAGCGCCAAAGATCGTGTTTTCTTCGTGGTTTAAGATCTGAGAGTTTTGTTCCTTTCGTTGTTTGTTTTGGATACAGGTCGTTGGAGTTGAAGGTAAAGAGTTTGGAGGAGGAGAGAGAGCGGAGCTTGAAGGAGGACTCTGAGGCGTTGGATCTGAAGAAGGATATCGAAGGCGACGACCGAGAAGCAACGCCGTTACCGGATAACCTCACCGGAAAATCGGTATGCGGAGACGTCTCCAACGATAAAGAAAATCGATCCTTCAACGGGTCCAATTCGACGAGTCAAGGAGGCGAGGGTCAAGGGCGTCGAAACGGCGTCGTTGGCGAGCAAGAAAGACCCGAACCAGAAAGAAATGATCCGGATCCGGGTCGGTCAGAATATGGCCCGGGAAAGAACTATTCATTTGATAACGGGGAAGTGAATGACACAGATGACGCGGGGGGCGAGGAGGATCAGGAGGTAGGAGTTAAGGCGGTTCGGGGGACGGGTGGACTCGGAGAGTCGAACGAGGGGTTGGAATCGGTGGGTGAGTCGAAGAAGGAAAAGGAAGCGGCGTCGAAGCAGAGCAGTGACGTGCAGAGCTCGGCCAGCTTGTCCGGGAAGAAACGTCGTCGCAAGGGTGGAGGAGGAATTAGTAGCGGGGAGGAGCCCGAAGCCGAGGGACACGAGGAGGTTTCTCCCGCCAGGGGACGAGTCTCGGCCGTCAAATCTGAGCCGTTGGTAAAGCTCATCGGGATGATCCGGTCCCATCGGCTCGGCTCGGTGTTCGAGCGGCGGCTTCGGAGCCAGGTATCCTCCGCTCTAATGAATATTCTTTATTAAAGAAATAATATAAAAAGCTAAAAAGACTCCTGGGAAAAAAATGTAGAAAAAAGAAGTAAAAACTGAGAAAGAAAGTGGAGTAGAATTTCAACGGACGTGATGCGTCTATGCTACGTCTTTTGTGGGTGTGGACCAATGGATGAGTGCCAAATGGCGACAATGGGATATGAGGGGGGGGTGTTTGGGTACAATGGTGTCGAGATAAATGGGTGTGGGTGCATGTTTTATGTGAGGTGAGGTTGGGTGAGTGGGTCCGTATGGCTAAGGTTTCGAAGCTACGCCGTATTAATAGAATTCATAAATAAATGAAATGAAAAATCCCAGGAAGGAAGCTGATATTTAGTACACGCGCGCCCAAATTGAAGGGGCTGAAGGCACTGTCACCTTCACCACGCTTAAAATGAGACTTTCCACCAGGATTGATTTCGACCACGACCTGTTCTGTCCTTAAAAGCCCTAAACGGCGGTCACGTATTAAAGAGATCCCTGGCTATACTTTAAAGAAAATATTTTTTCCATTTTATAGGCTTAGGAAGAACGCAGTTGTTTTCAGGTTGCTCCGAAGTTCTTTAGTTTAAAAAAAGGTAAATAAGTCAGCATTAAGTTAATATTCTATTTTCATAATTGCCCATAAACTGGCTGTGGGTCATGAGACCCTGAAGTGGGCCGGGCCTCCAGTCTCTGTAGTACCCTCGACCGTATTAATTGTGGGTCGTCCATAGAGATCCACAACGGTAAGCCTGACCATAAGTCTCAAGTTGGTCTTTTGTTGTTGGTCCAAGCCAAATTTTTTAATTGGGGTGACTGCACTTGTGTGGTGGTCCAAGATGTGACGTCACCTCAGTCTGTCCAAACGGGCTTGGCCTATGGCCGTCATGTGACTCATGTACTCTCTTGCTCAAGTGGGCATCTCTGGTTGGGCATAATTTATTGTACGGAATCAGACGACCGTTTGTTACCCTCAGCCGATAGTAAGGAATTACGTGAATAGTAATACAAAGTTAATAAAAAAGTAACGACAAAATATTAAATAATAATGAATAGTAAAGAAAATTAAGTAAAGAATAATAATAAAATAATAAATAAGAGCTAATAATATTTGAGAACCTGATTCGGTCGGCTCTATTCATTCGATTTAATTGAAACTTTTATAATAATCTCTATAATCTTGCAGGAATCCGAACGGTACAAGAGCTTGATAAGACAACACATGGATTTGCAAATTGTTCAATCAAGGCTTGACAGAGGTGTCTATGCTGATTGTATCCACAAATTCTTTCGCGATCTTCTGCTCTTATTCAATAACGGTGTCATCTTCTTCCGTAGAAGTTCTCCCGAGCACGTAGCAGCCAGAGAGCTACGAGGTCTTGTACGGAAGGAACTGAACGATAAGGTCCCGAAACCTCAAACAACACAAGTGAAACCCGAGCCCAAGAACGAATCCGATTCACTCTCTAAACCCAATAAGTCCTCTACCATGGTTGCATGTGGGAAACAAAGTTCTATGAAGGCACTGATTACCGAAGGTGCAAACAGAAAAATAGATAAAAGAGAAAGAGAACTTGAGGAAAAACCAAATGCTAGTCAGAAGAAGAATGACGCTTCTTTTGTCAAGATAGAGGAGAAGGGTATAAGGAAGAAAAGGACTAAGGAAAGATTGGGCGGGAGAGGCTTGAGAACGAACAACAAAGGTGGTGGTGACATAAAGCATGAATATGGCGGAAATGAGCTCAGTTCTCACGATGCTCTGGAGGTTAAGATGGAGAAGAAGGAAAACACGGTAAAGAAGAAGCAAGGTGCGGCAAGTTTCTTGAAAAGAATGAAGCAGAACTCACCCGGCGAAGTGCTAGCGGATGCAGATGATTCAGATGAAGATAGCAAAGATGATAGAAGTGAGGAGAAGAAGAAGACAAGGGGTAGAAGAAGGGAAGTGATCAAGATAGAGGAGAGAGTTACGAGGAGTTGTAACGGTGGTGGGAGAGGGGAAAGGAGGAGAATACTGGAAAGGTGAAAAGAGGGGTGGGGAGGCCGCCAAAGAGGCTTGAGTCTGTATCTGCGGCTGCCACGGGAAAGAGGGGGAGAGAGAATGGGGAATCCGTGGTGGTGGGAGGTGGAGGCAGGTCAAGGAAACGCTCAAGAAGGTGACTGATTGTTGTATAATGTATATTATAATCATATAGTGTCTTCGGCCTTTTGTCATTTTTTTTTGCCTTTCGTTTTTCTAAGCGTTCGGCCTTTTGATTTGTTACCAAATTCAGTGGGTTTACCTACCCGTAAAGAAGGAAAAGAATTCAGAGAGAGAGAGAGATTATGATAATGTATGTGGCGGCCACTGCATATCCACAGCATGTTAGAGGTAGTTCGACGTTTCAATGTAGATTAAGGCTCGGTCTGGAGATATAAAATTTTTCATTTCTCTTATCATTATAATTTTTTAAAATTTTCACACAAAAAATATAATAAATAATTTAATTTTTTCAAATTCTAAACTAAAAATATTATTAAAAAATGATATTTTATTTAATTTTTAATAAAATATTCTAAACTGCATGATACTACGCAATGTAAGTTATGGTATGATTTCTAGATCAGTGGATCAAAATAAGGTAGGATATAAGATAATTTTTAAATTACTAGAAATGGTGGCCTACGAAGATCTCCGATACTTTCCCCATTAAGGGAAAGTCCAGGTTATTTCTGTCCCATCTAACCCATCCACTTTCTCTAGGTGGCCGGAAAACAAATGTCTACTGTGAATAATTACTGCCTTTTGCTCCATAAAAGTTTTAACCAAATGGAAAGTTCTAAAATTTCAGTTCATACATACATATTCCCTCGTTCGCTCTCATACGAAATTAGTGTGTTCTTATTATTGCAGAATTAGGCCGTTGTTAAATTCATCTGAATTCAATTCAATCTAGTCTAATTTTAAGTTAAGTCTAACATCTAAATGTCTAATTCTTAAATTCATCTTAACTTAAAACTTCTTTATACGTGAGACATATAATTTTTTTTAATTCAACATTTTTTTACACATGGAATTCATAATTTTTTTAACTACTCATAAATATATTAAAACTTATCTTAACATTTAAATATATTTAAATTCATTTTAAGTAAATTTTATAAAATTTACTTTATAATCTTAATTTATTATTATTCATAAATAATTCAATTTAGCTCAACATCCGAACGCAACTTTAATTGAAGCCCCATTTTCTTGTTTCTGGTACCTAATGGTGATATTTCCCGAGTGAAACTGCTAACCTAGAGCCAGAGGAGTGGCTTGATTTTGATATTGAACCTGATTTATGGAATGTTTGGACTTAAAAATTTCTTGAATTTTCTAAAAATAGGATTGATTTAATAGTTAATGATTAGTGTGATGTCAACAAGATGGGATGAAAGTAAGATGAATACAGCATATAGATGAATCCTGTAAAAATGGTGGAGTTAATAACAACAGAATCAGTTGTACTCGAAAGCTACGAGGTGTTCTTTGGTTGCATTAAGGATCGGAAGCTTTACCCTTGATGGCTTATTGACGCAATAAGACCTCTGAGGGCAGAAGGTAATGTACGTAACTTGATCAGACTCGGTTTGAAGACTGTACAGATGCTGTCCAGCACCGTATCCCCCAAGAAGTTGGTATGACCTCTCTGATTGATCCATTGCAAGACAAATGTCATCAGTGCCTGTGAAAAATCCAAGAAACCAGTTTCACTTCTGTACGAGAAAAAGTGTTGACAGAACAGAAATCAATGACATCATCGATATAGCAGTATATAGAGCTCGCTCACTCACATGCAGCTAATTCGATCTGGGTCTCGTAAATGAAATCCAGAGCTGCAGATATCTCTCGCTCAAACTCATGAAATGGTCCGCTCTCAAAATCCATCTTTCTCAGTTTACATAGTCCCTCTCCCAGCTCCATCATGGCTCCTCTATGGTTCTAATTCACCACAAACAATCATAACTCGTAAACCAAATATTTGTTGTTCGTGGTAGAGGAGATTGAGAGTTGCAATTGTTAAAGCCAAACCGCCAAAAATAAAGAAGAAGAAGGTTGTGTACCAACCTGATTAAAGAGGTGATGAAATCCCACTGCACATTGCAGAATGCCGTGAATCAGAGTTCTTGTAGGCTCTTGGGCGTCGTTCCAGAGAGCTTCAAGAAAGTCATGGCATTTATAGTATTCTCTGTCATTGAAGAGCGCGACCGCTTCTTCAAATTCATAATCATCTCTGTCATCTTCATCCTCCACAGCAGAGAACCGATACGAAAGGCGGAAGGAATAGTTGGAAAAGTTTCTCGTGGGTTTGCAGGGTTTTGCAGAATGAGCTTTGGGGTATGGAGATGGTGAATAATAAAACGTGGTAGTATCGTTATGAGGAAAATAACGAGAGAATGAAGAAAGAGAAACAATACTGAGAGCAGTAAAGGATGGAAGCGCCATTGAAGATTAGTCTAATTAATGGTACAAAGTACATATTTTTGAAGTTGCTTATCCACAAAAGAATGTTTATGTGGTGGAGGCTCAAAGTTGGGATTTCCACGCGATTGGTCCGAGTCTCGCTCTCACGTGGGAATACAGCCCCAGGTGCTAAAAGCAAATAAGATTAATGGCGAAGCAACGCCTCAAACTGCCAGTCCCGACAGCTCCAGAAACGAGGAACGAGCACAAGAAGAAGAAGAAGAAATTGATTTTGGCTCCTGGCGGCGGCGAAGATGGCCCGACTGCTTCCGGAGCTACCTGAATGGGAAGTTCAGGTGTAAAATTTATTGGGTTTTATAGCATATTAACTATTCTGGTAAAAAGACCGTCTCTTGTTTCTTGCCCACTCAATCATCTGTGAAAGAAAAAAAAAAAAAAAAACAAAAAAGAAAATTTATTGGACAAGGTTACAGATTGGCTCTTTCAATTCAATATGAAAATGCTTGTTAACTGGTGTTGCTTGATCTTTTGCTATGAATTTGTATATCATAAAAGTTCTGATAATCTTACCCCTTTTAGATTCATCCCCTGAACAAATTTGTTTTTGTTACTTAGTGGCTTCACAGTTAGTGCTTGAGATTCAAGAAAATCCCAGAAGAATTTTGGTGCTAGTAGAGATAGATCGTTACAGGTGTTTGGTGTTGAAGTAGCGTTTATTGATAAAAGTTGACAATTTTCCCAATTCCTTCCCATGAAACATGAAATTGATGAAGTAATCCTAGATTTTTGATCGAGTAGGTCGGATCATGATCATGCCCTGCCAAGAAAAGAGTTGCATGTGGTTCTAATTGAGAATATCTTCTCTTACTAATTCCAGTGATGGAAGGGACAGATTGGAAAATTTTACTGGATGCTGTTAGGTATGCCACTGGAAAAGAAGATGATCTTGCTGCATCTGACTATTTTAAAAATCAGTATCACTTTCATTTGTAAGACGCATTTCAATTTTCTCTCAAAAATGGATTCTTGATTTCCCGTTGCAGTTATTTCATCTTTTATCTTGTCTAAAGTTGCCGCGGTTATTGAAAACCAGCCGATATGTGGTCAACTGGTTCCAAGAACCATCTTAGAAATAAATTTTCTATAGAAGTGATGTCAATGATAATATCTTTTTGTCTGACTTTATTTTGGGAAGGCTACATAACCATATTGTAATTCCAAATCGTGTAAATATATATGAGGAAAAAAGGTTTAATCTTTTTTTTTTTTTTTCCAGGTCATCAAAAAGTTACAGGTCAATGTGGAAGGCAACTGATGCTGTTATAAATTTACATTGTCTTCAGACAGGGCCAATGATATTCGTTGCAAGCTGATATACAATATGTCGATGCAAGGTGGGGATCCAACTATTGCATCCACTCCGTGACTATCTTGCACGGGAAGCTTGACAGGCTTACCACCTTGATGTTGATGGGTTTGTGATTCCTTCCTTTTTTCCATTTATCTGCATAATCTTCTACCTATCAGATCTGTACTGTATATGATTACATCTGAGATAATCTATTTAAGTCTCTACAAATTTACTTATTTGAGTCTATATATGTTGTTTATAGAATAATTCAAGTGAGCACACACAAAGAAATACAAGTATCAAATAGCTAGGAGTGATGAAATCTATTTTATTACTTATAGAGGGTGTTAGATCTTTAAAAACAGCAATCACTTGCTCTATTCTCAAAGCATGTGTAAATCAAGTAGTTAGAGAGAAACTCATACCTTGACCATGGAGATGGTCTTTTCATTTGTGTTTGGTGCCTCTCCGGTTGATGCACTGTAAAGACTAAAGAGAGTAGAAAAGTGTTTGTGCAGAGGAGATAAATACCTCTATCCCAGTTAACAAAATGAGGATGGAATTTGGTGGGCCGACTGCATATACATAGGATGAGACTAAGGGCTTCCTCAAGTGTCCACAAAGTTGGTCCAGTTCATGATGGGCCCACAACTAAATGACTATGCTTGTCCATCCGAAAGGAAATGGCAGGGCAGTCTTAAGACTGGAGTTTCATAAAGGTCCCTGCTTTGGCATCAATTACTTGGTAGCATCGTAGCCCTATTGCAGGTAAGATACAGTCTTGGATGTCTGATATCACTTCTTCCTTTTGTACGTGGGATGAAATGTTTCTCAGAATGTCTTTTAGGGGAAACTCTAAGGACTTAGGATTAACTTGTGATTAGAAAAGTGCATCGTACTCTTCTCTTGTGTCACATCACAGTATGCTTATCCAAAAAACAAAGAGGTTAGAATCATGCTACCATCCAAAACACCTTCGGCATATCCATGCTGATATTGAACAATTAATTTTTTTCTAGTCAGGATAGGACTACCTAATCAAAAGAAGGAACTTCTAGAGCTCCAAGAATTTTGCAGACTATTCCTGGATAGTAATGAATATCTTAATAGCTTTGGAAAAAAATACAGTTTGCGTCCTTTAACTAGCAGAAGCTTTACACTTTGTACTTTAAACTATTAAAATTAATGACGCATTGCCCCTCAAACTATCCAAAACTTATTATGTATATATTCTATTAGAATCCAATAGTCAAGATCATGCCACATGATCTATTTTTCATCTTTCTAATGATTATAATTGAATGAGAGTGCTACTTGTTGGTTTTTAATATCTGACGGGTGACGTGTATTTTGATCATTTTATGTGTAAAGTGTAAAATGCCTAAGAGTTGGAAGGTGCGGAATGTTTTTTCTCTGAAAACTCGAGCATTCCTTGGATAACACGCAGAAGGGCCAAATTGGAGATGGCCATCAGTGGTCTCCTTAGAGTGGCATTGAGTTGATTAGGAAAACCCCAATTGGATTCGAACAAAGTAGTTTCAATAGAGATAATTACTGTGGTATGGAGGGGTCTCAAAGTGGTATTATCTCGATCAGGAGTGCATGGAAGTCCACGGTTGACTTGGTATGGTAAAAATATTAGAACTAAATCCACCAAAAGGGAAACTTGAGAAACCAAACTGATAGTTGAGATTTTGTAGATACATATGGGAAAGATCTTATTCACTTTCATTGATGTATAAACATATATATACACTACATGCAATTGACACTTATACCCTCATACACTTATACTAATTACAAACATGTCCTCTAACACTCCCCCTCAAGCTGGGGCATATATATCATGTAAACCTAGCTTGAAACAAATAAGTTTTAACCGACTCCAACACAAAAACTTAATAAACACATCTGCGAGTTGATTGGCAGACTTCACAAAAGGTGTATCAATGTCACCACTTAGTATCTTATCTCGAATGAAGTGATAATCAATCTCTATATGTTTAGTTCTCTCATGGAACACAGGATTAGAGGCAATATGCACTGCGGCTTGATTATCACAAAATAACTGAAGAGGGGTAGGAGTTGGAAACCCAATCTCTTGAAGGAAGTGTTGCAACCATGCCAGCTCACTAGTAGTGTGAGCCATTGCCCTATGTATACACTACATACAATTGATACTTATACCTTCACACACTTATACTAATTACAAACATGTCCTCTAACAGGATTAATTTACAATTTCAAGAAAGAAGATCATGCACTGATGGCTTTCAATGAAATCTGGCCAAGCACATTCCTAGCATTACACACAGTCTATTTTTCACGTTTTCCAGAAACTCAAAATATACAACTCTCCAATTACGGTTGAAAATCAAAGGACCAATGACTCCCAAAAATCCTGTAATGAGGCCAAGAATAGTACTAATATGACTCCATCTAATTGCAGGTCCATCATCCTCATCTTGAATGTCTTTGTTGCTATGAAGAATAGGGGCACACTCGTATGGAAGGGGGGCTCCACAAAGTCCAGGATTGCCCTCATATGCAGAGACATCAAAGCTCTGAAGCTGAGTTCCTGATGGTATTTCTCCGTAGAGATTGTTGTTTGCAACGCTAAACTCATGCAAGAAATGCAGACTAGCGAATGATTTTGGTATTTCGCCAGACAACTGATTTGCAGAGAGGTCCAATCTTTCCAAGTTTGTAAGCTCAGATATTTGGTCTGGAATGTTTCCTGAGAAGTAGTTATGGCTAAGATTCAGACCATTAAGGTTCTTCAAATGACCAATCTCAAGGGGGATGTTACCACTAAGACTGTTGTTTTCAAGGGATATTTTTGGTCCCATGTTGGATAGGGAATTGAACTCCAAAAGGCTACCATTTCCTATTGCAAAGATTGAAAAAATCAAAGACCTATTGTCCATTAAAGCTTGTTCTGATACCAATGCTGGCAATGCACAAAGTTCTGTAGGGATTTCACCCAAAATCAAGTTATTAGACAAGTTTATACGAGAGAGCCTTGGTAGAGTCGACAACCATCCAGGAATTGAACCTGTGATACGATTGAAACTTAGACCCAAGATTTCTAGCTTCTTAAGCTTTGATAACCAGATTGGCAATTGACCTGTGAGTTGACAACGAGCGAGACCCAAGTATTGGAGATTCCGAAATCCGTCAGGATCAACTATGCTGTCCTCTGTTGGCAGGGCCTCGTGCAAAAAATTCTTTGTAAGGAGGAGTATGCTAAGACTCTTGCAACGCATCAGAATGTTGATTGCCCCTGTGACATTGGTTAGCCTGTTGTAGCTAAGTGAAACAAAGGACAATAATTTTAATTGAACCACCTCGGGTGGGATTTGTCCCTCTAGTTGATTTCGGGCAATTCGAATTGCTCTTAGAGACTTGCATGAGGAAAGGCTTACTGGAAAGCTACCAGTGAAGTTATTTTTCCACAGGTCGAGTGTAGCAAGTTGACGAAGACGGGAGAAATTAAGGGTGGAAATATCTCCGTCAAAGAAATTGAGCCCTAAGTTCAATGTCATTAGGTCTGTGCAATTCATCAAAGATGGGGGCAGTGAACCTGTCAGATGGTTGGTATCAAGGAGTAGATGCTTTAATCTGTTGAGCTTTCCAATATCTACGGGGAGCTTGCCACTCAATTCATTGTCATATAACTCAAGGCAGGTGAGTTTGGTAAGGTTCACAATGTCATTGCTAATGGGACCTGTAAGATTATTGGAAGGTAACGAGATTTCTTCTAACCTTGTCGCACTGTATATATCATGTGGAATTAGTCCTGAGAGCGAGTTGAAACCTGCCTGGAAAATCTCTAGTTTGCTACATCCCCCTAGTCCGTAAGGAATTTGGCCATCATGATGATTAAAAGAGAAATCAAGGAACCTGACAAAGGGAGAATGCATACAGAGGTAGTCAGGAATAGAGCCTGTGAAACTATTGTGGCTTACATTGAGCTTGTCCAAGTTCTGTGCACGTTGGAGGAACCAATATTGGATGATCCCATTGAAGTCATTGTTGGAGATGTCAACTACTCGAAGTGAGGAAGGCCAACCGTTAGACGAGCCATTAGAGGAAAATAATAATGATATATCTCCAGCTAGATGGTTGTTGCTCAAATCAAGGACCTTGAGTTGATTGAAGGAGGAAAAGAATCTCACAGGGAGACAACCTGAAAGTTCATTGTGGGAGAGATTGAGGTGGGAGAGACTTGTGAGGTTTCCAATATAGGGAGGTACACTCCCTCTGAGGCCTTTAGAGGGTAACCAAATACGAGTGACCCGACCTTTATGATCACAAGAAATACCTTCCCAACTGCAACAATCAGTGGCAGACCGATTTAAAGAAGGGGAAGAAGTATAAAAGGGTAGGGACAAGAGATAGTTGCGGTCTTTTTGGTTGCATGCTTGACTTGCAGAGAAAATGCTAGAAAAGAGAAAGAAGGTGAGGAGGAAATCATGAGGCAGAGAGTATTGCATGTTCCTGCTTCGTAAGTTCTGAACTTGAAGGAGCATAACTTGTTATTTATTTCTATCAAATATGCATGTGGGAGAAAGCGCGTGGTAGATGGGGTTGCTTGTGATCAACGTCGTCTTCGAAAATCTCTCATAACCAAGTAGACTTTTTGTATTCGAGAAGAGGAATCTGTAAGAATGGTGAAAATGACATATGAAACAGACAAAACTGAGAGAGGGACCACATTAAACGTATTCTACAATTATAAGAACTAAATTATTTCTGGGTTAAGCATTAAGTACTAATTTAGAGAAAGGGTTCAAATTAGTGAAACCAATTTATAACCGGATTATAATTTAGCCTAATTTCTTGTATTCGTGTTCTATATGATACACCAGCCATGGTTGCAAGTGTTTGGAGTTCCAACTTTGAAAACGCATCAGATGCTTATAAGAGGACGACACACCACTTCCTAATAGATAGCCAAGAGCATCTCCAAACAACATTAATTCTTTAATTTTAGCTAATCAAGAGACTGCATTCTCTATTTGAGCTAATTTCTTCTTCAATAAGTTCTCTATTCATTTATGTATAATCTGTATAATCTGCTAGCTGGAGGTGCCTTCTTTGACCAATATGGGAGAACCACCCACTACTGCGTCCACATGCACCGTTCCAAATTATCTAGATGTCTTTTATAGAGTTAGAGAAGTCTTAGCACTAAACAATCACTACTCAAAAGACTCTAAAAGTCTTTGGAGTGAGCGTTCAACTTGGATTAACATAGATTGAAGATATTCACAGAGACCAAAATCTTAGATCTCCTTCAATACAAGGCACTGAAAAGATTGACGTCAAAACTTATTGTTCCCACCCACAGTTGAGACCACATTAAAAGTCATGGATGATTGTATTCATGATGTTCTATTTGACATATTAAATAATGGTTTGCACTGTACACAAAATAGAACATCGTTAAAAATCTTGCTTGTGCTGTGCAGAAAAAGTCGTCAGCCGTATGGGATGACCATAACTTTCCCGTCTATCACGCTGCCTGCTTTGTTTTTGTTTAAGAGATGAAAATTAAAAATCGAATAAAATATTGTTAGAATATATTTTTTTAATATTATTTTTATTTTAAGATTTGAAAAAGTTAAATTATTTATTTTATTTTATGAGAGAATTTGAAAAAATTATTATGATTAGATGTGATGAAATAGATTGAAAATAATTGTAAAAATAAACAGACCAATCCGTTAAACAACTGCTTTGCGCAATGCAAGTATGCCATCCCCATCGCTCACCTACACAAGACTGGCCAAAGCAAAAACGACAAAATTCGAAAAATCCTTTTGAATTTTGACAAAGCTGAACTGATCATCGTTCAGTCAGTGAGATGGTGGTGAACGACTTTCATTTTATATTTCTTGTCATGGAATATGGGCTTTATGAAGTTTTTTTCTTCTGTTTGTCAATGATGACGGGACTCATGACTCATCTCCTTACTTGACTCGCCTAAGCAAAAAGAGGCCACGAAAAACTAACTTAAATTTTTAGATCAGTTCGGTTTAGATATTAAATTGAGTTGAGATGAGTTAAGTTCTTTATAAATAATAGTAAATTAAAATGATAAAGTGAGTTTTGTAAAATCTACTTAAGATGAGTTTAGATATATTTAGATGTTAAGATAATTTAAATGTATTTATGAGAAGTTGAAAAAGGTTGTAGGTCTTACGTGTAAAGAGTTGTTAAGTTGAAAAAAATTGTAAGTCTCACGTGTAAAGAGGTTTTAAGTTGAGATGAATTTAGTAATTTGAGAGTTAAATGTTTAGATATTAAACTCAACTTAATTCAATCTAACTTATAAACGGAACCTAAATTGTTCTTAATTTTGGTCATTACTTGTTTCTTCTCAATATTATCTTCTTCCATTCTCGGCCCCTACCCTCCTCCCCAGCCCGCCTTCTTATTTTTCACCCGGCCGCCTCCCTTTCTTCTTCAATTTTCGTTTGGATTTCGGTAGATCCACTGATTTTGCTTGTTTTTCTTTGCGATTTGGGTACTAATATTTTTAGATGTTGGTTTGGATATTTTTGATTTTCCACAGACGTGTTCATGATTTGTGTTGATTTTGGTTGCAACTCTTAAACGGTATTACCAACAGAATAACCAAGATTCCTTTTCATATCCCATAATTCAATTTCTATGGTCATAATTGCAGTATGACTATGCTGCGCATTTTACTGTACTATTAAGCAAAATATTTGTACAACATTAGCATTGGAATAGGTACAGACAAATCTAAAATTTGGCTAATATCACATGTTTAGCCTTTTGCTTATTCTATTCAATACTTATTCCCATGTTGGATCATCCATCTATTACAAAAAATAATAAAAAAATATTATTAATTTAATATTTATTATTATTATTATTATTATCTAATTTATTTTTGTCATATTTTGCAATTCTATCGATCAAATGTTAATTAATAATCAAATTATAATTAAATTATTGTTTAAACAATCATATTTTCAATGGTCATATTTAACACTAACAACTACAAAATTTTTAGTTCCATTTGGGAATGATGTAGAGAATGCCAGTGTCTGTGGTGAAAAATACTTCTTTAATAACTTTGATAGGTTGGCTAGTGTCAAAACAATTATTGATGCAGACAATGTCATCAGTCTCTATACTATAAACCTTACATAATTTATTTATTTATTTTTTATTTTTTAAAAAATTTTCTTACCAAATATATAATATATGAATGATGAGTAAAATAATTTAATTAGTTCAATAGAAATAATACAAAATTAAAAATTAAAAAAATTTGTGGCGTGTGGTGTAAGATACGTGTAGCAAAACCCCAAGTCGATTTCAAAGCAGAAAAAATAGAGGGAAAGAGAGGTTTTGTATGTGGACTCGGTGAAAAAAAAAAACAGTAATAAAATAACTTTTGACTGAGCTACAGAAGCAGGCCAAATATGACCCAAGCTCTTGAAATACTGTAGCTCAAAGCCGAATATATTTAGACTTGCCTTATCTAATGTAGGTATTTTTGAGCAAATATTAGGCAAACTTTTGGCTATGTTCGACGTAATCAAGCATTTTCCACATGGTTGCATCATGATTAACTTGTCACATGTACCCTTTTTTCACCCAAGGCTTTGTAAAGATTGCATCGAAAAATGGTCTAAATTACACATTAAGTAAGATTTTTCAATTGGTATGGCAATAATTAGGTTATAGTCGAGCACTAGTATTAGATTATGCATATGTAAATGCAAATCCAATAGAAAGTTTGACTAATAGAATCTCAAAATGTGCTGTATTGAATTATGCCAGTGGAAAAATTGATGATTTTTAGTTACAATAAGTTAGATATTTGGATCATATTTGATAGTTATTATAGAATGTCGGAAGGAAATAAAAAATATTTTCTTTCTTGTAAGCTCTCTCTCTTCCCTTGGTTTTGGCCTCTACTGAACTCTCTCCCTCGTTTTTTTTTTTTCATTTCTTCCCAGTCATCTTCCTCTCCAGCAGCACTTGTGTTTTATTGTCCTTCCATTTTTTATTTTTCTTTTTTTTCCCTGTTGCATTAATAACAGTAATTGTTAAGCCCAATTTTTTTCCTGTAACATTAAGAACATTAATTGTTATATACTGAACGATTGTATTAATTTTCCAATTAATGTTTGTATCATAAATGGTTGTATACTCCAAGTCTCATATTGTATAACATTAATATTTGCATGTAGCTCTTAATTTAGAAAAAAATTAATAGAACAAAAAAATTGAAAAAAAAATTATTAAAATTATAATATTTTATTATTATTTTGACTAATATATAGATCATCCAATGTAAGAATATTTTATATTATTATTTTAACTAATATATGGATAATCCAATGTGAGAATATTTTATAATCTGAGAGCTCATAATATCTCTTGAATTGGTGGCAGTGAGCCGTCAAATTTATGTACTCATTATTGGTCATCCGAAGTGGGGTATATCTCTTGACGTTGCTACAGATTATTGTATTCATCCTGCCAAACTGATTTTGCATGTGGGAAGTTATACATGATTGGGTTTTTTTTTTTTTTTTCCTTCTTCTTTTTAGCTACAAATCTTGGGGATGATTTAGTGAAGGGTATTTGGATAAAATACTAGAATTCCAATGACATCTTTCAATCTAAACTCTGGATGTGAGCAAAGGTATGTGGATTTGTTTATGATATTTTGAATTTGTTACAAAGAATATGATAAGTATATGAGAATTAGGGTCTTGAAATCCATATAGCCTTTTTCCTTGTCAAGCAATTAATGAATGGCAAAGACAATATCACTAATAGGCTAGAACACTCATACTAAGATTATGAAAAGGGAAAATAAAGAGAATTCAAGGGATGAGTAGAATCAATTTTCCCACCAAGATGTTCAAAAGAGGAAGAGCCAAAACCAAACCTGATGTTAAAAATGTGTTTGAGCTAGAATCAAAACCTAATCGAGACCTTTCTTGCAGATAGATTTTGATATGAAATGCTATGATTTCGCCTTTATCCAAATTATTATTCTTTTTGTCATAGAACATACTTGGGTATATATGGCTTCATTTATTTTGTACTTTATTGTATACTAAGAATCAGTAAATGTCTAAGAATGTGCTATTTTCACTTTTTGTAGGGACTTCTTCTATTGGCTTAACGGTTTATATATATATATATATATATATATATATAGGTAACATATATGTCCCCTTGGATCTTTTCACTTGCTGGGTCATTACAAAGGTGTTTTGTGAGGGAAGAAATTCCTAGGGGCCGGGCCCGAAATTTGGCTCAGATCCACGCGCACATACAGGACTCAAGACGGGCCAGGACCACCCTGGTAACCCAAAAGGCCTAGGTGGAATGGCCCAAGACAGGAGTCCTAACAAAAGGACAGAAGACCGAGCCACATGGCACCCCGGATAGAGGCGCCCATGACCTTGACACAAAGGAATGGCCTGGCACCCAAACACACTAATCGTCATAGGCGTCCTTGCCTTTGACACAGCTATCAAGACGACACATGTGGGCAAGCCAGCCTGCCTGGGTCGCATCGCATTTAATGATGTGGGTACAAGCACACATGGTAGGGCCATGTCGCATTCAGGCATCCTGGGGTCAGTACAGAAAGACGCGCCCACCTAGGTGTCAGCAACAACCTAGGGCGGACCTGACAAGTCTAACCGGACGCAGTAAGTTGATAGAGATGTGCAATCCGATACGGATCCGCACACTCGTCGCAATCACTTCGGGACAGACTTCTTTCAGGTATAAATACCCCTATTCCTGCCAAGAAGGGGGTGACTTTCTCTCATTTCAGGTGTTTCGTTGTCCTTCATCCTTCTTTTTTTCCATTTTTTTTCTCTGTTGCATTAATAACAATAATTGTTAAACCCAATTTTTTTCTTATAGCATTAAGAGCATTAATTGTTGTATATTGAACAATTGTATTAATTTTCCAATCAATATTTGTATCATGAATGGTTGTATACTCCAAGTCTCATATTGTATAATATTAATATTTGCATGTAGCTCTTAATTTAGAAAAAAAATTAAAAAATTGAAAAAAAATTTATTAAATTTATAATATTTTATTATTATTTTGACTAATAGATGAATAATCCAATGTGGGAATAAATTCCAAGTGGAATAGCTAAATGTAAAATTATGTTAAATATAACATAATTTTACATTTGCATTTGCATAAATCCAATACTAATGCTCAAAATCAATAGGTTAGAGACTTATTTTTTTTTATCTTCTTTGTTAAAAGACAAAAGCCTTTTCTTTCCATCTCTTTCTTTTTTTTTTTTTTTTTTATCGAGAAATTTAAATATATTTTTCTTTCAGTAAAAAATAAATTTTTTTTTCTTTTTTTCTTTAACGGTACTTAAACTGCCTCGTCAAGGGCTTAACGGCTCCCGATTCATTGTAGCGGAGCAAAGGAATCATATTGAACCTGATATTGAAATATTGATGAAAAGTTGAAACTTGACAAACTAAACTGACAACTAACTCTAGAGACTCCTTCTGCAGCAATCTGGACAGAGACACTGCGATTGTCACATAGACCCTATCTTTTAATTTTTCTAGAAATAAAATATATGCGACTCTCCAATTATGGTTCAATGCCAGAGGACCAAACACTCCCCAAAATCCTGTAATGAAGCCAAGCGCCACAATAATATGAAACGTCCATGGGATTGAATCTCCATCTTTCTCATCATGAATGTCCTTAGTCTCTTGTAAGATGGCCACGCTTGGGAAATGGGGCACCACAAAGTTTAGGGTTGCCCTTGTATGCAGAGGTATCAAAGCTTTGGAGCTGAGTGCCTGATGGTATTTCTCTGTATAGCTTATTGTCTGTAACACTAAAATTACGCAAAAAATACAAACTAGTTAGTGAATGCTGATATTTCACCAGAAAACTGATTTGCAGAGAGACCCAGATCTTCCAAGTTTGTGAGCTTCGATATTTGGCTTGGAATGTTGGCTAAGGTCCAATGAACCAAGTAGCTTCAAACGTGCTATCTCTACAGGAATGTGGCCACTGAGATATTGTTTCTAAGGACTATATTTGGGTTCCAGTTGTAGATGGAGTTGTACTGGTGAAACCAACGACTGTTTATGCTAAAAATTGGTAAAAGAAAAGAGCTATTATCTCCTAGATCCTGTTCTGATACTAGTGCTGGCAATGCACAAAGTTTCTTTGGAATTCACCTGAAATGATAATATACGGCCAAATTGGAGATGGCCATCGGTGGTCTCCTTAGAGTGGCACTGAAGTGATTAGGGAAACCCCAATTTGATTCGGACAAAGTAGCTTCAATAGAGATAATTACCGTGGTATGGAGGGGTCTCAAAGTGGTATTATCTCGATTAGGAGTGCATGGAAGTCCACAGTTGACTTGGTATGGTGAAAGTATTAGAACTAAATCGACCAAAAGGGAAACTTGAGATACCAAACTGATAGTTGAGATTAATTTACAAATCAACAAAGAAGATCATGCATTGATGGGTTTCGATGAAATCCGGCCAAGCACAATCCTAGCATTACAAATAGTCTATTTTTCACGTTTTCCAGAAACTCGAAATATACAACTCTCCAATTATGGCTGAAAATCAAAGGACCAATGACTCCCCAAAATTCTGTAATGAGGCCAAGAATAGTACTAATATGACTCCATCTAATTGCAGGTCCATCTTCCTCATCTTGAAGCACTCCAAAAAGATGATGCCACATCATTGAAATGATGATTGATGGAGACTGGCCGTCTTCTGTGGTTGAGTTTGAAATTTGGACGCTTCATGCATTTGAGATAAATAGGAATTTTCTAGAGTTGTGAGGTCATGCGAAACAAATAGATGCGGAAATAGGAATTTTTTATGCTGAAATAATACTTGGTCAGCAACTTAGACTCAACAAATTAAGCCTATGAAAACGATCAAAGTTAAAAATACTGTATCTTTGTTGAGTCCACTATAGTGAGTTTTTATACAATCTAATTAAAGTTTGACCAAAATATAATTGTGCTGAATCAACTACTAGTGCTCTTAGTATAAGAACTAAATTATTTCATAAATTATTTCTGGGCAAGTATCCAGCCATGGTTGCATGTGTTTGGAGTTCAACTTTGAAAGTGCATCAGATGCTTGAGCATTCCCAATGAGTTATGTAAAATTCATATTTTTGTAAAATTTAAAGAAAATAACTCAAAAGTGGCGTCCAACCGATTATGTATTTCGTCTTTATTTTTCAAATAACTACAGTGATCCCACTACATTTAGCTGATACCGTTCACACTTCTAAGATCTCGTTTGTTTTCACAACACTTTTCATTTCATCTCATCTAATCATTATAACTTGATCAAATTTTCATATAAAATAAAATAAATAATTCAACCTTTTCAATTTCTAAAATAATAATAATATTAAAAAAATATACTAATAATATTTTATTCAATTTTCAACTTTTATCTCAATTCATCCCATTTTATTTGCGAAAACAACAATGTTGGTTTTTAATTAACATTATGTTTAATTCATTTCTCTCTCCTCCAGTTCTTTTTTCATTGTTGCTTTTGTTTTGCCTAGTTTAATTTCAGCCCATGTTTTGTTTGGCGCCATCTTGTCCTCCAGTAAAACTGAATCTGTTGTTCATCGATTTCATCATCGAGTTTTCTCGTGCAGAAAAAATGGCTGCCTCGTTTTCGTCTGGCAACACCGGCACTAGAAGTAACAAAATCCTCTCTTTTGTCCTCTCTTCGAACACCCCAAAATCGTAGAGGCTGTCTCGTATAATTTCTTTTCTCAATTTGTTGAATTTTTCCCTCTTAAATTCAGGATCTGATTAGCTCTTCCAAAAAAGGTATTAAGTTTTTAACTTTTACGTTCTTCACTTGAATCAAATGAGGTTTTGTTTATGAGATTATAGGGTTAAAATGGCAGCAAGCGAAGCTATTTGAAACGGAAACAAGTTGCTTCGATTTAGAGTTTTGTAAGAGATGAGATCTGAGAAGATATTGTAAATATTTAAGATATCAAGATATTATTAATAGTTTGAGGAAATATTTAAAATGATTAAAAAATATTAAAACAAGAATATTTAAATGATTTAAAAAAAAATAGATAAATTAATGTATATATTGTAAAAATTAGTATATAAAATAGAAAGAATATATTTTGATAATATATTTTAAAGAATAAGACAAGGAAGGAAAATGATAAGATTATTATCATTCTATTGCTATTAACTACTCTTTTTGTATTTGATTTTTTTTTAAATTTATTTTTTTACTTAATTGTTAAGGAAGTGAATATTAATAAAATTTTATCTTTTTTAAAATTTTCTTTAATGACTAAGAATGTTAAAAAAAATTTGAAAAAAATGATAAAAAAAGCTAAGAGCCTAAGAGCATTCACATTCGTCTCCAAGTGCTCTGGAGCCAAATTATAGAGAAAAAAATATGAGAAGTGAAGAAAAGCGGACTTTGGCGGACTTCCCAAACTAAGTTTTGATTTTAGGACTAGTACAGTTGCTCCCCAAATTAGGGCATGCCTGTTAGGAATTTGAACCTACTAAATTTACCCTAGACTTCACTTTTTGGTGAAATATGAAAAAAATCAGAGAAATAATAACAACACAAGAATTTACGTGGAAACTCCCAAAAACAGGAGAAAAACCACCAGACCTAGAGAAGAAAATACATTATGTGAAAAATTATTACAATCACACAATTTTTCTCCTTACCCCAAATGACACCCACAAAGCTTTCCCACTAGTAAAACTTTAACTCTCACCTCTTTTCTTTTTACAAGAAAAAGATAATAGAGGACTTTTCTTAGAGTCACAAGTTACTAATTAAGCTTATGACTTGGTGTATTTAACTAGGAGGCTAAACCTCCTTTTTATAGGCCATGGGGCCTCCTCCTTATTTTTCTCCCACCGATGTGGGACTCCAAAGGAGCATAAACCCAACAATCTCCACCTTGCGACTTTGGTCGATCCCACAGCCACGCTCCACCGCAATGAAGATCTTCATAACTTCTGCTATCATGCTCCACCATAAAAGCATAACCACTCAGAATAAACCAATTCTAAGCATTTCAATTTCGGCCCATGTCGAAAATAACCTTGTTGAAAAATTATGGTGCAACTTCCACGTTTGGCTTTCCTGGAAGTTCATCAGCCATCGACATAAATTTTCACCACACACCCTACATTAATGCCAAACCAATGCATGTGTGCAAACTTGTAGACCCACCAACATTAACACATCCTCTATCATGGCAACTTTGGGAATTAGCGGCATGCCATGAGGATGTACATGTCCCTTTAACAGACATCGTTTTCCATGGAGAGAGACACAACGTTAGTTTCATTACCAGTATCTCCATTTACTGACTTGGAGCCACTTGCCGAACCTGCTCCTGCTCTTGGACAATTTTTCTTGACGTGCCCAGATTGTCCACACCCCCAGTAGACTACTTCATCTTCATGGAGTTCTTCCTCTTCCCATTACCAGCTACTACCAATGCTAAGTTTCCAGATGAACCATTTCTTCCACCACCTAGTCTTCTCTCTTCAGAAAAGAGTTTACTAGTAACTTCTGAAAAAATTATTTTCTCATTCCCATGTATCAAAATAGGCTTCATATGCTCATATGAAGATGGAAGAGACCAGATGAGCCTCAAGGCTTGATCCTCATCATCAATTTTAACTCCAATAGATTCTAGCTCAGAGACAATGCTATTGAGAACACTTAAATGATCTGAAATAGACGTACCTTCACTCATCTGCAGTGTATGAAACTGCTCCTTCAGGTACACCCGATTTGAGACGCCCTTTGTTTGATACAACTCTTCGAACTTTTCCCAGAGTTCTTTTGCCGTAGATATTCCATGAATATTTGCAAGAACATTCTTGGCCAAGCACAGACGTATCGCACTTGCTGCTCTCAAATCCAGATCCTCCCAATCTTCATTGCTCATTACAGATCTGCTCTTTGTTTCATCAGTCACTCTAGTATCACTGCTGACTTCAGGGATTGGTCTGCCCTTCAACGCCTTGTGTAATCCTGATTGAACCAAAATATCCTTGACTTGAACTTGCCACAAGCCAAAATTGATTCTCCCGTCAAATTTCTCCACCTCATATCTGATAGAATTTGAAGCCTTACTTCCTGACATTGCCTCGATGAATTTTACTGTAGAAATGAATGGTACTCACTAGACAGAACTTCAAGGTTCTCAGGAAAGATTGGAGGGTCACACTGGACCACTTAAATACCAATCTCCTAGACAGAACCTCCTTAGACTGTACGTATCCACACTACCACACCAAAGCTCCACCCACCAAAAAGAGCCTAGTGGCTCTGATACCACTTGTTAGGAATTTGAACCTACCAAATTTACCCCAGGATCTACTTTTTGGTGAAATATGAAGAAAACCAGAGAAATAATAACAATACAAGAATTTACGTGGAAACTCTCAAAAACAGGAGAAAAACCACCAGACCCAGAGAAGAAAATACACTATATGAAAAATTATTACAATCACACAATTTTTCTCCTCACCCCAAATGACACCCACAAAGCTTTCCCACTAGTAAAACTTTAACTCTCACATCTTTTCTTTTTACAAGAAAAAACTAATAGATGACTTTTCTTAGAGTCACAAGTTACTAATTAAGTTTATGACTTGGTGTATTTAACTAGGAGGCTAAACCTCCTTTTTATAGACCATGGGGCCTCCTCCTTATTTTTCTCCCACCGATGTGGAACTCCAAAAGAGCATAAACCCAACAATGCCTTGGTGCCAGTGAGAGGTGCCTATAGATTCCGATGTCCCTGTTAACTGCGGCCTAAAACCTAGAGTAAGAGGAGGCGTCTGTACAAGAGAAAATCAAGGGTTTAGAAGGAAAGGAGTACGTGAGACAGAACCATGAACCAAGATAGGGAAACGTGTAATACCCCGTATTTTAGTGTATTTTTACTGAAAGAATTATTTTTATGTAATCAAAATTTATTCTCTTATTTTAAAATTGGTTGAATTTTTAGTAAGTTTATTTCTATGATTTTAATTTGGTGAAAATTATTTTTTTATGTGCTTTCTTAATATTTATTTATTGTTATGCATTTAAATTGCTTTTAATATTGAAATTAATTACCGTGGGATTTAAATTATTTCAATTTGACTTTACCATTATGTTTAAATTATTTTATTTAACTTGTGGTTTTAAAATCATCTCCGTTGGATCATTTTTGTGACCCAAGTTATGAGGATTGGACCTCATTTCTTTTCCCTCCATTTTTCTTCCTCTCATTTTCTTTTCTTTTCTTTCTTTTTTCTTCCTTATTTCCCCTCCCCCGTGCGCGCGGACCCAACCCTCTCTCTCTTTCTCTCTCCCCGCGTCCGTTCCTTCTCCACCAACCAGCGCCCCCGTGCATCGGCGGTGGTCGACACCGCCCAGCCCGCTAGCTTCCCCAGTCGCCGGCGACCTCACCCCACCAATATCACCTCCGTTCGTGCCGCCGTTAACCCCCACGAAGCCCACGAAGCCGCGACACTCTTTCCGCCGTTGCGCCTCCGTCGCACCGCCATTGGCCACCATCTTCCTACCACATCATCCTCAACCTCTTGGCAACCCATTGGACCCAACCCCAGCTCCGATCCGTCACCGGTGAAGCCCCACCAAGCCCATTTCCGATTTGTGCATTTTTGGCCTAAAACCACCCCTTGCGCCGCCACCCACGGCAAACCACCACCACCATTGACTTCACCGACCTCTATAGGCCCTACCCTACCATTTTTGGATCTTCGTTTGTCCTCGTTGAAAAGTGGGTATCTGTGACCCACAGCCACAGTGTATTTTACACTGTGGTGTTGCTCAGACATCACCACTTGCAGCTTCGTGATCCTCCGAAAATTATTATATTGCACTGTAAGTATTTCTCCAAAGAACTTTCGTAATTTAAATGTATTTTTGCACTAACCCATTTCACTGTATTTTTTGGCATGCCGGACTGAGTCCGAGGAGTTCGGGAGTCGGATGGATTTGTGATTGGAGTTGTTTGGTTGGATTTGATTGGATTGGTAATTGTTGGTTTGGATATTGTGTTGGTACATGTGCATTTCATTATTTCATGTATGATCATGTTCATGTGTTTATGAAAACTGGGTTTTCATGTGAGAATGGATTTTTGGTGCGTGTGTATCACGACCCCAAGCCGAGATGGGGTATTAACTCGGTGGAGCTCCTCTGGTTACTCGGGAGCGGAATATACTGAGTAACGTCCCCTGGATTGTCGCCGGGCGACAATGGGATCGGACGAGATGGTCTCATGCCGACTCCATGGTCCTTCTGCTGGCGGGGACTAGAGGATGTCTAGCTACGTACGCACTGGGCGCGGAACTGGGCATCGCTCGTTGCGTAGTGTGGGTGCTTGGCCATGTACGCGCTGGGCGCGGAACTGAGCACCGCTATGAAGCCAGGACGTGCAGATGGTCCATAGGGGAGGCCATGGTGCATATGGAAATAATGCATGGTGCATTTGGAATTATTTCACTATTTTCTGGGAAAATAGTGCGAGTTGGTTTTTGGGTAAATCATTTTCTGGGAAAATGTTTTACGGATATTTTGGGCCAAAATGGGATTTTGGCGTGCGTTGGAAAATTATCATTTTCGGGGAAAATGATGTTTTGTAGAAAAATGCATATTTCATCATGTGCATGCATGTTAGTTGCATTTAATGCATTTTATATTACGTTGTTGTTTTGGGTTATACTTACCTGCGATACCATTTTGTGGTAACGCAGATTTTGATGCAGATGAGGAGGAGGAGGGCGAGCCTGAGGAGACGGCTCCGCCTGAGGAGTGATCTGGGATCACTCGTTTGTATATCTGGAACTATTGTAAATTATTTTATGGATGACTGTATAACTGCTATTTAAATCTTTACTGATGTTTGATTGTAAATAAATTCTAATACTTAGTTGACTATCCGCTGCGTTATTTTATTTGTACACTGTTGCATGTACACACACTGGCACTTCGTTGGGATGTGTGACCGTGTTGTCACCATCCTGGTGTCTCAATCCCTGTGTAATTATATAAGGGGGATTGGGGGCGCCACAAAACGCTCACTGATGTGGGATGGGAACTACGGCGACGAAAATGGAGCCCACGGACAGAGGCGACAACGTACGGCTTGGTCACGCACGGTGGCTGGAACCAAAACAGAGATGAGTGAGAAAAACCTAGAGACTTGCTATGACAGGCACAAAACCACAATGGAATTGAAAACAGATAACGAAGTGAGAGCGATCTGAAAACTTACAGTGAGAGAAACTGAGATGCTTACCGTCATTTCACCAAAACACCGGCGAGGAACTTGCAGGCGACACAACCCACAGAGCAGCGGACGGTAGACTCACAAATCACAAGAGAGGGGCGAGGAAAATGAGAATAAACTGCGTGTGAAAAAGACAATGTGAAAAATTGGCAAGTGTAGTGCATCGTGGACATAGAGAGATACGAAGAACGTACGGGGAATTTACCTATGTGAACAGGGAAATCGGCGATGACGCTGATCGTAGCGGTGGTGTTGCACGACGGGGATGAGTGACTATCGTCAATTGAAGCCCTAGAAACCAACTATGAGGTCTGTCGCACAAAGAAACTGCTGGGTGAAAGGAGAGGGAGAAACAGAGTGCGTGAGAGAAAATGGGGAGGAGAGAAACTGAGGAAAGGAGAAACCGATTGGGAGGGGAAAAAGAAGAGGGACTTTACAACTTACCAAAACGGCGTCGTTTCCTTTAAACGGGCCAAGTCGTGGGCCTGGATCTGGGCTTGTAATCACTACTAAAAGGATTCTCAAGTCTTTGAATTGAGCGTTCAATTTGGATTAACATAGATGGAAGATATTCTGAGAGATCAAAACTTTAGATCTCTTTTAATGTAAGGCACTGAAGATTGATGTCAAACCTTATTGTTCCACAGTTGAGATCGCATTAAACGTAAGAGAAATGATATTTATAGTTATGGAATGCGCAAGAACAATATAATCATTTGAAAAATGTGAGTAAATAAGAGATGGCCGTATGAAATTTTTTCTTTTTAATAGTAGACTCTACTCTTTTTCAAAACGATTGTGTGGCGCTTACGCACTTCACGACTGTATATAACATTACAACGTAATCTAGAACATTTTGAAACTAATAAGAAGTGAATGGTTCATATATATTCATGATCTTGAATGGTTCAAAAACTTGACCATATATATATCAACTTGAATGATGTTGAATGTTGATGTAAAGATAATAAGAACTGAACTGACCATATATATAAAAACTTGACTGGTTCAAAACGTCTTGAATGACTGTATTGATCATGATGTTCTATTTGACATGTTAAATCATGGCCGGTTTGTGTTATACACAGAAAATAGAACATTAAAATTCTTGTTTGTATTCTGCGCAGAAAAAGTCATTAGGCGTCTGGCGAAAGCAAATTAAATTCGAAAAATCTTCATCTAAGAAATCTTCTCAAACTTAGATTTGGAAACTCATGTCCTTACTCGACTACTTGCCTAAGAAAAAAGAGCTACTGAGAAAAAAGCGTACATTTTTAGACTAAATTGTTATCAATTTTGGTCATTACTTGATCTTTCTATTCTCAATATATTCTTCTTCTATTCTCCGTTGCCTTCCTTCCTCCCCGGCCAACCTCCTTATTTTTCACCTGGCTTAATTCCTCACTTTCGTCTTCGATTTTGGTTTGGATCTCAGTAGTCGATCCACTGTTTTTTTTTTTTTTTTTTTTTTTTTTTTTTTTTATGCAATTTGGGTATATTTTTTAGATTTTGGTTCGGGTATTATTTGATTTTCCATAGAAGTGTTGATTTCGGTTGCAACGCTACACAAATACTCTAACTCGGCCTCTTACAAGATATACAAGTTAATCAATGAAGCCTTTTCCACATGGCTGCATCATGTTTATATATCTTGTCTCATATACCCTTTTTTCACCCTAGACTTTGTGATTAAGACTGCATCGAAAAATTGTCCAAATTACACATTTAAGTAAATTTTTCACATGGTATGCCATTAATTAGGTAAGAAATTAAACTTATGAATCGAAAGATTCAAATATGCATGCTTACATGAAATATGGGATTGAGGAAAGCAAATGGTTAATGTTAACTATTTTGTTTTTTTTTCTTAATCCGATAGAAAGATTACAATTACCAATGACAGATCAAGGCGAAATGAAAACAAACAACAAAGAAGCAAGCCATAAAAGACCATGTACAACTCCCGATTCATTGTAGCCGAGCAAGGGAATCATATTGAACTTGATATAGAGCATAAGAACGTCTAAATTGATGAAAAGTTGAAACTTGAGAAACTAAACTGACGACTAACTCTAGAGAGCCCAATTTATTACTCGAAGAACATCATGTATATACTAGGGCTCCTTCTGCACAATCTAGCCAGAGGCAGTAGTACTGGCTGCGATTGTCTCATTGAGCCTATCTTTTAACTTGTCTAGGAATAAAAAATATGCGACTCTCCATTTATGGTACAATACCAGAGGTCCAAACACTCCCCAAAATCCTGTAATGAAGCCAAGCGCCACAATAATATGAAACCACGGGATTGAATCTCCATCTTCCTCATCATGAATGTCCTTGTCTCTACTCATGTCTCTTGTAAGATTGCCACACTTGGGAAGTGGGTCACCACAAAGTCCAGGGTTGCCCATGTATGCAGAGGCATCAAAGCTTTGGAGTTGAGTGCCTGTTGGTATTTCTCCGTATAGTTCATTGTCTGCAACACTTAAATAATGCAAAAAATGCAAACTAGTTAATGATGCTGGTATTTCCCCAGACAACTGATTTTCAGAGAGGTCCAGATCTTCCAAGTTTGTGAGCTCCGATATTTGGCTTGGAATGTTGCCTGAGAAGTTGTTATGGCTAAGGTCCAATGTACGAAGTTGCTTCAAACGTGCTATCTCTACAGGAATGTGGCCACTGAGACTGTTGTTTCTAAGGACTATATTTGGCTTCCAGTTGTTGATGGATTTGTACTCGTGAAGCCAGCGATTCATGTTTATGTTAAAAATTGGTAAAATAAAAGAGCTATTATCTCCTAGATACTGTGCCGATACTAGTGCTGGCAATGCACAAAGTTCCTTTGGAAATTCACCAAAAATGAGGTTATTAGACAATTGTAAAGAGATAAGTCTCGGAAGGGTTGGCAACCAACCAGGAAATGGACCTGTGATACGATTGGTATTTAGATTTAGAATTTCTAGCTTCTTAAGCTTTGATAACCAGATTGGCAATTGACCTGTGAGTTGACAATGAGAGAGACACAAGAATTGGAGATTCCGAAATCCGTCAGGATCAACTATGCTGTCCTCTGTTGGCAGGGCCTCGTGCAAAAAATTCTTTGTAAGGAGGAGTATGCTAAGACTCTTGCAACGCATCAGAATGTTGATTGCCCCTGTGACATTGGTTAGCCTATTGTAGCTAAGTGAAAGGAAGGACAAGAATTTTAATTGAACCACCTCCGGTGGGATTTGTCCCTCTAGTTGATTTCGGGCAATTCGAATTGCTCTTAGAGACTTGCATGAGGAAAGGCTTACTGGAAAGCTACCAGTGAAGTTATTTTTCCACAGGTCGAGTGTAGCAAGTTGATGAAGACGGGAGAAATTAAGGGTGGAAATATGTCCTCCAAAGAAATTGGGCCCTAAGTTCAATGTCATCAGGTTTGTGCAATTCATCAAAGATGGGGGCAGGGAACCTGTCAGGTGGTTGGTATCAAGGAGTAGATGCTTTAATCTGTTGAGCCTTCCAATATCTACGGGGAGCTTGCCACTCAATTCATTGTCATATAACTCAAGGCGGGTGAGTTTGGTAAGGTTCACAATGTCATTGCTAATGGGACCGGTAAGATTATTGGAAGGTAACGAGATTTCTTCTAACCTTGTGGCACTGTATATATCATGTGGAATTAGTCCTGAGAGCGAGTTGAAACCTGCCCGGAAAATCTCTAGTTTGCTACATCCCCCTAGTCCGTAAGGAATTTGGCCACCATGATGATTAAAAGAGAAATCAAGGAACCTGACAAAGGGAGAATGCATACAGAGGTAGTCAGGAATAGAGCCTGTGAAACTATTGTGGCTTACATTTAGCTTGTCCAATTTCTGTGCACGTTGGAGGAACCAATATTGGATGATCCCATTGAAGCCATTGTTGGAGATATCAACTACTCGAATTGAGGAAGGCCAACCGTTAGACGAGCCATTAGAGGAAAATAATAATGATATATCTCCAGCTAGATGGTTGTTGCTCAAATCAAGGACCTTGAGTTGATTGAAGGAGGAAAAGAATCTCACAGGGAAACAACCTGAAAGTTCATTGTGGGAGAGATTGAGGTGGGAGAGACTTGTGAGGTTTCCAATATAGGGAGGTACACTCCCTCTGAGGCCTTTAGAGGGTAACCAAATACGTGTGACCCGACCTTTATGATCACAAGAAATACCTTCCCAACTGCAACAATCAGTGGCAGACCAATTTAAAGAAGGGGAAGAAGTATTAAAAGGAAGGGACAAGAGATAGTTGCGGTCTTTTTGGTTGCATGCTTGACTTGCAGAGAAAATGCTAGAAAAGAGAAAGAAGATGAGGAGGAGATCATGAGGCAGAGAGTATTGCATCTTCCTGCTTCGTAAGTTCTGAACTTGAAGGAGCATAACTTGTTATTTATTTCTATCAAATATGAGCGTGGTAGATGAGGATGCTTGGGATCAACTTCGTCTTTGTCTCTCATAACCATGTAGACTTTTCGTATTCGAGAAGAGGAATCTGTAAGAAAGGTGAAAATGACAAAACTGAGAGAGGGACCACATTGAACGTAGTCTACAAGTATAAGATCTAAATTATTTCTGGGTTAAGCATTAAGTACTAATTTAGAGAAAGGGTTCAAATTGGCAGCGAACCTGAACTTAGGGAAACCAATTTATAACCTTACTATAATTTTGCCTAATTTCTTGTATTCGTGTTCTATATGATACACCAGCCATGGTTGCAAGTGTTTGGAGTTCCAACTTTGAAAACGCATCAGATGCTTATAAGTGGATGACACACCACTTCATAATAGATAGCTAAGAGCATCTCCAAACAACTGGCTCGTTTGATTACATAAAATTAAACTATCTCGTCTCATTTTATTTTATTTTATATAAGTATTATAATTTTTTCAAATTCCTATACAAAATATAATAAACAATTCAATTTTTTTATAAAAATATGTTATTTAACTTTCAACAAAATATCTCATTTTATCTAAACTACATAATTAAACGAGGTTTAATTTTAGCTAATCAAGAGACTGCATTCTCTATTTGAGCTAATTTCTTTTTAAATAAATTCTCTATTCATTTATGTACAATCTGCTGGAGGTGCCTTCTTTGACCATGACTAGTCCCGATATGGGAGAACCACCCACTATTGGGTCCACAGCACCGTTCCAGTTACGTCTTTGTCTAGGTGTCTTTTGGTTACGTTTAGATATTGAATTGAAATGAGTTAAATTGAGTTGAGTTGATAAAATATTATTAGAATATTAATTTTTATTATTATTATTATTTTAAAATTTAAAAAAATTAAATTATTTATTATATTTTGTATTGATATTTGAAAAAATTATAATAATAAATTAAGATGAATTGAAGTGAATTGTAATTCCAAACGAAGCCTGTTAGAAGACTTAGCACTAAACAATCACTACTCAAAAGACTCCAAAGTCTTTGGAGTGAGCGTTCAACTTGGATTAACATAAGATAGAAGATATTCAGAGAGATCAAAAGCTTCCTTCAATGAAAGACACCGAAAAGATCGACGTCAAAACTTATTGTTCCACAGTTGAGACCACATTAAACGTCATGAATGATTGTATTCATAATGTTCTATTTGATATGTTAAATCACGGTTTTATATTAAATCATGGTTTGAAAAAGTTACAGTCGTTTGGTATGACCATAACTTTCCGTCTATCACGCTGCCTCGTTTGTTTTTGTTGATAAGAGGAGATAGGATAAAAATTAAAAATTAAAAAATATATTATAAAAAAATATTTTTTTAATATTATTTTTATTTTAAAATTTAAAAAAATTAAATTGTTTATTTTATTTTATATAAAAATTTAAAAAATTTATAATTATTAAATAAAATAAAATAAATTGAAAAGAATTATAAAAACAAGCAGCAAATCTATCACACAACTGCTTTGCGCAATGCAAGTATTGCCATCCCATCACTCACTTACACAAGACTGGCCAATGCAAAAACGACAAAATTAGAAAAATCCTTTTGAATCTTGACAAAGCTGAACTGATCACCATTCAGTGAGAGGGGTGGTGGTGAACGACTGTCCTTTTTATTTCTTGTCATGGAATATGGACTTTATGACTTTTTCTTCTTCTATCTGTCAATGATAATGGGACTCATCTCCTTACTTGACCCGCCTAAGAAAAAAGAGTCCACGAAAAAATAAGGTACATTTTTAGACTAATTTTATTTAGATGTTAAGTTGATTTGAGATAAATTAAATTCTTTATAAATAATAATAAATTGAGATGATGGAGTAAATTTTATGAGGTCTATTTAAGATGAGTTTAGATATATTTAAATGTTAAAATAATTTAGATGTATTTATAGAAAGTTAAAAAAAATTGTAGGTCGTGCGTGTAAAGAGTTGTTGAGTTGAAAAATGTTGCAAGTCTCATGTATAAAGATGTTTTAAGTTGAAATGAATTTAGTGATTTGAGAGTTGAATATTTGGATATTAAATTTAGCTTAAAATTAGATTTAACTGAATAGTTCAATCCAACTTTCAAATGGGGCCTAAATTGTTCTTAATTTTGGCAATTACTTATTTCTTCTCAATATTATCTTCTTCCATCCACTGCCCCTACTCTCCTCCCCGGCCCGCCTCCTTATTTTTCACCCGGCCTCGTCCCTTTCTTCTTTGATTTTCGTTTGGATTTCGGTAGATCCACTGATTTTGCTTGTTTTTCTTTGCGATTTGGGTACTTATATTTTTAGATGTTGGCTTGGATATTTTTTATTTTTCACATACGTGTTCATGATTTGTATTGATTTTGGTTGCAACTCTTAAACGGTACTACCAACAGAATAACCAAGATTCCTTTTCATACCCCATAATTCAATTTCAATGATCATGCGCATTTTATTGATCAAATGTTAATTAATAATCAAATTATAATTAAATTATTATTTAAGCAATCATATTTTCAATGGTCATATTTAACACTAACAACTACAAAATGTTTTATACTAGTGTTCCATTTGGGAATGATGTAGAGAATGCCAGTGTCTGGGGTGAAAAATACTTCTTCAATAACTTTGATAGGTTGGCAAGTGTCAAAACAACACATGATGCAGGCAATGTCATCAGCAAGGTATTCGTGTAGAAAATTCTATTCATCATCTCTACATCATAAACCACATATGATTTATTTATTTTTTTTAAATTTTTTCTTATCAGATATATAATATATAAATGATGAGTAAAATAATTTAATTAGTTTAATAAAAATAAAACAAAACAAATTAATAAAAATTTAAACATGTGTGACGTGTCGTGTAAGATATGTGTAGCAAAACCCATTCCTCCAATGTCAGGTCGATTTCAAAGCACAAAAAATAGAGGGAAAGAGAGGTTCTGTATGTGGGCCCCGTGAAAAGAAAACAATAATAAAAAAAACAATAATAATGAAATACTGTAGCTCAAAGCCAAATATATTTAGACTTGCCTAATCTAATGTAGGTATTTTTGAGCAAATATTAGGCAAACTTTCGGCTTTGATTTAGGATGCTTATTCTAATACCAGTGCTCATAGACTTAAAACACTACATCATTGGCTATGTTTGAAGTAATCAAGCCTTTTCCACATGGTTGCATCATGTTTAACTTGTCACATGTACCCTTTTTTCACCCTAGGTTTTGTAAAGACTGCATCGAAAAATGGTTACACATTAAGTAAGATTTTTCAATTGGTATGACAATAATTAGGTTATAGACGAGCACTAGTATTGAATTATATAAATGTAAATCTAATAGTGTTTGACTAATAGAATCTCAAAATATGTTGCATTGAGTTATGTAAATAGAAAAATAGATGATTTTTACTTTTTTAGTTATAGTAAACTAGTTCTTTGGGTCATATTTACTAGTCACTGAAGAATGACCAATGAGAATAAAAAATATTTTCTTTCTTGCAAGCTCTCTCTCTTCCCTCGATTTTGGCTTTTACAGAACTCTCTCTCTCACTCTTCATTTCTTCCCACGTCTTCTTCCTCTCTAGCAACTCTTGTGTTTCGTAACCCTTCCTCTCTTTTTTTCCCTATTGCATTAATAACATTAATTGTTAAACCCAATTTTTTTCTGTAACATTAAGAGCATTAATTGTTGTATATTGAACGATTGTATTAATTTTACAATTAATGTTTGTATCATGAATGATTGTATACTCCAAGTGGCATTTTGTATAACATTAATATTTCCATATACCTCTTAATTTAGAAAAAAAAAATTAATAGAACAAAAAAAATTGAAAAAAAATATTATTAAATTTATAATATTTTATTATTATTTTGACTAATAGATAGATAATCCAATGTGAGAATAAATTTTGAGTGGAATAGCCAAATACAAAATTACGTCATATTATGCAAATTTTACATTTACATTTGTATAGTCCAATGCTAATGCTCAAAATCAATAGGTTAGAGACTTCTTTTTTCTAATTTCTTTGTTAAAAGATAAAAACCTTTTCTTTCCATCACTTCTTTTCTTTTTTATCGAGAAATTTAAATATATTTTTCTCTTAGTAAAATTTTTTTTTTCTTTTAACGGTACTGAAACTACCTCGTCTAGGGCTTAATGGCTACTGATTCATTGTAGCGGAGCAAGGGAATCATATTGAACCTGATATTGAATTATTGATGAAAAATTGAAACTTGACAAACTAAACTGACAACTAACTCTAGAGAGCTCAATTTATTATTCAAAGAACATCATGTATATGCATGCTTGACTCCTTCTGCACAATCTGGCCAGAGACTGCGATTGTCACATAGACCCTATCTTTTAATTTTTCTAGGAATAAAAAATATGCGACTCTCCAATTATGGTTCGATGCCAGAGGACTAAACACTCCCCAAAATCCTGTAATGAAGCCAAGCGCCACAATAATATGAAACCATGGGATTGAATCTCCATCTTCCTCATCACGAATGTCCTTGTCTCTTATACGATGGTCACACATGGGAAGTGGGGCACCGCAAAGTCTAGGGTTGCCCTTGTATGTAGAGGTATCAAAGCTATGGAGCTGAGTGCCTGATGGTATTTCTCCGTATAGCTCATTGTCTGCAACACTAAAATTATGCAAAAAAATGCAAACTAGTTAGGGTTGCCCTTCCATATAAGCGTGCTCTTATGGCGGAAAAACAAAGGACCAATGACACCCCAAAATCCTGTAATGAGGCCAAGAATAGTAGTAATATGACTCCATATAATTGCAGGTCCATCTTCCTCATCTTGAATGTCTTTGTTGCTACGAAGAATAAGAGCACACTTATATGGAAGGGGGCGCCACAAAGTCCAGGATTGCCCTCATATGAAGAGACATCAAAGCTCTGAAGCTGAGTTCCTGATGGTATTGCTCTACGGAGATTATTGCTTGCAACGCTAAACTCATGCAAGAAATGCAGACTAGCGAATGATTTTGGTATTTCACCAGACAACTGATTTGAAGAGAGGTCCAATCTTTCCAAGTTTGTAAGCTCAGATATTTGGCTTGGAATGTCGCCTGAGAAGTAGTTATGGCTAAGACTCAGACCATTAAGTTGCTTCAAATGACCAATCTCAAGGGGGATGTTACCACTAAGGCTGTTGTTTTCGGGGGATACTGAATTGAACTCCAAAAGGGTACCATTTCGTGTTGTAAAGATTGAAAAAATCAAAGAACTATTTTCCATTAGAGCTTGTTTTGATACCAATGCTGGCAATGCACAAAGTTCTTTAGGGAATTCACCCAAAATCAAGTTACGAGACAAGTTCATAAGAGAGAGCCTTGGTAGAGTCGACAACCATCCAGGAATTGAACCTGTGATACGATTGAAACTTTGACCCAAGATTTCTAGCTTCTTCAGCTTTGATAACCAGATTGGCAATTGACCTGCGACTTGACAACGAGCGAGACCCAAGTGTTGGAGATTCTGAAATCCGTCAGGATCAACTGTGTTGTCCTCTGTTGGCAGGGTCTCGTGCAAAAAATTCTTCGTAAGGAGGAGTACACTATGACTCTTGCAACGCATCAGAATGTTGATAGCTCCTGTGACATTGGTTAGCCTATTGTAGCTAAGTGAAAGGAAAGACAAGAATTTTAATTGAACCACCTCAGGTGGGATTTGTCCCTCTAGTTGATTTCGGGCAATTCAAATTGCTCTTAGAGACTTGCATGAGTAAAGGCTTAATGGAAAGCTACCAGTGAACTAATTTTTCCACAGGTCGAGTGTAGCAAGTTGAGGAAGACGCGAGAAATTAAGGGTGGAAATATCTCCTTCAAAGAAATTGAGCCCTAAGTTCAATGTCATTAGGTTCGTGCAATTCATCAAAGATGCAGCGAACCCGTCAAGTGGTTGGGTCAAGGAGTAGATGCTTTAATCTGTTGAGCTTTCCAATATCCATAGGGAGCTTGCTGCTGAATTCATTGCCATATAACTCAAGACTGCTGAGTTTGGTAAGGTTCACAATATCATTGCTAATGGGCCCTGTAAGATTATTGGAAGGTAACGAGATTTCTTCTAACCTTGTGGCACTGTATATATCATGTGGAATTAGTCCTGAGAGCGAGTTAAAACCTGAAAGTGCATTGTGGGAGAGATTGAGGTGGGAGAGACTTGTGAGGTTTCCAATATAGGGAGGTACACTCCCTGTGAGGCCTTTAGAGGGTAACAAAATACGAGTGACCTAACCTTTATGATCACAAGAAATACCTTCCCAATTGCAACAATCAGTGGCAGACCAATTTAAAGAAGGGGAAGAAGTATTAAATGGTAGGGACAAGAAATAGTTGTGGTCTTTTTGGTTGCATGCATGACTTGCAGAAAAAAATACTAGAAAAGAGAGAGAAGGTGAGGAGGAGATCATGAGGTAGGGAGTATTGCATTTCCTACTTCAAAAGTTGTTCTTGCTACGAAAGTTCTTAACTTGGAGGAGCATAACTTGTTCTTTATTTCTATCAAAAAATGCATATGGCGTCTGTACGAATTTTGAATTCGAGAAGAGTAGTTTGTACGAATGGTGAAAATGACATATGAAACAGACAAACTGAGAGAGGGACCACATTAAACGTATTCTATAAGAGCATTAGTAATGTACACAAAGTATGGCCAAAATTTAGTTAGGAAATTCATTTTTATAAATTTATCTAGCCATTTTTCAACAATATTAAATAGTAGATTCTTTAAATCTATCACTACTCTATTAAAATATTGATTGTGACATTTTCATTAATTTTCTAACATTAATATTAGATTTTAAAAGAAAAAATTAGCATCAACTAATCATAATATTGTAGAACTAGAACTTGAAACACTCCAACAAGATGATGCCTCGTCATTGAAATGATGATTGATGGAGACTTGATGCATTCTGTGGTTGAGTTTGAGATTTGGTCACTTCATGCTTTTGAGATGTAGAAGAATTTTCTGGAGTTGTGAGCTCATGCGAAACGAATAGACACTGGAGAGAAAATTTTTTATGCCAAAATAATATTTGGTCAGGAACTTGGACTAGTCAGATTTGGCTAGTGAAAATGATCAAAGTTAAAAATACTGTAGTTTTGTTGAGTCTACTACGGTGAGTTTTTATGCAATCTAATTAAAGTTTGACCAAAATATAACTGTATTAAATCCACTACTAATTAAATAAGAACTAAATTATTTCATAATTTATTTCTTGGCTAAGTATCCAGCCATGGTTGCATGTGTTTGGAGTTCAACTTTGAAAGTGCATCAGACGCTTGAGCATTCCGGGTTATGTAAAATTTATATTTTTGTAAAATTTAAAGAAAATAGCTCAAAAGTGTCATTCAACCGATTATGTATTTCATATTTATTTTCCAAATAGCTATAGCGATCCCGCTGCATTTAGTTGATACCGTTCACACCTCTAATATCTCGTTTGTTTTTACAATACTTCTCATCTCATTTTATCTCACTTAATCATTACAACTTTTTTAAATTTTCATATAAAATAAAATAAACTATTCAACATTTTCAAATCTCAAAATAATAATATTATTAAAAAAATATATTTTAACAATATTTTATTCAATTTTAAATTTTTATCTTAATTCATCTCATCTCATATACGAAAACAAACTATGTTTATTTTAATTAACATTATGTTTAATTCATTTCTCTCTCCTCCAGTTCTTCTTTCATTGTTGCTTTTGTTTTGCCTAGTTTGATTTCAGCCCATGTTTCGTTTGGCGCCATCTTGTCCTCTAGTAAAACTGAATCTGTTGTTCATCGATTTCATCATCGAGTTTTCTCTCGTAGAAAAAATGGCTGCCTCGTTTTCATCTGGCAATACCGACACTGGAAGTAACAAAATCCTCTCTTTTGTCCTCTCTCCGAACACCCCAAAATTATAGAGACTGTCTCGTATAATTTCTTTTCTCAATTTGTTGATTTTTTCCCTCTTAGTTTCAGGGTCTGATTAGCTCTTCCGAAAAGGGTATTAAGGTTTAACTTTTGCGTTCTTCACTTGAATCAAAGAAGGTTTTGTTTATGAGATTTGGGTTAAAATGGCAGCAAGCAAAGCTATTTGAAACGGAAACAAGTTGCTTCGATTTAGAGTTTTGTGAGAGATGAGGGAGGGTTTGAGATATGGGGAGATATTGTAAATATTAAAAATATAAAGATATTATTAGCAATTAGAGGAAATATTTGAAATGACTAAAAAATGTTAAAACAAAAATATTTAAATAATTTAGAGAAAAAATAAATAAACTAATGTCTAATATATTATAAAAATCAGTACATAAAATAGAAAAAATAGATTTTGATAATATATTTTAAAGAATAAAATGAAGAAATCCTTGTGAGTGCTCTAAGAGGATGACACACTTCACTTCATAATAGATAGCTAAAAGCCTATGAGCATTCACATTCGTCTCCCAATAAGTGCACCTGAGCCAAATTATAGGGAAAAAATTATGAGAAGTGAAGAAAAGTGGACTATGGCGGACTTCCCAAACTAAGTTTTGATTTTAGGATTAGTACTGTTGCTCCCCAAATTAATGCACCCTAACAATCCTAAATCATTCTTTTGATTTTTTTTCCAAATTAATAATATATTTAGATATATTTATTATTCCTACCATATAATCAAACTAAAAACAATATCATAAAAATCAAAATTTCTTATTTTTGTTAATGTGAGGCAGATTATATTTTTATATCATTCAATAGTAAATAAAGTCATTTTTACCAAACATTTAACTAATTTTTATTAAAAAACACTCATTTCCATATTGCTATATACGATTTCAGTTTCTAAATAATTATGTAATTATCTACATTTTAAATTTCAAATAGAATTATATATTTAAATTCCCTAATAATTTTTTAAAATTTAACCGTTGGAAAAAATGATTTTGGAAAAAGTTCTATTATTCTTAAAAATGTAATAATTTTGAAAATATTATCAAGAAAAAGAATAATTTAAATTTTTGTTTAAAATATTCAGAGTTATAGTTCAGAAAGAAAGAAAATATAAAATAAAAAAGTGAGTAGTTATATCGTAAAGGAAAGTGAGAGAAAATAATAATAAAGAAAGAATATAGAAAAATTATTTTAATGGAATAGAGAATGACATGTAGAAAGTTTTAGAAAGATGAGTAAAATTTTAGACAGAATTTTAGCTAAAATTTAGGAAAAATTTTGATTAGATGTGAATGCTCAAGGCATCTCCAAACAATATTTTCTTTAATTTTAGCTAATCAAGAAACTGCATTCTCTATTTGAGCTAATTTCTTTTTCAATAAATTCTCTATTCATTTAGGTACAATCTGCTGGAAGTGCCTTCATTGACCATGGCTAGTCCCAATTTGGGAGAACCACCCATTACAGCAACCTCATGTCTCTTTCTAGCTGTTACCAACACTGTCCAGATCTCTTTTACAGGATCGGAAGTCTTGGCACCAAACAATCTGTATCCAGAGGGATCGGAGAATTACTACTTGCCACCTAAAATTATCTCCCAATCATACAAATATAATTTTCAAAGACTCCATAAACATAAATTCATTTTAACCAAACAAATATACAATCCTTTGCAAGGTTTTCAATGACTAATCCAACAAGATAAATTAATAACTCTACAAATTCTCCAAAATAACATCAATCTCAAGTTAATCAGATTAACATAATGAAAATATCATCTACACTAAATAAATTCCACTCATAATTACAGTACACTTAGGTAGTCAATAATAAATCCTCAACTAAACCCTGCCCCTGCTTTCTAATCTTGATTCTCATTAACATCATCAAAATTATCTAGAGATAAGGGGTGAGTTATCAACAACTCAATAAGTAGTGAACATATACTAGTATGTAAACATGAGCAAGTATAGAATGCAAAACAAAACATATTATCAAATATGCTCAGAGCGAACTTCAAGGGAAACTTTTATTTACAGCACTAAAATTTATAAAATCTTTTGGCATAAACCTAATAGAACAACATAATGTGTTCCATGTTTAACCCCTATGGTAGGATTGTGCAAATCCCCGCGGCTAATCGAGCAGAAACAAAATATGAATTTTTCCTTTATTATTCTCGTAGCCCCGAGTGTGCACACAAAAAATACCACGCAGAAAATCACTTTGTTTCCAAAATAGGTGCACCAGAAATAGAAGAGTTGGTACATACACAAATAGAGGCCACAATTTTACACCCATGGTAAGGTCTGGACGGAAGCAGAAACAGAGTCATGCTAAAGGTTTTTCATATGCAATATTTCATATCAAAACTAAGTGCTAAGCAGATATAAATCACATAAATTGTATGCAAAAGTATAGAATTTCAGATTCGCTCTTTTATACAGTTAAGAAACAACGTGGCAAAAATGCTCATATCTACACCAATCATAACAGAAAATTTTTCAATACATGTTCAGATAACAAGAAATGCAGAAAAAAATGACTAAGATTTTTTTTTCTAACGTTTCATAACCAAATATGCACATTTTAGAAAAAAAATCAACTTCAGTCAAAGTTTAGGCAAAGTCTAGCATAGGAGCACCGCTTACCTATCTCTTCCAATGTATTGTCTAAATCTTTGAGTTTGAACTCTGGCAATCCCAACACCTATACTTGAGAACATGCATTGATATATTAATAACCTACATAAGCACCAAACCTATCCAACTAATAGCATCTACCCGATTCTAATGACAGATTAACGCAAGCCCACAATTATTAATTAATTCATCACACACCCATAAGCAAAACCACCGCAATTTCAAGCCAACCAACTCACTCTCGGCAAGTCAATTAACCCAAACAGCCATAATTAATTCGTCACACACACTTCAAGCAAAAGCAACCACATTTTCCAGCAATTAAAACAACCCAACCAGCCACATATAACAGCCCGAACAACCACACTCATAAAACCAACAGCCACATGTCAACCCAAACAACCATGTGTCAACCCAACCAGTCACATATTGACCCAAACAGCCACATATTAACCCCGGACAGCCACACATTCCACGAGCTTGAACCACAAAAGTTATAAGTTCAATAGCATCTACAATTTCAAATACACGAATATAGACGTAGAACCTTCTAGTAAGCACCAACAACCAAGTCACACAATAACATAAGCGACAATTACGCCGCTAAAACTCGCATGTACCTTTCCTAGTCCTGGAGTGGAGATCGATTGGTTTCGTGGTTAAACTACGCTGCCTAGTGTAGGATTACTACCTTGTGATTGGTATTCAACAATTCAATTAGAAATTAAATTTAAAAATTTGGGGGGATAATCGCACGGTGGAATCAACACCCAAAAATGTAATATAATCGATTAGGGCATGCCTTGGAGCCGGTGAGAGGTGCCTGTAGACTCCGATGTCCATGTTGACTGCGGCCTAAAACCTAGATTAAGAGGAGGCGTCTGTAGAAGAGAAAATCAAGGGGTTAGAAGGAAAGGAGTACGTGAGACAGAGAACCATGAACCAAGAGAGGGAAACGCTCACTCTGATGTGGGACGGGGACTACGGCTACGACAATGGAGCCCACGAACAGAGGCGACGACGTACGGCTTGGTCACACACGGTGGGGCACGGTGGCTGGAACCAAAATAGAGATGAGTGGGAAAAACCTAGAGACTTGCTATGATAGCCACAAAACCACAATGGAATTGAAAACAGATAACGAAGTGAGAGCGATCTGAAAAGGAAAATACTTTAACCACGAAGAGATTATACAAAATAAACCCACAAACTGATGAAGTCACGTCAGTTTGTGAGTTTACTTTGTGTAATCTTTTTGTGTTGTAGCAGTTCTCATCTGAAAATCTAGAGTGAGAGAAACTGAGATGCTTACCGTCGTTTCAACAAAAATCCGGCGAGGAACTTGTAGGCGACACAACCCACAGAGCAGGGGACGGTAGACTCACAAATCACAAGAGAGGGGCGAGGAAAATGAGAATAAACTGCGTGTGAAAAAGATAATGTGAAAAATTGGCGAGCATAGTGCATCGTGGGCACAGAGAGAGATGAAGAACGTACGGGGAATTTACCTGTGTGAAGAGGGAAATCGGCGATGAAGCTCATCGTAGCGGTGGTGTTGCACGACGGGGAGGAGTGACCGTCGTCAATTGAAGCCCTAGAAACCAACTATGGGGCCTCTCGCACAAAGAAACTGCTGGGTGAAAGGAGAGGGAGAAACAGAGTGCGTGAGAGAGAATGGGGAGGAGAGAAACTGAAGGAAGAAGAAACCGATTGGGAGGGGAGGAAGAAGAAAGACTTTACAACTTACCAAAACGACGTCGTTTCCTTTAAACCGGCCAAGTTGTTGGCCTGGATGTGAGCTTGTAATCACTACTAAAAAGATTCTCAAATCTTTGAACTGAGCGTTCAATTTGGATCAACATAGATGGAAGATATTCAGAGAGATCAAAACCTTGGATCTCTTTGAATGAAAGGCACTGAAGATTGATGTCAAACCTTATTGTTCCACGGTTGAGATCGAATTAAATGTAAGAGAAATGATATTTGTAATTGTAAAATGCGCAAGCGCCACATAATTCCTTAAAAAAAATGAATAAATACGAGATTTATGATTTTTTTTTTCTTTTTAATAGTAGACTTTACTATTTTTTAAAACGATTGCACGGTACTTGCGCACTCTATAACTGTATATAACATGACTCTAAATGTAATCTAGAACATTTTGAAACTAATAATTAGAAGTGAATGGTTCATATATATCACGATCTTGAATGGCTCAAAAGCTTGAATGGTTTAAAAACTTGACCATATATATCAACTTGAATGATGTTGAATGTTGATGTAAAGCTAATAAGAACTGAACTGACCATATATATAAAAACTTGAATGGTTCAAAACGTCTTGAATGACTGTATTGATCATGATGTTCTATTTGACACATTAAATCATGGCCGGTTTGTGTTGTTCACAGAAAATAGAACATCATTAAAAATCTTGTTTGTGTTCTGCGCAGGAAAAGTCATTAGGCGTCTGGTGAAAGCAAAACCGACAAAATTCGAAAAATCTTCATGGAAGAAATCTTCTCACACTTATATTTTGAAACTCATGTCCTTACTCGACTTGCCTAAGAAAAAAGAGGTACTGACAAAAAAACGTACATTTTGAGACTAAATTGTTCTCAATATTGGTCATTACTTAATCTTTCTATTCTCAATATATTCTTCTTTCATTCTCCGCTGCTTCCCTCCTCCCCGGCCTTGCCTCCTTATTTTTCACCCGGCTTAATTCCTCCCTTTCGTCTTCGATGTTGGTTTGGATCTCGGTAGTTGATCCACTGATGTTGCTTCTTTTTGTTTTTTTTTTAAATTATATATATATATATATATATATATATATCAATTTGGGTATATTTTTAGATTTTGGTTCGGGTATTGTTTGGTTTTCCATAGAAGTGTTGATTTTGGTTGCAACCCTACATAAATCCTCTAACTCGGCCTCTTACAAGATATAGAAGTTGTGAGTTTTACAACTCTTAAACGGTACTACCAACAAAATAACCAAGATTTCATTTCATACCCCATAATTCAATTTCTCTGATCATTATAATTGTATATATGCTGCACATTTTACTGTACTATAAGGTAAAAAATTTGTACATGCTTATGTAACTTAAACACTACATGATCATAACGTACCATATCTTTCAAGTAATCAATCAAGCATTTTCCACATGGCTGCATCATGTTTATATATCTTGTCACATATACCCTTTTTTCACCCTAGACTCTGCAATTAAGACTACATCGAAAAATTGTCCAAATTATTACACATTTAAGTAAGATTTTTCACATGGTATGGCATTAATTAGGTTAGAAACTTATGAATCAAAAGATTCAAATATGCATGCTTTCATGAAATATGGGATTGAGGAAAGCAAATGGTTAATGTTAACAATTTTGTTTTTTTTTCTTAATCCGATAGAAATATTAGAATTACCAGTGACAGATCAAGGCGATATGAAAACAAACAACAAAGAAGCAAGCCATAAAAGACCAGATCATTTGGCTTGGAATGTTGCCTGAGAAGCTGTTATGGCTAAGGTCCAATGTACGAAGTTGCTTCAAACGTGCTATCTCTACAGGAATGTGGCCAATGAGACTATTGTTTCTAAGGACTATATTTGGCTTCCAGTTGTTGATGGAGTTGTACTCGTGAAGCCAACGATTCATGTTTACGTTAAAAATTTGTAAAAGAAAAGAGCTATTTTCTCCTAGATACTGTGCTGATACTAGTGCTGGCAATGCACAAAGTTCCTTTGGGAATTCACCAGAAATGAGGTTATCAGACAATTGTAAAGAGATAAGTCTTGGAAGGATTGGCAACCAACCAGGAATTGGACCTGTGATACGATTGGTATTTAGATTTAGGATTTCTAGCTTCTTAAGCTTAGATATCCATATGGGAAACTGACCGGTCAGTTGGCACTCACTAAGATCCAAAAATCGAAGATTTTTGAATCCATTAGAAGCAAACTGCATATTGATGTCGTCATTTGAAATCGTCTCCCGTAGGAAATTGTGAGCCATAAGAACAATATCAAGCCTCTTGCAATGCATCAGAATCTTGATTGCACTTGTGAAATTAGTTAGCCTATTGAAACTAACTGAGAGGAAAGATAAATGTCTCAATTGAGCCACCTCAGGCGGGATTTCTCCCTCTAATCGATTATGGGAAATTCGAATTCCTCTTAGGGACATGCATGAGAGAAGGCTCGGTGGGAAATTTCCGGTGAAGTTGTTAAACCCCAGGTCAAGTATGGTGAGTTGTTGAAGACTGGATAAATTAAGGTTGGAGATGTTTCCTTCAAAAGAATTATTTCGTAAATCTAATTGGATAAGATTAGTGCAATTCATCAATGACGGGGGCAAAGAACCTGTGAGGAAGTTATTTCGAAGGTGCAGGTGCTTTAAGTTGGAAAGCTTTGTAAAATCCAGTGGAAGCTTGCCACCCAATTTATTGTCATTTAACTCGAGGTTGGAGAGCTTGGTAAGGTTGACAATGCCATCGTTGATGGATCCTGAAAGATAATTGGAAGGTATGGAGATTTCTTCTAGTGCTGTTGCACTATACATGTCATGTGGAAGAAATTTTGTGAGAGAGTTAAAACCTGCTCGGAAAATCTTTAGTTTGGAGCATCCTCCTAACCCACGAGGAATTTCGCCACTGTGATTATTGCCGGAGAAATCAAGGAGCCTGAGGTTGGAATAATTGATGCAAGGAGAGGAAGGAATAGGCCCTTCGAAACTATTATTGCAGACCTTGAGCTCGGTCAAGTTCCATGCTTGTTGGAGAAATGCGGATTGGATCCACCCATTGAATTCATTGTTAGAAATGTCTATTGTTTGAATGGAGGCAGGCCATGATCCATTAGATGAAAATAACAATGATATCTCCAACTAGATGGTTGTGGCTCAGATCAAGGACCTCGAGTTGATTCAAGGATGAGAAGAATCCGGGGGAAGAGAATCTGAAAGTGAATTATGGGAGAGATTGAGGTGAGAGAGGCTTGTGAGGTTTCCAAGAAATGGAGACACACTCCCTTCGAGACCCTTAGAGGGTAACGAAATATGAGTGACCCGACCTTTATGATCACAAGAAATACCTTCCCAATGGCAACAATGAGTGGCAGACCAATTTAAAGAAGGGGAAGCTGAGGTATTAAAAGGTAGGGACAAGAGAGAGTTGCGGTCTTTCTGGTTGCATACATGCGGATTTGCAGAGCAGATGCTGAAAAAGAGGAACAAGCCGGTGAGGATCATCAGGAGATAATTCTGAGGGATAGACTCCGGCCTGTTTCTTCTGCTTCGTAGGTACGCATACCAGTAGAAGCATACTCATGGGTTATTTATTGCCATCATTGTTGAAAGAAAAAACAGATAAAAAGAAAGAATAGAAAATGAAGTTCTTCTCGTTCACTCTCTTGATGTATAAAATAAAATGGCATAACCAACGTACAACTCCACGTTAACTTGAATTTTGAGAATCATTATCTATATGTCGATATCAATCAGACAGTGCTTTTTTATGTCTTTAGATGGGACATATTGTCAACTTGATATATGCCAAGTACGTACTACTCTTGCAAGTGGTTCGTGCTGTTGGGAATAAGTGTAGCTAAGACTAACACGAAGTATAGTAGCAGAATTAAACGAAAGAAATTAATGACAATCACACAGAAAGAACACCAAGAATTAAGTGGTTCGACTCAAAATGAGCCTACGTCCACTGGTGGGGTCGGTATCGAAGATTTCACTATCAACAGAGATGGAGTACAGATCAATACAACAAAACTTCACAAGGAAGTTATCTCTCAAACTCTCTCTAGACTTCTCTCTCAAGAAAACACTAAACAAGAGCAAAAAATGAATTCTGAAGTCCTTAGAAGAGAAGAGGCGTCGTTTGATATTTATAGGAAAAGTGAGAATTCACTTTTGTGAACATTGGCTCGAGCGAACGTCGAGCGAGTGTCGAGCGAACGTAGATATTCTGCACTTCGCTCAAGCCAACAGTTGTGCGAGAGTCGAGCGAAGCTCTCTGCCTGAACTCGCTCGAGCTGGGTGTCGAGCGAGGGTCGAGCGAAGCTCTCTGACTTGGATATTGCTCGAGCTGAATGTCGAGCGATACTTGAGCGAAGCTCTCTGTCTGAATTCGCTCGAGCTGAATGTAGAGCGAATGTCGAGCGAAGCTCTCTGTCTGAATTCGCTCGAGCTGAGTGTCGAGCGAATGTTGAGCGAAGCTCTCTGTCTGACTTCGCTCGAGCTGAGTGAACCTCCGCTCGAGCGAACCTACGACATTTGCACTGTTCAATCAGAATTCAAGACACCTCATAACAAATCTCCACTTTGGCTTGAACTCTGCCAAAACACAAAAAACCTCCGACCACAAAACCAATCCCCACCACCAAATCCCTTACGGGAATAACAAAATGCGAACACCAATCAAGTCCAAACAAAGTTTGAACTTGTATACTGCAACTGGCTTAGTCATCATATCTGCTGGATTCTCTATAGTAGCAATCTTCAGAATCTGTATAGCACCCTCTATAACAATCTCTTTGAGAAAATGGTACCTGGCATCAATGTGCTTTGTTCTTTCATGATACATTTGATTTTTGGTCAAATATATTACACTCTGACTGTCACAGAATACTGAGATCCCATCTTGTTGTAAACCCAAATCATTGACCAAGCCTTTCAACCAAATGGCCTCCTTAACAGCCTCTGCTGCTGCCATGTACTCTGCCTCGGTAGTTGATAAAGCAACAGTGGATTGTAGTATTGCTTTCCAACTGATAGCTGACCCACACAGAGTGAAAACATAACCTGTCAATGATCTTCTTTTATCTAAGTCTCCAGCATAATCTGAATCAACAAAACCAATAACTTTGGAACTGAGATCGACATCTCTATCAAATATTAACCCAAAGTTCAGGGTTCCCCTCAGATACCTGAGTATCCATTTCACAGCCTGCCAATGAGTCTTACCTGGGTTAGCCATATACCTGCTAACTACGCTCACTGCCTGTGAAATGTCTGGACGGGTGCAAACCATTGCATACATGATGCTGCCAACTGCACTTGAATAAGGAACACTAGCCATGAACTGTTCCTCTTCAGTTGTCTGAGGAGATAGGCAAGCTGAAAGTTTAAAGTGCGTAGCAAGTGGTGTACTTACTGGTTTGGAATCAAACATCCCAAATCTCTGAAGCACTTTTTCAATGTACATTCCCTGGGACAAGTACAACTTTCCAGCTTTCCTATCTTTGAAGATTTCCATTCCCAAAATCTTCTTCGCAGCACCTAAGTCTTTCATTTCAAACTCATTTCTGAGTTGGGTCTTTAACAAACCTATGTCAGATATGCTTCTAGCAGCAATAAGCATATCATCAACATATAATAGCAAATAAATGAAAGACTTATCAGATAATTCCTTATGATAAACACAACTATCATAGTTACTTCTCAAATAACCATGATCAATCATAAAGGAATCAAACCGCTTATACCATTGCCTTGGCGACTGCTTCAAACCATATAAAGACTTCTTCAATCTGCGCACATGATCTTCCTTGTTTTCAACAATGAATCCCTCTGGCTGATGCATGTAAATGGTCTCTTCAAGTTCACCATGTAGGAACGCTGTTTTAACATCAAGTTGCTGTAGCTCTAAGTCATACAATACTACTAAAGATAGTAGCAATCTGATCGAACTGTGTTTCACCACTGGAGAGAAGACTTCAGTGAAGTCGATGCCTTCTCTCTGACTGAAGCCCTTAGCAACTAAGCGTGCCTTGTATCTTGCATCTGTATCACCCTGGATTCCCTCCTTTCTTTTGAAAACCCATTTGCAGCCAACAATCTTCACCTTCTTTAGCAACAGAACCAAATCCCATGTTTGGTTTTTGTGAAGAGACTCAATCTCTTCAGTCATAGCTGCGCACCACTGGGCAGATTCTACGCTCTTGACAGCTTCTGAATAACTGGAAGGTTCCTGACCAACAATATTCTCTGCCGTAGTAAGAGCATACATAACCATATCTGCATGAGCATACCTCTGAGGTGGTCTAATCTGCCTCCTCTGTCTACCGGTCGCTATACTGTAGTCTTGCTCACCTTGTGCGCTGCTACTTGAATCAGAATCATGCTCATCTTCAATAGCATGATCTTGGGTGCCGTTGGGCAGCCCTTGTGATGCTTCCACCTGAAACTCCACCTGCTTTCTAACATCCTGTTCTTGTCCTGTAGACTCAGAATTCTCCTTCCTCGGACTAAGCATGGATTTTTCATCAAAAGTGACATCCTTACTGATTACAAACTTGGGTGATTTAGGATCAGTACACCACAATCTGAATCCCTTCACCCCACTGGCATACCCAATGAATATGCCCTTCTTTGCCCTTGGCTCAAGTTTTCCATCATTAACATGGAAATATGCAGGACAACCAAAAACTTTCAAATTTGAATAATCAGCAGGAGTATCAGACCATACCTCATTCGGAGTCTTCAAACCAATCGCTGTGGCTGGAGAGCGATTGACCAAGTAACAGGCCGTGTTGATTGCTTCAGCCCAGAAATCCTTAGCCAAGCCTGCATTAGAAAGCATGCTGCGAGCTCTCTCCAAGAGGGTCCTGTTCATCCGTTCAGCTACCCTATTTTGCTGTGGAGTATGTCTAATTGTACGATGTCTAGCAATACCCTCATTTCTGCAGAATTCATCAAACTCACCTCCGCAGAACTCCATACCATTGTCAGTGCGAAGTCGCTTGATTTTCTTGCCCGTCTGATTTTCAATCAAAGCTTTCCACTGTTTGAAGTTAACAAATACATCACTTTTCTGCTTCAAAAAGTAGACCCAAACCTTTCGTGAGAAATCATCAATGAACGTAAGCAAATATTGAGCTCCACCTTTTGACGGGACGGAAGATGGGCCCCAAAAATCAGAATGAATGTAGTCCACAGAACTTTTGGTTCTGTGAACCCCTGTAGAGAACTGAACCCTGCACTGTTTGCCAAACACACAGTGCTCACAGAAATCCAGTTTCCCTATCTTCTGATTACATAACAAATCCTGCTTACTCAGAATTGACATTCCCTTTTCACTCATATGACCCAAACGCATATGCCACAAACGAGTGACATCTGTATCTGGATCATCTGAGACTGACACTGCAGCTGCACCTGTCACTGTAGAGCCCTGAAGGAAATAAAGACCATTTGTCTTATTTCCTTTCATCACAACCATAGAGCCCTTACTGACTCTGATAGCTCCACCTTTACCAGTGTACTTGTAGTCCAGAGAATCAAGAGTACCCAAAGAAATAAGATTCTTTTTCAAATCTGGAATGTGTCAAACATTTGACAATGTCCGGACAATTCCATCAAACATCTTGATTCTGACTGAACCAATTCCAGCAATTTTGCAACCCATATCATTCCCTAACAAAACAGAACCTCCGTTGACCGATTCATAGTTAGTGAACCAGTCCCTCTTGGGACACATATGGAAAGTGCAAGCAGAGTCCATGACCCACTTGTCACTAAAGCGACTATTGGAGTCGCTTATTGCTAGAACAAGATCTAGGTCGTTAGACCTATCATCAGCAACACTAACGGCATTAGATGAACTAGTGCCGTCCTCTCTGTTTTTCAATTTTGGACACTCGTTTTTGTAGTGACCAAACTTATGGCAGTAATGACATTTGATGTTTTTCTTACTAACCGTTGTTTGTGAACTGCCCCTGGATTTTTCCTTATTCTTCTCTGAACTCCTGTCATTCGATCTACCCCTGCTTGAAGACCCCTTAACAAAAAAGCCACTAGCTTGTTCATTAGTGTTCTTCACACTCAATTTATTCCTCAACTCCTTAGAATTCAAAGTAGACTTTACATCTACCAAGGAAATTGTATTTCTACCATACAACATGGAATTCACAAAGTTCTCAAAAGATGTGGGTAATGAACATAAAATAATTAACGCTTGATCTTCTTCTTCAAGCTTAATATCTATGTTCCTCAGATCCATAATGATTTTATTAAATTCATCTAGGTGTTCAGAAATAAGAGTACCTTCCTTCATTTTGAGAGTGTATAACCGTTGTTTCAAATACAACTGGTTAGTGAGAGATCTCTTCATGTACAGATTCTCAAGTGCCGACCAGAGACCAGTTGCAGTCTCCTCATCAGCAACCTCTCTTAAAACTCCATCAGATAGTGACAAAAGAATAGTACTGTGTACCTTTTCTTCTTCTTCTTTCGAAGGAGCCGGAGAATCTTCAGATACCGAGACTTCTAATACTTTTGACAAGCCCTGTTGTCGCAGTAAAGCCTTCATCTTGATGCGCCATAGACTGAAACTATTCTGACCGTCAAATTTCTCCACTTCGAACTTAGCCATAGCCATCCCTCCAGATCCTGAGCCAAGCTCTGATACCAGTTTGTTGGGAATAAGTGTAGCTAAGACTAACATGAAGTATAGTAGCGGAACTAAACGAAAGAAATTGATGACAATCACACAGAAAGAACACCAAGAATTAAGTGGTTCGACTCAAAATGAGCCTACGCCCACTGGTGGGGTCGGTATCGAAGATTTCACTATCAACAGAGATGGAGTACAGATCAATACAACAAAACTTCACAAGGAAGTTATCTCTCAAACTCTCTCTAGACTTCTCTCTCAAGAAAACACTAAACAAGAGCAAAAAATGAATTCTGAAGTCCTTAGAAGAGAAGAGGCGTCGTTTGATATTTATAGGAAAAGTGAGAATTCACTTTTGTGAACATTGGCTCGAGCGAACGTCGAGCGAGTGTCGAGCGAACGTAGATATTCTGCACTTCGCTCAAGCCAACAGTTGTGCGAGAGTCGAGCGAAACTCTCTGCCTGAACTCGCTCGAGCTGGGTGTCGAGCGAGGGTCGAGCGAAGCTCTCTGACTTGGATATTGCTCGAGCTGAATGTCGAGCGATACTTGAGCGAAGCTCTCTGTCTGAATTCGCTCGAGCTGAATGTCGAGCGAATGTCGAGCGAAGCTCTCTGTCTGAATTCGCTCGAGCTGAGTGTCGAGCGAATGTCGAGCGAAGCTCTCTGTTTGACTTCGCTCGAGCTGAGTGAACCTCCGCTCGAGCGAACCTATGACATTTGCACTGTTCAATCAGAATTCAAGACACCTCATAACACGTGCAATAAATACTCGGGTTTTTTATATAAAATAAAATAAAAATAGAAAAATAAAAAATACATCAACTTTATTAATAAAATAATTCATTTCAATTCATCTCAAATTAATTATTAATAAAATTTATTATCTTTTTAACTTTTCATAAAAAAAAATAAAATTCATTTTAATCTATTTTATACATTCAAATACATGATATATCAATATATTTACATTTAAACACATCTTAATAAAATTTACAAAATATTATTATTTATAGATCATCTCAACTTATTATTTATTACATTTAAGAAATCTTAAAATTAAAGCAGTGCTGAGTATACAAATACCTCAAATGGCAACAAATTAATTCATTACTGCTGCTGCTGCTATATATTAGGTGATTTAACACATCAATTATTTAGGGAAATCTAAATTTTAATTAGCTTAATTTTTTGTATTTCAAGTTCCTTTTGATATGTAAGTCGTGATTGTGTTGGACCTAGAATGAGTGAGTACTACGTACGTCTAGATGCCTGTGTCTATATGTATATATATTTACAAACTGACTTATACTCGTTAAATGTATAGCAGTTAATCTATCATGATCTAATTAGCTATTAATCATGTGATCAAACCATGGAATTGTATATAGGAAAATGATAGGGATCCCGTTGGGGGATCCCGCTAGATGGTCCCGTTGTATATATCCACCTTGAAAGTTAGCATTCCATGATGCACGACGCTTTCTTCACGCTACGACCGAGTCTTTTTAAGACAAAAAGTTTGATCTCTTTCTTCCTTTCTTTTCTCCACATTCAGCTTTCAGAGATAAGTATTTGTTGAATAGATGATGAATTCAAACAAATACGTGGCCCCTTTCATTATTTTGTATTTTCTGCATCTTTCGAGGCTATGTAATTAATGGGTTGTGTTATGCATGCTTGAAGAAAATATTCATTTTATTTGTAAAACTCATGTTTGTTCTTGACTTGTCACTTAATAATTTTTATGTAAACATGATGACTGTCAATTAATTTGTTAGATATATTAAGAATTTGTAATGAAGATTTTATATTAATTTTTCCTTATTTTATGACTATTTGCAGCTAGGTGAAGGCAACAAATGGTTATATATATATATATATATTTTTTATTTTACATATAATATTATTTGCTGCGAGATCATTTTGCTAGAAAAAAGTTTTCCGGCGAGAATAATTGAAACCAGAAAGGTTTTGTGTCGAACAGTAAACTCTTTTTGTGGTGACTTTTATTGCCGCACAAATATAATTTTTTGCGTCCAAAGTTGTTTTCGACGCAAAATGCTTGGCCGCAAGTGGTTATTTTCGACATTTTTTAATCTGCACAAATTACCATTGCAACTAGTTCTTCAAAAAAAAAAAAAAAAAAATCCGTTAAAATTGTAAATTGTGGCATTTGAACGATTACTAGGGACCAATGTTTTTTTTTTTTTTTTCATTTGAACGACTATTAGGGATGAAACTTTTTTGTCTAAAAGAAATCCATTCGAACATTTTTGAATGAAAATGATAAATTTCGCATGAAAAAACTTTTTGGGATGAGTTTGAAACGAAATCGTCTCGAAACACTTTTAGGGACGAAATCGTCTTTGTTGTTACTTGTAAGATCATGGCCACACTTGGGAAGTGGGGAGCCACAAAGTCCAGGATTGCCCACCTCATATGTACAGGCATCGAAGCTTTGAAGTTGAGTGCTAGCGCTTATTGATGGTATTGCTCAATGGAGTTTATTAATTGTTTGCTACTCTAAATTAGGGATGCTGGTATTTCACCAGACAATTGATTTTCAGGTCTAGATATTCCAAATTCGTGAGATCTTATACGTGGTATATATGGAATGTTTCTTGAGAAACTATTATTACTAAGAATTTTTTTTTTTTTTTTTTTTGATAAACAAAACACATGATGTGAATGTTTGAGCAAAGTCACCACTTCAATCGTGGTGAGTATTTCTTCTATATATATTGTCAATTAGAATAATTACAAATCAAAGGTATAAAGACTCATTACAACAGAAATGGAAAGAATTGATTTGTACAAATAAATCTCCTAAGATTAAGGACAATAGATCAAGCCGAGGATTATGTTGGTAACATATCCTTGACACCCTCTCGCAAGTTGAATGTCGGATTTGAATGAACATGGAGCTTGGTACAAAAGAATTTGAAGAGAGGTCAAGAAACACTTTTGGTGAAAGGATCGGCAACCTGTAGATGAGAGGGCACATATTAAGTGCTAAGTTTGCCAACAACAACAAGTTCTCGAAGAAAATGATAATCTAATTCAACATATTTTGCCCGTTTGTGGGAAACACGATTGGAGCTTAAGAAGATCGCACTTTTGTTGTCACATAAGAGAATAGGCGTTGGTGAAATGGGAACCTTGAGATCATGAAGTAGATGGGTGAGCCAAAGAAGTTCAACAGCAGTAGTTGCAAGAGCGCGATACTCAGATTTACAGCTGGAGCGAGAAACAGTGGGTTGCTTCTTAGCACTCCAAGAAACCAGGTTATCACTAAGATAAATAGAGTAGCCAGAGGTAGAACGGCGAGTGTCGGGACAACCAGCCCAATCAGCATCAGAGTAAGCAACGAGGGCACCAAAGGCAGCAGAAGGGTGAAAAGTAAGACAAAAGTGAAGTGTGCCCTTGACATAACGTAAGATGCGCTTGACAGCAAGAAAGTGATCTGTAGTAGGGGCTTGCAGAAACTGACTGATAGAGTTAACAACATGAGCAATGTCAGGGCGAGTGATAGTTAAGTATTGAAGGGCACCGACTAGAGATCTGTAGAGAGTGGGGTCCAAAAAAGCAGGACCATCGCCAGTTAGATGCTGAGAGACGACCATAGGAGTGTGAACAGGCTTGCTGTCAAGTAATTGTGCTCGAGTCAGAATATCCCGGGCATATTTCAGTTGACTGATGAAGAGACCATTAGTAGTGTAAGTAGCTTCCAGACCAATAAAGGAGCTGAGAGACCCCAAATCCTTGGTGGCAAACTCAGAATTAAGCTTATGAGTGAAGTTGTCAAGAAGAGAAGAGTTATTGCCATTAATGATAATATCATCAACATACAAGAGCAGATAGATAGTATCAGATTGCTGATGGAAGATAGAGAGAGAGGTATATGCACGGCTGCAAGAAAACCCAAGGGTGAGAAGAAAGGAATTGAAACGCTGAAACCAGGCACGAGGAGCTTGTTTAATGCCATAGAGAGCTTTCTTCAACTGACAAACATGATTCAGGTACCGAGGATTAATGTACCTAGGAGGCTGTTCCATATAGACATTTTCAGTGAGAGTGCCATTGAGAAAATCATTCTTCACATCAAGTTGGCGGAGGGGCCACCTGTTGGTGATAGCAAGAGAGAGCACAACACGAACAATAGTAGCCTTAATAACAAGACTGAAAGTGTCAGTGTAATCAAGACCAGGAACCTGAGTATAGCCTTTGGCCACAAGACGAGCCTTGAGGCGCTCAATGAATCCATCAGGCAGGTATTTGGTCTGAAACACCCATTTGGAACGGACAATATTGGTGTTGGCAGGTTGAGAGACCAAAACCGAGGTGCCATTATGTTGCAGAGCTTGAACTTCTTCATCCATGACAGCAAGCCATACAGGATTCTTAGTAGCAGACTTGAATCTTTTAGGCTCAGTAGAGGCAAGAAGAGCAGAGAGAAGTCTAGAGGATCCCAAAAAATGAGGTTCGTCGGATGACGAGTCTTGAAAATGCCAGCTTTAGCTTGTGTGAGCATAGGATGAGAACCCAACGGAGGAGCCGGAGCAGGAGTAACATTAGAATCAATATGAGGTGGTCGAGGCTCCTGAGGCGGTGAAGAGGGGCCTGCAAGAGAGTCAGTAACCTGCAAAGACTCGTCCATTGGGTCAACGCAAATAACACACGGGTTAGACCTAGATGGAGTAATATGCGGAGAATGGTGCAGAGGAGACAGTGGAGGTGGGTTGGTATTGAGCATGCTTGGTTCAAGGAAATTCGAAAAATGAAGAGTTGAAGGGGCTGAGCCTGAGAGCTATCTTTGGAGGAAAAGTGGTTTTCATCAAATTGGGCATGACGGGTAATATAAAGCTTGGAGGTAGTGGGATCAAGGCAGGGAAATCCTTTATGGGAAGGGCTGTATCATAGAAAAATGCAAGGGATGCTGCAAGGAGAAAATTTGTGAGACATATAAGCACACAAACAACGATAAACACGACAACCAAAAGGATGAAAATTCTCATAATTTAGTGAAAAACCATAGAGAAGCTCAAAGGGAGACATACCTCCAAGAAGCGGTGTGGGCAAATGGTTGATGATGTAGGCTTTAGTGCTGAAGGCATCAACCCAAAAATGAGGAGAAATATGGGAATGGAAAAGGATTGCCAGTCCTGTTTCGGTCACATGTCGGTGTTTTTGTTCAGCACGGCCATTTTGGGCGGGTGTATTTGGGCAATGGAGTTGATGATGAATACCCGAGGTGCTAAGGTGCACTTTGAAGTTATTGCTTGTAAACTCAGCACCACTATCACTTTAAAAAATTTTGATGCGGGTGGAATGTTGGTTTTTCACAAAATTTTGGAAGTGAATAAAAGGTCATAAAATTCAGATTTTAATTTCAAAGGATAAAGCTAAGTGAAACGAGAATTATCATCAATGAATAACACATAATAAATAAATCCTAAATTTGACTTGACTGGGAAGGACCCCAAATATCGCAATGAATAAGATCCAACACATGAGACGAACGAAGTTCATTACGAGAATAAGGCAAGCGATGATTTTTTACAATTTGACATGTGTCACATAATGATGGAGAAGACAATAATGAGGTAAGATAGAGATAACCCATTTTTATTTAAAGAAGAAATAATAGAGTGGCTCACATGTCCAAGACGAGTATGCCATAAGTCATATGAGGCATGAAGAACCTTATTTTTAAGAATAGAAATAAAAGCGGAATTTCGACACTCCAACACATATAAGCCGCCATCTCTTTTACCGGTTGCCACCACCCTTCCCGTTTGACGATTCTGGATAGAGAAAATGTTATTAGTAAATGTAACAGAGAGAGGAAAATCAGATGTTAATTTACTAATTGACATGATATTTTTGGTTAGACAAGGAACAACTAGGACATCCAACAAATTTAGTGTTGGGGTAGGAGAGATTGTACCAGTATGGTTAATGGGTAGGGATGCACCATTCCCTACAATTACACGATCCTTACCCATAAAATTACTTGCGTGATCCAAGTGGGAGAGGTTCGGTGTCATATGGGCTGAAGCCCTTATGTCCAGGTACTAATCATTGGGCTCCTGCCCATTAGGAAAATAGGAGGCGTTAAAGGCCTCAGCAAGATGGGCTGTGTTGCCAACAACATCTCCTCCCCGTGCATACCTTTGGTTACACTTGTCGGCATAGTGCCCTTCCTGCTGACAGATTTGGCAGCGCCGTGGACGGCGTCCCTGCCCTTTGTTGGAATGGCCATTGCCACGGTTGGAAGAGGATCCTCGTCCCTGTTGATGGCAATCAGGATTTCTGGAATTGGAGTGATGGTGGCCACGATTTGTGGTTGTGAAAGCGGCAAGTGATGAACCAGAAGATTCAAGGGACTTCTGGAAAAGGTTGAAACTTTCAGCCTTGGAGACTAGATCAGTAAAGGAAGGCAGGGGAGTTTGAGCCATTTGGGCGGTGAAAAAGCTAGTGAACTCCGAACCCAGTCCTCAGAGGAACCAGTGAACTTTATCAGTGCCATCGACAGGTCTTCCGATGGCGTGGAGTTGATTGCAAAGGGCCTTGAACGCCCGAGCATATTTGGTTACCGAACGCGTCCCACGTTTCATCAACTGTAAATCGTCATTGAGACGAATTTCTCTGGCTTTCGATATGTGACTGAAGGTATTTTCGAGGGCTAACCAGACTTCCCGTGAGGTGGAGAGGCCTAGAACCTCGGCCATGGCTTCCTCTGTGAGGGAGGAGAGCAATAGGCTCATGTGGCGCCCCGACTCCCACGTATAAAAAATACGGGAATCGTGACGTCAGGATGATGACAACACGGTCACACATCCCAACGAAATGTCCTCAAGTGTGTGCAACAAGCAAAAGTGCACAACAACAGTCGTAGCGGATAAATTAAGCAAGTCAACTAAATACTAGAATTTTTAATACAAATACATAATAAAAAGATTAAAAGAGTTATATAGTCATCCCAAATAAAATATAATACAAGTCTCAAACCATAAACGAGTGATCCCAATCACTCCTTGGGTGGAGTCGAATCCTCCGGCTCATCCTCATCCTCCTCTGCATCAAAATCTGTGTTACCATAGAACGGTACCGCAGGTAAGTATAAACAAACAATCACGAGATAAAGACATATTGATGCAACCAACATGCATGCATATGATGAAATATGCATTAAATCCAAAATATCATTTTCTCCGAAAATGGATATTTTCCAACACATACCAAAATTCCATTTTGGCCCAAAAATAATAATCCGTCATTTTTTCAGAAAATGACCCAAATTAATAACACATCATTTTCCAAAAAAATGAATCATATAAAAATCCTTTTATTCAACACACACTATTTTCTCAGAAAATAGCCTATCAATCCATTAACCATATGCACGTTCTGGCTTCGTAGGGACCATCCGCACGTTCTGGCTTCGTAGCGATGCCCAGTTCCGCACCCAGCGCGTTCGTGGCCAAGCATCCTCTAGCCTCCACCAACAGAGGGTCCACGGAGTCGGCACGAGACCATCTCGTCCGATCTCAATCCAGGGGACGTCACTCAGTATATTCCGCTCCCGAGTGACCAGAGGAGCTCCACAGAGATAATACCTCATCTCGGCTTGGGGTCGTGATACACACGCACCCAAAAATCCTTTTAACACAAGAAAACCCAGTTTTCAATCAACACATGAACATGAATGCATTTACATGAAAACCCAGTTTCATTTATAAACATGATCATGCATGCAAATATGCCATGTACATGAACAACGCCATAACCAATAACCAACAACTCACAATGCAAACCAAAAACACAACAACTCCGTCCACAATCCATCCGACCCCCGAAATCCTCGGACTCAGTCTAACATAACCAACCGGATTACAATAATATGAGTTGGTGAAAAAATATATTTAAATCACGATAGTTCTTTGGAAAAATACTTACAGTGCTATATAATAATTTTCGAAGGATCATGGAGGTGCAAAAGGTGGCGACACAGCAAGGTAACAGTGTAAAATACACTGTGGCTGTGGGTTTTAAAAACCCTCTTTTGAACGGAGACAAACCAAGACCCGAAATTGATAGGGTAGAGTTTAGAGATGTCGGTGAAGCTAGTGGTGGTGGTGGTTTGCCGTGGGTGGCGGTGTAGGAGGCGGTTTTAGGTCAAAAATGCCCAAAATGGAAATGGAGTTAGATGTACTTCACCGGTGACGGATCAGGGTTAAGGATGGGTGCTTTAGGTTGCTAAGAGGTCGAGGATGATGTGGTGAAGAAATGGTGGCCGGAGGTGGCACGACGGCGGCGCGCGAGCTCAAGAGGTGCTGCGGCTTGGTGAAGGGTGTGGGAGGAGCTGGGGATGGAGGAGGGTGGTCGCCGGCCGGTGGGGAAGCGAACGGCAGGGGCGGTGCGGCACACGACGGCGGGCGGCGGTGGCTGGGTGGAGAAGGAGAAATCGCACGGGGAAGAGGGAAGGGAGGCTATCGCGCGCTGGGGGGAAAAGCAGGGGAAAGAAAGGAAAGAAAAGGGGAAGAAAGAAAAGAAAGGGAAAAGAAAAAGAGAAAAAGAAAAGTGAGGGAAAGAAATGAGGTCCAATCCTCACATCTTGGGTTACAAAAATGATCCAACGAAAATGATTTCAAAACAGTAAGTTAAATAAAATAATTTAAACGTAATGATAAAATGAAGATAAAATAATTAAATCCAACAATCAATTAATTTAAAATAAAGATAAATTTAAATGCATCACAATAATAAATATTAAGAAAACATAACAAATTAATTTTCACAATTTAAAGATCATAAAATAAACCATTTAAAATATTCGATAATTTTAAAACAAGAGAATAAATTTTTGAATTAATAAAAATAATCTTTCAATAAAATACACTAAAATACGGGATGTTACAGCTCAAGAGTCGCTGGTCAGTATTCTTCCATGCCAAGTGTTTGATGCTTGGCGTCTGAGAGCCAATAGGGTCAAACCGTGGAGGGAGTGCAAGAGTTCCATCCACACGTCCGGGTAGTTCTTGGCTTTCAAGGAGAGGAAGAAGCTGACTCTTCCATAGGAGATAATTGGAGGAGGATAGTTTGTTGGTTACCATGTGAATCATGGTGTTGAAAGGGAAAAGGGTGGGTGAGGTGTTTTCGGCAGCCATTGAAGCAATGGGGATCGATGGAGGTTAATCCAAGAGGGCTACTGATACCATGTGAATGTTTGAGCAAAGTCACCACCTCAATCGTAGTGAGTATTTCTTCTATATATATTGTCAATTAGAATAATTACAAATCAAAGGTATAAAGACTCATTACAATAGAAATGGAAAGAATTGATTTGTACAAATAATCTCCTAAGATTAAGGACAATAGATCAAGCTAAGGATTACGTTGGTAACGTATCCTTGACACATGATTCATTTCACACCAAACATTACAAATGTTTTTCAGACCAGATGGCTTGTGCAATACATTCTGGGAAAGATCCCACCACACACAAATATCATCTATATTCCAAGCAAATTTTGCTAATTTATGGGCAGCCTCATTGCCCTCACGAATAGTATGTTGGATAGTGCAGCTGTGAAACATCTTCATTAGATCCTAATTAATCTCCATTATGAGGTTTCCTAAGAGAGATATAGAGCATCGTGCAGCTTTTATAGCATTAACTATCAATAAAGAATCACTTTGTAGAATAAGATCATCTTAGATTCCTTGATGAGCACAAAATTTCAGGCCTCTAAATATTGCCAAAAGTTCAATATCAGTAGGATCATTCACTTCATTTTCTCTCTTACTTGCTGCCATAAATATTATTTCTAAGATTTAGTACACATGCAAAGCAGCTAATTTAATCGACCAATCTCGATGGGGATCTCACCACTTATATTAATTATTTGCGAGGCATATATATATATATATATATATATATATATATTGATGGGATCCAGTTGGAGATCGATCGAGAGAATTGTATTGAAGGTTCCTTGGGAATTTACCTGAAATTAATGATCGAGATTTTCGGACAAGTCTAATTAATATAGACGAGTACTTCTCTTGGAAGGCTGGCTGGTTGACATGAACCAACCTGGAATTGAGCCAGTACTGATAATTTGTTGGAGATATATTTTTCAAAATAATTAATTATATATTATATTTATTATTTAAATTTTTTGGGATTTATTTTGGAAGTCATACTAGAAAGATTATAAACTTATGCTTGGGGTTATTTAATAAATAATTGGCCGTCCACATACGTAATTAACGTACATGATAAGCCAGTGATGGATGCATGGATTAGTGGAAGTGATACCCACCCACTTTTGACCCACATGATGACATTAATTAATTGACTTTTTAATTTTACTTATTAAGAAGGATCATCTGCAGCTAGCGCCATCCCATGCCATTGGGTGGTGGAGCTGCATGGCGGTTCCCGGCCCACTCCTCCTCAGCGCTCGGATTCTGGAACAAAATGGAAGGATTAATGGCTATTTCCTCCTAGCTAGTACTTAATTGTATTTGGTCTTGTAAAAACTTCCAAACCATTGATCTCGATCTCATGCATGCTGCATGTACTTCAACTCTCAAACAAGAAAAGGAGTATAATATCTTTTATTCCATATATATATATATTGATCTGATCACTCCCAAACAAATCAAATTTTCCTGTTTTATATGCTTCTCTTTGGTTAAAGTCAAATTTTCTTTCTCCTCCGCTATTATAAACCTTTATAAAATCCAAATTAACGCATAGCTATAGCTAGGTCACTTGACTGGCAATATATATATATATATATACATAAAAAATAATCGTTAATCAAATATTAATAATATATCCGCAGCTAATTATCTCAGGAAAAATAAAGCAATCAAATGAATCATTTAATGGATTGACTATTAATCCTCGATCGGAACTAGTGATTTTCTGCATTAATCCATTTTATATATAGACTAATCTCACTACAAGGAAATTGTTTATTTGTGATTAGTTATTTGCTGTTAAAATAAGTCTATTCACGTCATAAAAAGTCATTCTCATTACAAATAACTTGTCATAAATATTCATTTTCCTTGTAGCTAGTATTCAACTCGTAACAAACAATAGTAATAATTCACAAAGTAAAAATTCGATACCTTAGTATAATTAAAACATTCATGATTGAGGAAGTCGGGATTTATAAGGGTAATAATTAATGAAGAGATCAATAGAAGTTGACGAAGAGTTCTCCAAATTTCTTAGAACAGTAGTACTGCCATTAATTGAATTGATGCTAAATCAACAACAAAACCTAAAGAGACAAATTAAAATTATTTATCAAAGAAGAAGACCTCTGCATCATGCATACAGGCCTAGTTTGCTTTTAGAGGTGAAACATAAAATTTTAAAAACTTTTTTAAGTTTTGTACGGTCAAATACTTTTTGAAAACAAATACCAATTTTTTTATTTTAATTTAATTTTATTCTATCTCATTTTATTTCTTATTATTTATATCACTATTCATTAACTATCCTATACATAGAAAAAGCTGCCAATGGAGCCCGTCCTTTCTCACTCTCGGGTTCATCTTATGGTAGTAAATACCGTTTATGAGTGGATCTCAGTGATAATCATTAGTAGGTCCCAACAGCAGATACTCATTTCTCTCTCGCGTGTTCATCTTTTGACAACATATATACACAAAAAGCTGCCAGTGGATCCTAATTTTTCAAATTCTATTTCATAAAATAATAATAAGAAAACACAATTATTAGTTTTTCAAATACGATTTCATAAAATATTAATAAAAAACACACAATTATTAGTGAGTCCCAATTTTTCTTCTTCATCAAATACAACAAAAAAATTCAAAATATTTTCATCTCATTTTTATAAACAAACACACACATTTTAACAAAACTATCTCAACTCACATATTTCAACACTATTCACACATATTTTAAAAAATATTATTTCACCTCATCTCATCTACGAAAACAAACGAGGCCTAATTCGCACACTACGAATTATAGCATTGATCTGTCCTTTTGCAATCTCGCTAAAGATAAAGTTTTTTTTTTTTTTTTTTGATATGAAATCTGAAAATTCATTAATCAAAAGAGTTTATAGACATTTATCAAGCCAAATAGTCTGGATAACATTCATTCCACATGGAGATGTCCTCCATGTTCCAAGCATAACGAGCAAGAATATGAGCCGCCCGATTACCTTCTCGATAGACATGTTGAAACTTGCATTCCACAAACACTCTAAGCAACTTTCGTATTTCACTCAATAATGGGTCCAACCTTGCATCAGAAGGAACTTCATATTGAGTACTTGCATAACCATCAAGCAATCTGATTCCAGAATCAAACTGTGAATTCCCATACTAGCACAGAGTTGTAAGGCATGAAAAATAGCCAGCGATTGAACAACTTCAGCATTAATCACTTCCAATTCTACCATGCTTGCTGCCAACAACACCTTACCTTTTTCATTTCTGAGCATCATCCCCACCCCAACCTTATGAAGGTCACCGAAAACAGCACCATCCACATTAAGTTTCAACCAACCCGAAGGTGGGGGCTTCCAGTCATAGAACTCTCGAACTTTCCTCCTGGACAATTGCTTCAGATCCGTATAAGATTGCATAACAGATAGTGCATGATCAATAACATGTTGTACTGCAGGACATTTCTGATCATGAACCATTTGATTTCTTCTCCACCAAACTCCCCAAGCGATAGCAAAGAAAGTCACTAGCTCTTCCTCCTTTCCCTGATTTAAAATTGCCAAGGCTACTTGCTGCACTGGTAAGTTAACTTCTAACTGTTGAATGAGAGGAAAATAAGAAAGCCAGCTTGAATAAATATTAGGACAATATAATAAAGCATGAGAAATGTCCTTGGATTGTTGATTGCAAAAACAACAGGATCCTTCGATATTGATGTGCTTTTTAAGAAGATTTTGTTGGGAAGGAAGAATCTCCTTGCATGCCCGCCAAGCAAAGACCTTTATCTTATTAGGAACTCTCATTTTCCACAAGGCCTTCCACAAAGATTGTTGCTGTCTGTCATTGAGCATTCCCCTCTGCCACCCTGAGATTGTAACATAAAAAATCTGTAGCAGCTTTTCACACTGAAATTTCCACTCCTTTCATGGGACCAAATCCTCTTATCAAATTGCTCATTTGGATAGATCATTACTTTCAAAATATCTGTAACCAAGCTTGGATTGAAGAGAGCTCGAAGCTGAACTAAATCCCAACCTTACGAAACTGGATCAATTAACCTATCAACAAAGGCATCTCTATACTCATCCGAAATTAAAATAGCTTCCTTCATCAAAGATTCATGGCCTGGAATCCAAGGATCCCTCTAGAGCTTAGCAAGTCTACCATCTCCTATCCTCCATGACCACCATTGACTCATCAACTTCTTTGCCTCCCAAATGCCTCGCCAGGTAAAAGAAGGCCTCTTACCTAATCCAGCATCTAAGAACATTCCTTGAGGGAAGTATTTTGCCTTGAATACCTTATGGATCAAAGAATTTGTCTTCTGCATAATCCTCCACGCTTGTTTAGCTAGTAAAGACAGGTTGAATACATGTAGATCCTTGAATCCGAGTCCCCCTTTCCCTTTCTGATCACACATTTTTTTCTAGCTCATCCAATGGATTCTCTTTTCATCTTTCTTTTGACCCCACCAAAACATTGCCATCATTGATTCCAATTCTGAACATAGACTAATTGGGAGGAGAAAACAGCTCATAGAATAAGTTGGGAGTGAAAGTGCTACTGCCTTGATTAGTACGTCCTTACCACATTGAGATAACATATTCTCTTTCCAACCTTGAAACTTTTTCCAGACCTTTTGTTTCAACTCAGAGAAAACCTTTGATTTTGAGTGACCAATAACAGGCGGAAGACCCAAATACTTCCTATAACTTTGCACCTCAGAGACACCCAAAATTGCTGTAACTCTTCCTAACTGTCCATTGTAACATTGCCACTAAAAATCATTGCAGTTTTCTCCATGTTAATTTTCTAACCAGATACATGTTCATACTTTTTCAGCAAAGCTTGAATCTTTAAATTTTCACCCACATCTGTTTTATAGAAAATGATGCTATCATCCGCAAATAATAAGTGATTAATGCAATGGGCATTTCTACAAATCTTAATACTTGAGATCTCATGTTGACTGGCTGCATCTTTCAAAAGAGCAATTAAACCTTCAGTAACTAGTAGAAAAAGATAAGGGGACAATGGATCCCCTTGTCTAATCCCCCTACTTGGCAAAATATAACCCTTAGGCTTCCCATTAACTAAGACAGAAAAAGATGCAGACTGAATACAATTCATAATCAACTCAATCAACCGATCCTCAAACCCCAATATGCTCATAACTTCCTTCAAAAATCCCCATTCTACCCGGTCATAAGCTTTACTTATATCGAGTTTGAGGGACATAAAGCCTTTTTTACCAGTTCTCTTCAGTTTCAAAAAATGGACTAACTCATAAGCTATTAAAACATTGTCAGTAATGAGTTGTCCAAGGACAAAAGCACACTGAGAATCTGAGATGATACATGGCAATATCATCTTAATCCTATTAGCAATGACCTTTGAAATTAATTTATAAATTACATTGCAAAGACTAATAGGTCGAAAATAAGCCACCATCACAGGGGACTTCTTCTTGGGAATCAAAGAAATAGAAGTGTGATTCATAGAGGCGGGAATAATACCAGAATTCAAGACTTCCAGAATAGCACAAGACACTGACTTACCTAGGATATGCCAATAATGTTGAAAGAACAAAGGTGCCATGCCATCGGGTCTTGGTGCTGATGCTGATTCCATCTGCTTCAAAGCGGCAAACACCTCAGCTTCCGTATAAGGCTTGCTCAAATCAGCATTCATCTCCTCAGTTACTCTGCCAGCCAAGGACACCAAAAAATCACAATTTCCTTGTTGCGTTGTTGCTGAAAACATACTCTTGAAATAATCAACAATCAATTGATCTCTGAGTTCACCTTCCTTCCATTCACCCGCCTCATTCTGTAACTTTCCAATTGAGTTCTTTTTCAGTCTGTGATTAGCCTTAGTATGGAAAAATTTTGAATTATGATCTCCTTCTCTCAACCACAAGGCTTTAGCTCGCTGCCTCCACATAATCTCCTCCCTCTCTAATCATTTATGAACCTCCTCCCTAGCAAATTGCAATTCCTCGCTTCTCAGCCCCATCGGATCACAATCTTGCAACAACTTGAATCAATCTTTAACCTTCTGTAATTGTCTTTGGACATTACCAAAATCTGCATGATTCCACACTTGAAGCCTTTTACCACATCGCCCAATCCTTACCATCAAATCTTCCATTGTAGTGCTTTCATTAGCAAAATTCCATGTAGTCTCCACAATGTTATCACAACCTGGCTTCAAATCTAAATAATCGATCATTCCTCTTCTCAGCTTGCGCACCTTCAGTTTCCAACAAAATCGGGGTATGATCTGAATAAGCCACAAATCCATGAATAACTTCAGCTTGTGGAAATAAATTCCACTATTGAGGATTACCAAAGAATCTATCCAGCCGTTCACTTACTCTAGAACCAGCCTCCCTCCCATTACACCATGTAAATTTAGGACCCTTAAAACCAATATTTCTCAGTAAACAATCATCAACAGTTTTCCAGAAAGCTTCCATCTGACTCTGCATTCGTTCTCTTCCTCCCAATTTCTCATGATTAAATAGAACTTCATTAAAATCCCCAAAAATCAGCCACCCCTCATCCTCATTTCTTCTTAACGAGTGAATTAGATCCCAGGATCTATTTCTTTATCTAGAATTAGGATGACCATAAAATCCAGTATTGAAAAACTTTAAAGCTCTACACCCCTCCGCTTTCACACAAGCATCAATATGAGATTTCGAATAACTCAAAATCGATAAATTAACATCCCTCCCCCATAACATTGCAAGTCCCCCACTTTTTCCTTCACTATCAACCGCTAAACAATTTACAAAACCAAACATAAATTTGCATCTCTCAAAATCGCGTACCTTCAAACGTGTTTCCTGAAGAAACACTATATCGGGAACTTCCTTCTTGATGAGATCCCGAAGGATCCGAATGCCTCGTGGGTTCTCAAGTCCACGGGCATTCCAGCTGAGGCATTTCATGGCTCTCAGCGGTGCTGGGATCCAGCCACCGTCGATGAACAATTGTGAGATTTTTCCGCGTCTTCATTTAGAGGAGGGGACACCACCTTCCTCCGTGAAGCTCGAGTCTCAACTTCCTTCTCAACCAACAGCTCTTTCCGTTTGCGGGTTGAAGACCTCCGCTGTGGGGAGACTAAAACAGGAGTCTGTTGTGTGTTCAAGAGGGATAACCTTTTCCATTTATGACCCTCAAGTAAGTTGGGTTTAATAAGCTTTTGTCCAACCAGGCATTTTTGGGCTTCCTTATTTGTGATTACTGGGCCATCAACTTGGCCTTTGGTCCCCGTGTCGAAATCTTCTTCTAAATTTACGAAGCCCATTTGAACACCATTTGGCAACTCCGAAATTCCCTCATCCACCTTCATCAATTCTTGCGAAACATTTGCATCAGTTTCCTTATCACCTCATTTCTCACGTTCAACCATCTTTGCTGGAATCTCGGAATTCAACGGCTGCGTGTCTTGTAAAACCGTCTCCTTTAATGTCGTTGTATCTCCAAAAATAGCTCCATGATTCTCGCCTTGAGCTATGTTGGAAGCACCTTCCTTCCTCGTGGATTCCACCAGGCAAATCACTGGATTACTACTAGCAACCTCTGGTTGCCTCTCCCGACGAGCCCAACGATTCAGTATATGAACACCAGCATGCAACCAAACTACCATAAGGGATCTCTTCTGACCCATAACTACTTTGGTGTCCCTGCCTTTTTCCACACTCCAAATGGACATAGTTCAAGAGTCCACAACAATAACAAAAGTTGGGTCATCGTTCATAAGAAAAACGAGTCCACATAGGATCCGCAAGACCAATATTCACCATCTCTCCATGTAACAAAGGTTTGGAAATATCAATGGAAACCCGTACACCCAAAAACTCCCCCCAAGCCATTTCACCTTTCTCAATGTCCACTTCAATGATCCTTCCAATCGTACTCCCAATCAGATTTCCAACATACTCATTTCTTGCTATAAGTGGCAGGTCATGCAACCTGACCCAGAAATGCACCTCTGAGAACTTGATCTGATGGACTTGTTGATGGCTTTCTACTTCTTTGACCAACACCAAGTGTTTATCAAAGGACTAGGGCCCATCTTTAAGCACACGACTCTTATCACGTTCATCCTCAAATTCGATTAGCATGAGCACCGAATTCAACTCCCTAAATTGGATATCCCTCATTGGTCTCCAAGCTCTTTTCATCATAGATTTGAAAGCCTTCTGGTTGCAGTGACGTTCAGTAAAGAGTTTGACCAGCAGGCATTTCCCACCACAAAGAACACCATCTTGAAGCCTCTAGACATCTACTTGAATCTCTTCAGACTCCGTCGCCGTGAGAGATAACTTCTTGTGCATATCTTCCAGATTCACCTCCATTATAACTGATATCACCCACCCAACTACACAAACCAAGGTAGAAAAGAAAAAGACACAGTGCCTGTACTACGCCAGGAAAGAAAACCTTTACACAGAGAAACCCTAGGAGAGGGAACTTGTTAGGCTAAACTGATAATATCATCACCAAAGATAAAGTTAGTGTCACATAGAGTCCATCTTTTTTTTTTTTTTTTGATAAAAAACATACTGTATTCATTAATAACGGACATTACAACTTGACCTGAAACATACATTACAAGCCAATTTCAAACAATAATAGCTCCCTAGTCCACACTGTGACTGACATGGTCTAGTCTAAGTTGTAAACCTCTCCAAACTTAAAGCATGAGAGACAACAGAACTCTGTCCAAGATGGAGTTAACCAAGCCCCTACTCAGTCGGAGTAGGGTGCACCAAACCTCACTCTCCATCTAAGACGGAGTTGAGGAAACACACTTCGGACAAAAGTCCAAGAGACTATGTATTTTTTGATTTTTTATTTTTCTAAAAAACGAAAGACATTGTAGAAATTAAAAATATATGAGAAAATAATGAATTCCATCTTGGAAAGATATAAATCTGCATTTACAACTTTGGATGAAAAAAATACATAAAAACAGCAGTTGTGATGGCGCTGAGGGCCATGCGCCACCCTGAAAGTATGGAGGATAGTCAGATCTGAAGTCGCCGGTAGCCCTGGACCCAAAAAGGCCATGCATGGCAGCCAAATGGCGATCTGAGTGGTGGCGTGTGGGATACACGTGCTCTCTTTGGGCCGCGCGTGTGTCTCACGTGCCGCTCCATTTGGCAAAATTTTCGCCCGTCTGAAGGATCAGTGCCTTGGGGAGCCCGTGGTGGGGTGCGCAGTGGTCACCGGACGCCGGAGAGTAGCAGATCAGCCTTCCTCCATACTTTGCCCTGAAAAACACCTAGAAAAAGAGAAATAAAATGAGAAAAACTAGAAAGAAAAGGAAGGAGAGAAGATGGAGGGAGATCAGAGAAGGGAGGGAGCTCCCCTTATGATGTTTCTGATTTGAAGGTTTCTAGAGAGAAGGATGAGCCTCTTTCTGTAAAAACTAGGGCCGGCATCTCTGGTGAAGTTCATAGAGTCCATCTTTTAAGTTATCTAGGAATCCAAAAGATGCAACTCTCCAATTATTGTTCAAAGCCAAAGGACCGTACACACTCCCCAAAATCCTCATGTAATGAAACCATGCATGGAACAGTAAGTCCAATATCTTTCTTGACTTCAATGTACTTGTCTTTGTCGTTGCCGATGGTAGTACGGCCACATTCATCGTTTTGATCTAGACCCTTTTGTTTGGTAACGGAGCGGACAACATGTCTTGCTATATTATGTTAGGGAGACAGTACTGCAATTGTTGCTGGAGACGAGACTACCTAACGCAGTTTGGTATATCCAAAGCACACCAAAAAGCAAAACTAGTTGTCAAATCAAAAGCAACCGAGTTTTCTTTATGAAATAGCCAAGTTTGATTGTCGTTCTAGTTGGAACTGTAGGACAATTGTTTGTAAAAAGTACACTCTTAGCTAGAAAGCACACTCAAAGGCGTAATTAATAGTTATATTTATCAAGTTTGGCTTTTAAGAATTCAGTTCTAAACAATACATATTTAAAACTTGTTTTGAGCATCAATGCATGCACCAGTACTCAATACATACTCCAATATTATAAAAAAAAAAAGGCCTAAATTCTGCTCCATTGTATCCTTGAACCAAAGGTACTTGTCCAATTGGACATATTTGAGTTGTAGCCATATTTCTTGGGAGAAATCCTAGATAATCGTGTCTTGAAAGTTCATACTTGCATGAGGACATGATTTCCTCTTGGTTATAATATCCTCTAATATTCCAAATTAGATTCCAAAAATTGTAGTGATTCAAAGAAAGTGAAGATAATATATATAGTTTGTTTAGTACTATATAAAAAATAAAAAAATAAAACGTTGATGTTTGAAGGCTACCGGATATAGTGATGAAGGGTAAAGATTACAAGGGCAATTAATTAGCACTTGCAAAATGAGATATAATATAAAAATCCTATTTCATTTAATAGTGATTATTAATAGCATAAAATTTCTTAAAATGAAATCAACTGAAATGAAAAGAGGAAAAGTAAAGTGCAAGGGTTAGTACCTATATGGATGACATGGAAAAAATGGATTGGAACTATCGGGTCCACTAACTTACATATATAGATGAAGTTACACTTGACCAAATTTCGTGTTTGACAATCACTAAATTAAGATCATTATATTATAAAGAACATATATAAATTTAAAGTGTGTTGAGACTTGTAATTGTAAATGTTCATTTTCTTGTCGAGGTTGACCATTTTTATGTCTTGTCTTTCTTTTAGCACAAGGGGCAGGGCCAGCTCTTCCATTGGCCCCTAATGGAAGAAGGCTCCTAAAAAATATATATATAAAGTAAATTTTTTAAAAAAAATTATATATCCAATAAAAATTTTTAATTAACTCAATGAGAATGAGAATATAAATAAAATTAAATAGATATTGTATCAAGAATTTTTAATTAATTATGAAACACAAAGTTCTACACTTCTCAAACTTCCTGTAATTGCATGAAACATTGCTTTCCAAAGAATTCCATATGATTCTACCATCTTTAGGCTTCCCATATATTGACACTACATATTCATGAAACAAATCTCTTTAGCGACGCTCTTTGACAAAAGCTCATTGAAACTTTTCATATTGCTTTTGAAACTTCAAAAAATTTAGTATATATATTTGTTGCTTGTATCAACAGAGGTGTTGCAATCTTAACTTATGGCAACTTTTGCCTGAAATTGTACTCTGCGTTTAACATTGAGTAACCTTTCAAGATGCATGAAGAAACAATATTATGATTTGATTATAAATAATCCTTCAGGTTAGAATTCAAACTTTCACTCAATTGTGTGGAAATCATTCATGCAAAAATGACATCTTTGCATATGCTTTTGCCCATTTTTCTTCCAATTCAAACAAAAGTTGTAGCAAGAATTGTCACTGCATTGTACTTACTGGTTCTTCTTCTTCATGCAAGCAAGTGGTTAAGGAGAAAAAACAATGGATTTTTATGAGCATATGTCAAAACAAAGTGTTCTGAATGCGTTCAGTGGCCGGCATATAATGGGTTGTTACATGACTTTTTACATTTTCGCACCACAAAAAAAGAAAAAAAAAATATTTTGCACGACATTCATTTGGTTAAAAAATTGTGATTATTGGCCATTGAATTTTAATCGGAGATGTCGTTTTACTTTTATGACAGGAGACAAGTCGGACCACTTATTTTTTATCTACAGTAGAGACATTCTATCTTCCTAATTTTTGGCCTAGCGTATAAAAATCTTCAACTCAACCTATTGTACTTTTGATGAGTTCTTTAAGTCATTATTCCTACATTATACATTTATTAAAGAAAAAATAAAAATATTAAAAATAAAATAGATGTGTGATATAGGATTATATATATTAAATAATCTTTATCGTTAATGACAGTGCAATGGAGAATGCCTTTCTGCAAAGACGCGTGGATGGAATTGTCTAGTCATGGTTAGGTAAGACCATATTGCATGTACCAACGGTAAATGGCAAGTTGAAAGGTGGACGACAAGTGTTATATTTATGCATGTATGTGTATATACGTCAATAATTATTATACACTATAAGAAAAATAAATTTTTATAATCATTTAATTGCAGTAAAAAGATCAGTTGTAATAAAAATAGACTCATTTTAACTATAAATAATCATTTCGTTAGAATTAACTAGTCACAAATAAATAATTTTCTTGTAATGACAAATCGTTTCGGTGGAGTTTGGTTTACATCTTGTTTAAATTTCACTATATACGTCAAGTTTAAAAAATGAATAATAGATAAGATTGCTATAAGTAGAAAAATAATTTTATTTTTTTATTAAATTTTTTAAAAAAATAATATTTATAATCATAGAGTGTACAAACATCACATATTTTTTTAAAAAAAGAGTAAATATGAGACTTGTATAAAAATAAATTAAATTTTTAATAGTAAAACTCACTCTTTAAAAAAAAAAATGAGTATCCAACGCTTATACATCTATAATTGTTTCTTATTGTAAATAAAAAAAAAATCTATAACTATATTTAAAATTATTGATCTTTTAATCTTATTCATTTACTTTTAAGTAACAGTTACAAAGATGGAGGTCTGCTGGAAGGGTTTTACTTGAAAAAGTCGATTATATCAAATTTAGTTGTAAAATACAAGGCACGGTTTTATGTGGCAAAGGATTCTCTGAGGACATCATGGTATCATATGACTTCGACTAGGTTTTTTCTTTCATATTCCTTCATCCAATTTACAATGAGCGGAACATTTTACGGCCCCTTTGAAGAAGAATTGAGGAGGAATTTATGTTGAAACTGCTAAGTCATATCTTGAAAAGTCAGTTACAAAGATGGAGTCAGAAAATTGCATCAGTGCTTTCAACCTTGAGGACAAATACATGCCAAATTACAATGATGGAATGGGACACACCAGGCCATATGCTGTGTTAGACATTGAAAATCAAAAGTAATGTGGTGGTAGACAGCCCTGACCCCACAACGCCAAAACCACAAACTGGGTTTCGTCTAATTGTTAGGAAGTCAAGTTTGGTATGCTGTAAAGTAACATTACAAACAAAGAAAGAAAGATGTAATTAGCCCTTCCCTCTTGTCGTTATTATGATTCCTCTACTTTCTTTGTTGTTTGATTCCTTTGTTGAGTCACGTGGCAAGGGTCCACAAAGAAATGAGATGATCTCCACCGACACAACGCCTCTCATTCCAAGTAATAATACTTTAGCCGTGTAGGTCCATCACTTCCCTCTATGCGCTTTCCTGTATGGCCAATATAGACCAGTATTTTACCACACCGTATAAGCATAGAACAGACCATACCATCTGACTTTGCTCTGCTCTTTTCGATCTCTTCCTTCTTTCGTTTCCTTTGATTTCTGCTATTTCAACTCAACCCAGAAAATATGGCCGAGGTTGCAGGCCTACTTCTCTCCCCCTTCCTCCAAGTACTCTTCGAAAGAGTTGCTTCCCGCGAGTTCGTTGACTTCTTTCGAAGCCGAAAACTTGACAGTGGACTCTTAAAGAGGTTGGAGATAGTGTTGCTGTCTGCGCATGCGGTGCTCGAAGATGCAGAGGAATTGCAATTTACAAAGGATGCGGTGAAAAAGTGGCTTGATGAGCTGAAAGATGCCGTCTATGATGCAGAAGATATCCTTGATGAGATTCATACCGAAGTCTTGCGATGCAAGTTGGATGCTGAATTTCAAACTACTTCAACTAAGGTACTAAAAACCATCTCTACTTCTCTTGATCCTTTTGTCAGGGAGATAGAACTAAAGATAAAAGGTGTACTCGAGACATTGGATCATCTAGTACAACAGAAAGATGCTATAGGTTTGAAAGAAGGTGTTGGAGGGAAATCAACCGGAAGATTGCCCACTACTTCTTTGGTTACAGAATCTGATATTTTTGGCAGGACTGATGATAAGGAGGCAATAATTAATTTGTTGCTGTCAGATAACGTAAGTGGCAATTTTGAGTGGTGTGTTATTGCTATTATTGGTATGGGGGGACTTGGGAAGACAACCCTTGCTCAACTTGTTTATAATGACAACAGGATGGAGAGGCCGCATTTTGATCTTAAAGTGTGGGTTTGTGTTTCGGATGATTTTGATGTGTTGAAAATGACGAAAACAATGTTAGAGAAACTTGGATTGTCAACTAACATTGATGGTAAGAGTCTAGATTGGCTTCAAGTTACACTACAACAAAATCTGACTGGAAAGAAATTTCTTCTTGTTTTAGATGATGTTTGGAATAAGGATTATTCACAATGGAAGACCTTAAGCAACCCCTTTAATTCATGTGCAAAAGGAAGTAGGGTGATTGTAACCACACGAGAGGAACGTGTTGCATCAAGTATGCGCTCTACTACAACTACTAAAATTTACCAGCTAAAACATTTACAAGAAGAGGATTGTTGGTCACTATTTTCAAAACGTGCATTTCATTCTGGCAACTCTGATGCTCATCCGAAGTTGGAAGTAATTGGTAGACAGATTGTGAAAAGGTGTGGAGGCCTACCCTTGGCAGTCGAGAAAATTGGAGCTCTCTTGTGCTCTGAACTGGATGTTACCGAGTGGAATAAGATACTGGGGAGCGAAATATGGGACTTGCCGAGTGATATTATTCCTGCTCTAAGATTAAGCTACAAATATTTGCCCTTACATCTTAAGCGTTGCTTTGCTTACTGTTCAATATTTCCTAAAGACCGTTATTTCGAAAAAGAATATTTAATCTTATTGTGGATGGCAGAAGGTTTGTTGCCACAAGTGAAAGGCAAAACGATGGAACAAATTGGTGACGATTACTTCGTTGATCTTGTATCAAGATCATTGTTCCAACAATCAAGTATAACATCTTTGTTCGGAATGCATGATCTTGTCAATGACTTAGCAAGATTTGTGTCAGGACAATTTACCTTCATACTAGAGGGTGAAAATTCTCTTGAAATTGAGAATAAGACACGCCATTTGTCATTTGCCAAAATAACGGTTGATACTACTAAGAAGTTTGGGGCGCTTTATGAGGCTAAGGGGTTGCGTACTTTCCTACCTATACATTCTTACAATGAAATCTTACGTAAAGAACACGTGCATGATTTGCAGCCAATGCTACGATGCTTACGAGTTCTTAAGTTATCTAATTCTAAAATTTTGACCGAATTGCCTGATTCAATTGGCAAAATGAAACATCTACGGCATTTGGATGTTTCTTGGACTCCAATTAAGAAACTACCTGATTCCATATGCAAGTTGTGCAATTTGCAGACCTTGAAAATATCGTGGTGTATGAGTCTTGCTGTATTGCCAAGAGATATTTATAAACTCATTAGTTTGCGTCATCTTGATTTTAGTGATTGCACATATATAAAGGAGCTGCCAGTACGATTGGGTAATTTGCGTCATCTTCAAACTTTGACTGAATTTATTGTTAGTAAACAAAGTAGAGGTGGCATAGAAGAGTTGGGGGAACTTGCAAATCTTGGAGGAAAGCTCTGTATTTCGAATCTCCAAAATGTTGTATCTCCTAAACATGCTTTGGCTGCCAGGTTGAAAGATAAAGAGTATCTGGAGGAGTTGAAGTTGGAATGGAATGACGAAAATAATATTTCAGAAAGTCAAAGGGCGGTATTGGACAATCTCCAACTCCATGCAAACTTGAAAAGTCTCTCGATCATCGGCTATGGAGGTAAAAGTTTTCCAGATTGGATCGGACATCACTCATTTTCTAATATAGCATCTCTCCATCTAATTAATTGCAAGTATTGCTCTGTCTTGCCACCACTCGGACAGCTACCTTCTCTGCAGTCCCTTTCTATTGTTCAGTTTGATGGAATCGATGCAGTGGGTCGAGACTTTTATGGCAATTGTTCTTCTTCAATGAAACCATTTGGAGCCTTGAAAGTTTTGAATTTTAGAGACATGTCGAAGTTGGAGAAATGGATTGCTTTTGGTGCCGAAAATGAAGGTGGAGCTTTTACTCATCTTGAACAGCTTGAGATTGTTAACTGCCCCAAGTTAACAGGAGAGTTGCCCATCCATCCTTCTTCTTTATCCAGACTTGTGATAGTAAAATGTCCGTTGTTGGTGACTTCACTTCCAAGTGTTACTACTCTACGTCAACTCAAAATTGGAGGGTTTGATGCGCTAGAGTCCATACCGGAGAGATTGATGGACTTCAACAGTAGTTGTCTTGAGGAGTTAGAAATTAGTGGTTGCCACTCCCTTACATCTCTGTCCAATGCTGGTCTACCTTCTACATTAAAACTCCTTGAGATCAAAGATTGTAGCAAGTTAGAGCTTCCAATGCACGGGAACTATTCATCCCTTGAAACATTGCGGCTTCAAAATAGTTGTGATTCTCTGCAGTCCTTTCCATTAGACTTATTTCCAAATCTGGAATCCATCAAACTAATTGGATGTAGGAATCTGAATTCTGTTAATGTTTCACAAGAACATGAGATTGATTTATTGGCCTTGTTATCAATAAAAATAAAAGATTGCCCTAATTTCGTTTCATTTCCGAATGGAGGATTGCGTGCCCCAAAACTTTCGACGTTTCAAGTCGTCAATTGTCAGAGTCTGACGTCACTACCTGACAAGATGCACATACTCCATCCGTCTCTTCGAGAATTGTATTTAGAGAAGTGTCCAGAAGTTGAGTCATTCCCTGAAGGAGGCTTGCCTTCCAAACTAGGTTATATTTCCATCATAGACTGTGACAAACTCTTCGCCAATAGAAGGGATTGGGGATTGCAAAATCTGCCCTCCATCCGATTTATTTCTATCAAAGGCAATTGTAAAGACGTGGATTCCTTTCCGGAGGCGGGGTTACTTCCCCCTAATTTGTTCGCTCTTTCCATCGATAATTTTCCAAATATGAAATCTTTGGACTATGAGGCCCTTCGACACCTCACCTCTCTTGATACTTTGAGGATCACTTCCTGCCCTAAGTTGAAGTTTATGCATGAAGAAGGGTTGCCTGCCTTCATTCCTACTCTATTTATCAACGAATGTGCTTTGTTGGAGAAACAGTTGCAAAGCAGAAAAGGAAAAGCATGGCGTAAGATTGCTCACATCCCCTCATTTATATTAATGGCGAATTGATTTGACCAAACTACAAGTCTAGAAAGAGTGCCCAATTTCAATTATATGATCTACGACACATATGGACGAGGACAAAGGTATGTGCAGCTTTAATCAGCTAATTCCTCACTATGATTTTCCATTCCTGTTTACGGTTTGCTTTAAAACTATCTCGAGTGAAACAGAATGCTTTTCCGATTGTTCCTAATTCTCCCTCGAATTGATTATTTCAGAAACAATTATTGAAGTTTGTGGAGTCTCTATCATGCCACCACAAGATATTAATGTCAAGTTTGTTCCGGTGATACGTGTTTCTACACATCTCCTTTCGGATGCTCTTCCTTAATTCCTTTCGAGGTTTTTTAATAGAGAAACGCTTTATGTGCTTCGAATCAAATTGTTGTGTCCCATATCCATTCCCAAGCTCATCTGAAGCTCTCCTGCAATGCTCTGCTTTGCATCAGCAGTATCTGAAGCTCTGGCTTGTAGTTGCAACAAAATCTTGGAAAGGCTTGGTGATTGTGCAACTTCTTTTGTAGCTTCTCTTGTTCTTATGTAACCTTGTTTTTGACCAACCACTACATTTGATTGTTACTTGTTCCAATCAAGACTCTTGCCATTTGTACAGGATCTACCTATGCATGCCATGCCAAGAAACAGGGCTACTTTTCAGTCGACATGGGGTGATCAGGTACATTAATTGTACATTTGTTTTCTGCTTTTGTTATGTTTGGAAATTCTCATATGGTTTTACATCTAACATTAAACATCACGAATTTAGATTTCGACAAGATTTAAAATTCATTCGCAAGCTGAGTTAAGAGGAAAAGCAAGGCAAGTTGGAATATATTATCCATCATATAACTTCTCTATAATTATTGAAACAGTTATAAATTATGTTTCTGCAATGCTTTCCTTTAAGTTTTAGCATCTCTACCAATTGGGTGACATTTACTCTTCCTCTTCCTCCTACCAAAAATCCACGAAAAAAGTTTGTTCATGTTTTTAGTATGTTTGATTGAATGAGTAATTAAATAACTACCTAATATTTGGTTGGAGCTAATGATTTAGTGGATCTTGCAGCAAACAATGAAAGAAAGAAGGCTTCCATCAAGATGGCTTGGTTATCGAAATGATTACTTTAGGAGTCATGGAAACATTATTGTTGGGACATTTGGGGAGATGATTAATGTGAGAAACAACATGATTTCCAAAGTCGGACACATGTGGTAATGTTTAAGAGCCAGCGCTGCTATTGTTGGTCCTATCCCATCTTCTTCAGGCTTGCATGCTCATGGACATGGCTAGGAATCTTGCATCAGCTGCTTCTATACCATTCTCATTACTCGGTTGATATTTGTAAATTGTAATCTTTGATAAGGAGAGGCTAGATTTCTCTAACTTTTGCAGCCAATTAGATTTCTCTAAGTTTTCTTATAATTAAGCTGGTTTGGTAAAATTTGAACTCAAATGAAATGTTCCGTCCTCTTTAAAAAAAAAAAAATCAAATGAAGGGAAAGCTTTTCTTAAGGTCAATTAAAGAAGAGTTTGGACAGACTAAAAAACTAATTTCTTGCTTCACTCACACTTGTAACTATCTATCCTTTTTGTGTAGCAGGCCACAAAGATTTACATCCTTGGAAAAAATGATTCATCTGAATCGATGTGAGAAAACTACATTGCATTTTAAAAATAACACATAGAATAGAGTAGGTGATAATATCGCAACTATGTGGAAGCAAAGTCCAAATAAAAAGAATAATGCAGCCACACAATAATCCATCGAACTACTTGGGTGTAGGAATCTAAGTCTGTTAATGGAAGATTGCGTGCCCAAAAACTTGGTCTATTTCATATCATCAATCGTTAAGAGTCTAATGTTACTACCAGACAAGATGCACGTACTCTATTCGTGACTCCGTCTATTTGGTGGGTGCGTTCATAGGAGTGTCCAGAAGTAGTCATTCCCTGAAGGAGGCTTGCATTCCAACCTAGCTTACATTTTCATCATAGATTGTGACAAACTCTTCTAGCAAGAGTCCCCAATTATATGATCTACACCACAGATGGACGACGACAATGGTATATGCAGCTTTAACAATATTCTTTCTTCCCAATTATCTAATTCCTCAAGATGATTTTCCATTCCTATTTAAGGTTTGCTTTAACACTATCTCGAGTGAAACAAAATGTTTTTCCGATTGCTCCCAATTCTCCCTCGAATTGATATTTTAGAAACAATTATTGAAGTAATTTGTTGAGTCTTTCTCATGCCACAGCAAGATATTAATGTGAAGTTCGTATAAAGCTGCAGGTTTGTTCTGGGGATACATTTTTCTACACATCTTCTTTTGGATCATATTCTTCCTTAATTCCGTAAGGTCGGGGTTTTTTTAACACGGTAAGCTGAATTCCATTGGCGATAATTGGCGTTATGTGCTTCAAATCAAATTGTCTATCGTCGTTTGCTTCTCTAACACCCGGGACTAGTACCAAGCCTGCATTCTACAAATTTTTAGATTTATACGTATGAGAAATCCACTTGAGATTAATGAGTAATTTTGGAATAGATTACAGGCCCAAATTTATTTTAGCATATATCGAATTTTTATTGGATTTGCTAATTAAGTTAAAATTATTAAATATTTTTAGATTAGGTGGAATCCTTTTAAGGGCTTAGAAATTTGTGAGACAAGTTGGATTATTATAGAAGTTGAGTCGAGACCCATTAGTATTGATCAAATACCTGACCCATGGAAATATTGTTAAACTAAAAAGATTATTAGGACTACGCTAACTAGTCCAACCCATTTATTAATTCCATACACTATCTAAGTTGTGGGCCTAAATGCTAGTCCAACCCATTTCAGACCTCACGCCATCCATGCCATGCACGTCTCTTCTTCTCTAGGTCACACAACATGGCCGCAGCTCGATCGTGCTATTCCTTGGACCACCGTATGTAAGTCCCTCTCTCTCACCACGTTCTCTCTCTCAGTGTCATGCCGCTGCGCTGACCACCTTCAACCGCCACCCAAACCTTGCTCCGTCGCACACTTTCTTCTCTCTCAATATGGAACTCTACTCTCTATGGCACAGATTGGTCCGGAGAGTTTGTAATTGCAGAAGTTTTATTTTTAAATTGCAGCCCCTTCCAAAGAGCCTATACATGTTTTGTTCAATTCCTAGAATACCCTTGTCATTAGGCTGGTTCTACGTTGGCCACGATTGTTCTTTATATATTAAACTCACTTTGTGTGGGCTTTGTTTTACATACAAGAATTTATAAAGAACATAAATAAGGATTTAAATTTTATTATTTGGTATTAAATTATATTTAATAAATTGAATTTTAGAAGCAAATAATAAGTGTTTAGTTTTATTTTGAACACTTTATAAGTCTATTTTATTAAACAAAATCGTTGCTAGTACTTATATTAAGTGAATATCGATTTATTTGAAAAATGATTATTAAATATACGAGAATCTTACATTTTTAGGAAAAAAATAAGTTACCCTAGTATTTTAGGCTTTAATATCAAAATACGTGTCTAGTTATGGATTAAGTATGTTACGTATCTATTTTATAGGAGGTGATTAATAGTCGTTCAACACGGTTGTGGAAAAATTCAGAGAAGATAGATTGTTCAAGTAAGCAGGATTCATATGCTAAACTTTACATAAAACGATTGGACTGAGGTTGATTTTATAAAAAAAAAAAAAAATATGCATATTTTGTTATAAAAAGAAAAACTTGAAAACAACCTTGATCATTTTATCTGTATAAAAGAAAAAAATATTTTCTATCATGACTGATATAGACATGAGCTATTTTTGACATTTTATTTCTTAACTGTGCAACAAGGAGCGAATATGAAAATTTGTGCATAATTATATGACTATGATCTGATTCTGTTGTGTTCTGAATATGTTATGTACTTTGATACGATATGATGTGACCTTTGAAAACTTCTAGTATGACATTTTATTTATGTTCCGTTCTAACCTTACCACGGGTGTAGAACTGTGGTCTCTGTTCGAGTTGGTACTAACTTTTTTGTTTTCGGAGCACCCACTTTAGAAGTAAAGTGATTTTCTGCATGGTGTTTCTTATGTGCATACTCGGGACTCCGAGAATAATAAGAGAAAGATTTCACATTCTGTTTCTGCTCGATTGACCGTCGGAGTTTGCACAACCCTACCACGGCGGTTAAACATGGAATTATGTTCTGGTGTAATGTTTCAGTTATGCTATGCCAAAAACATTTTGAATACGAATCTTTCTGAACTTTTACTCCGATATTTTTGATAACATGTTCTGATTCTGTATTTTGAAAATATAAATATTTTGTTCTGTATTCTAAATTCCGTAAATGCTCATGTTTACATATTAGTATATGTTCTCTACTTACTAAGTTGTTGATAACTCACCCCTTATCTACACAATATTTTTCAGATAATTTTAATAGTTCAATTGGAAATTAAGAGTATGAAGTATTAGCAAGATTTGATGATCGTAGAGGAATATGTGCCAAAGGGTACAAATAATTATTAGAGTCCTATTTAGTAGTTTTTTTTTCTATTATTTTAGGTATTTTGATACATGGATATTTTTTAGTCTTTATGGAATTCTTAATTTGTTATTTTGAGATATTTATTTGAGTGTCCCTGTGGAAGAACATATATATTCGTATTGAACAAATAAGTTTATAGTTTATGAAATCTTTAGAATATATATAATTGTATTATGGAAGATGATTTTTAGTAATAAGAACTAATTTCTTGGATCTCCTGGACCAGGGCATTACAGCTTCTCTCTTAAAAAGAGTCCAGTCCTTTTGTCATTGGACACAGACTTTCATAATAAATTTCCCGTAACTTTAACCAGCTGTTGGTAGAACAGAGAGACGGAGACAAGCAAGTGAATGATTGGCCTCGCCTTGGGTAGTAACTTCTTTGCAATATATTTTTTATGACTCAAAGATTATTTTTTTTTATCAATCCTTGGCTTGATTTTTATTTCAAAATTGCATAAGTTTCTCACATATGATATAATCAAACCCTTCAAAATTCAATATTCCTAACAAAATATGAAGCATAAACACCCATCCATCCCTTTTAAATTTTCAGCCAAGATATATCTTTGCTACCATTGACTTTAGAAATGCATGTACGTTATGAGCTGCATGTTGCATGTCGGCCTTCTTCATATAGTAGGCTGGTTAGCATTGGTGAACAACTTTTAAGCTATACATATGCTCACTAAACAGGTAGCTTAAGCGCTTTAACACTTTTAAGCCATACAGGGTTTTAGGGCTGAGCAGCTGCTAAAATTTTAAAATAAAACAATATTGAAATAAAAATAAAAAGGGAGAAAAAATCTCAGAAAAGGGAACAAAGGTGAATCTCAGAAAATCCCAAGTATACATAAGCATGGCGATGAATCAGCCTTTGAGCAAAGCACAAGTTCATCATAATAGTACCAATGGAGAATCTCTCTATGCAGCTAGCATGTGAACTCATTCACCAAAAATCGACAGGAAATCACTCCACCCATCCGACACAGAGAATCTTTCTACCTGGTCAATGCGTGGAACACCTCCACCAACACATAATAAAGGACACCCCACTTGATCAACAAGAGATTCTCTCTACATGTGATATCAAATGTAGCCAATATGGAAACGTACCATCCTAGTCATCATGGGAAATCCCTCTACTTGTATGAAACTCGTGACAAAATGCAGTTGGAATGGTATGAGGATTCCTCAACCCGATCCCATGATTTATTGAATGCCCTGGAAGCTCATCATTTTTAATCACATCATCTCACATCACATCTTAAAATCACAACTTAAAGATAACCAATAAATATAATGGAGAAAGGATACACTTTCATGTAAGAAAGATGCGAGAGACAAATGCAAATATTGAACATTCTCACAAACATTTACCTCACTTTTCTAGTATAGTTGTAAAAGTGAGCCTACCTAATAGTATTTCTAATACTATGCACCGGTGCCGATTCCTCAATTGTGAAGCTCCTAAGTTCCTTGATTCCTTAAAGACTTTGAATAAAAGAAACATAAATACTTTATGATCTCAAAAGTGAGATATTGACTCTTGTCCAATGCTTTTTATACGGCGAGACTGTCAATTACAATCATGAAGTTCTTCTTACCTCTGTCTTGCTTAAATGAGAGACTTTCGATCTTGGCCGTCCATTTGCCCTCTGGACTTGAAGAATCGTAGAGGCCAAGTGACTAATGTGACAAAGTGTGCACGTCCCTGTAGCTTGCATTGGGTTCAATCATGTAGTCCTTCCCTTAGTGAAAGTCTCCCATGTGACATTGATCTATACCTCTAAGGCCAAACGATATATCCTTCAGTCCGTATTCCTTTTTCCCCAAGCATATTCCAGATATGATGTCTCTGATAGAGCATCGGCCGTAGGTACGACACTTGTTACCCTCTAAGCACCTTTGAGTTATCTCAGAAAGCTTTACAGCTCTACATCGAGCTTATCCTCACACTTTGATCACCTTTGTATGATTAGCACATCCTTTGTTCGCCTGGTGTCAGGTAAACCTTCCTTCGTCGCCTTGTGATGTATTGTATCTGCCAGGCTCACTACAACGTGTTGTTCATCTTATTTTTTGCTTGGCTGCATGTTGCCCGCCGGTTGCCTCTTTGTTGCCAGTATTTTGCTCGCGAGAAGGGATCCCTTCCCTGGGCTAGGTTTGGAGCAATCCTCACACATAGGTTCCGAGCCGACTTCAACTCCAATAAAACGGATAAGAGTCAATGCGAAGTTGGATTTGGACTTTTTTTCTACATATTTAGTCCATTTTTAAACAAGACTTCACATATAAAGATCATTTTTTGTGGGCTTTCAAGTTTCAAGTTTACTAAAAACATTTAAGAAAGAAACGAATTTTAGATATGAAAAAAAATATATATAACTAAGAGTATTTCATATGCCATGCTAACCTGAAAAAAAAAAGAAAGAAAAAGAAATTAAAAATATACAATAAGCCCTTTAGACTATTCTCGATACTCTATCATTCATAATTTCATATTAGAATCTTAGACTCTCAAATGAACTAAAAACAATAAAATGATTGTTAAACCATCTAGTCAGGGCCCAAGCTAACAATCAAGGCCCAGTAATAACCAACATGTAAGAGCAATCATGAGTCATATTGGTCCAATAGCAATGTCCATCATCCAATCATACCACTATTGAGTAAATTACAAATAAGAAACATAACCAACCACGAAAATACAAGCCAAATATTGTTCCCAACTATAACACCAACCAACAATACTAAAACACCACAAATTGAAATCAATTACATGACCAACATGATAAAAACAAATATTAGCCAACCTTTCTTGTTCCCATTCCAAGTTATACCTGAAAAAATGTAGTTACACAATTTCACTAATGCATGTCAAACCTCAATCATCTTCATGTAGTATACTCATCATATTGGTAGTTAATTCTACATTAAGATATTAAAATATAATAATTTAGTATCACAAAATGACAAAATTAAGATATATAACAAAAATTAATTAAAAAAATATAAATATATTAGCTGAGTCTAACTTGTGTGAGTGGGCTTTAACCAATTTTGTGTACACACAAGAGCCTTTACAATTCAAGAAGACAAAGAACTCCAAAGCAGATTCAGGACACAGCCTCATGTGTGAAATGTTGACTTAGATGATACAGTGGTGATCAAAATGGTCAAAATATCTCTTGCTATTAGAGTAAGAACAAGATATTTGTTAACCCTCCACCACATTAATATATCGAAACTCTCCGTAGGAATCTCATCATCCTCTAACAAATACAAACTCCAACTAAAAAAGAAAAATCTGACTATGACTCCCAAATTGCAGAGTCGAAATTAGATTTTCAAATTTTTGCACAACATTAGCTTTATGCTGACAGCACCAAACTAAGGGCATGTTTAGAAATTAGAGTATCTCATAATTTCTTGAATGACAGTGAAATGGTTTAAGTGAAGAAGTTTTATTGAATTTTGGGAAACGAGAGAGAACAAGTTGAAAAAGAATATTGTAAAATTAAAAAAAAAATGTACCACAATTTTTAATATTATTCTTGTTTTAAATTTTATAAAAGTTGTATTGATTTTTATGTTTGAATCATGCACACACTTTGGAGACAAAGTGGTTTCTGTTCTACTTGGCTAATTGCAAATATGCAAAACCCTGCTACGGGGGTAAACACGGTACATATTTCTATTTTTTACGTTGTTTTAATTATGTTTATGCCTAATGTATTTTGTCTATATTATTATTGTAATGAAATGCTTCTAAATACCATTGTTATTTCTTGGACTTTTTTGGTCTCATTTTGTATTTGGCTCATGTTTATATATTTTTTTTAAAAGAAGAATATCAAATCTTATTCATCTTAAATGAGTGCAGCTTGGATACAAGGAAGAATATCAAATCTTATTCTATACTAGTATAAGTTTGCTGCTTATTAAGTTGTTGATAAATCAGTTATTTATCTCCACTATTTTTTTAATGACTTTAATTGTTATGAGAGTTGAAATAGGTGGTATGTGATTGGATTATAAGAGAAAAGTAAGTTAAGTGCCAGGTGGCATAAATGGATTACTCTTAATTAGGAAGGATTTTTGCTAATGTTTAGTTTATTTTATTTGAAAGAATTCCGAGACATTTGATTATGGAGGATATTGTATTTAAGCTCACCCCCGTGCGTGACAGAGTATTAGCAAATAAGTAACTTGACAAAATTTTGATGGTTGAATATGGGCAAATCGTGTTGGGTAAAAAATATAGAGTAATATTAGATATAGTTTTAGAGTATGTAAGTCATGCGTACTTCCTTTAAATAAAAGTTAAGTCTACCATTAAAAAATCATTTTTTTTTATGCGAATCTCAATTAATCTACCTATTTTTTTTAAAGAGAGTGCGTAAGACTTTCACATCCTAAGACTGCAATATCATTTCTTTAAAATGTAATATGATGAATAATAAAACAAGAAGACCAATAGTAAAACAAGAAGAGGCAAAGAGATAGAAAAGCTTAAGGGTGGCAATATATGACATGATCTGTGAATCAGACATGAACACAATACCAAATAAGCTAGTTTGGATTTGATATAAATGAGTTTGGATCAAGACGGATTAAATTGATAAGACATGATTAATAAACAGTTCAATTGTGTTAACCCGCGAAACCCACAATCAACCTGTATAACACGAATAAGTTCTATTTTTAAATTTTATAAATGTTTAGTTTTATATGTCTTTTTTTGTTGTTGGGAATATGTGATATTAATAGTATTTGACTATATTATATCTCAAACTATTAAGCTTTTTTTGTTAAAATCTAATCATCTTCATTCCATTTCGTTCAAAATCCCAGCCAGTTCTAGCTTATTCCGGCCAAAATCTGCATTCCAGAACATGTTCCGTTTCCGACTGCTTTGATGGTAATTTTGTAATTTTCTTAAGTTTGGATGATATTTTTGTAAATTTCAAATCTAGATGACATTCTTGTAATTTTAAAATCTATAAGACATTTATATAATTTTAATTTCTTTGAATCTTTAAATATGTCCCTTCTCTCTCTCTATCTCTCTCTCTCTGATTATTATTAACAATTTCTCAACTCTTTATTTATTTATGTTTTTTTTTTTTTTTTTTTGGCGTGTCTCAACCCAAGTTTTTTAATTTTTTTTAATTATCTTTTAACATCAATATCTCTACCATTTTTGTTTAATGTTTTCAATTTATATTCATTTTATAAATTTTAAAGTCTTCCATATAGACACACACATACATACACATGTATTTATTTTATTAATTATCACTTTAAATATATATAGCTAATTCCAAGACAGTATACTAGAACGTATTAATATCGAAATATTTCGTCCAAATGCTTAAATTAGAATGATTATCGAAACAGGATTTAAAACATTACTTAAGGTTGATACTAGACATGACATAGAGCAAAATTCATCAAATTAAAGGACCAAGACACAACCAAAAGAGACTTCTTCTAGATGGGGGCATAACCTCAACTTCATCTTTAGTCTCTCTTCTCCTCTACTTACATTCTCATCTCTATAATTTACGGTAAATTGAGACAAGTAAGTTTGTACAAACACAAAATGTGGTGGATTTCGCCTCCAAAAGACTCATGGATGTAGGCCTTAGAATTGAACCACATAAATCTTGTTGCCTCGCTCTCTTTTTATATTTTCTACACTTTATTACTGTAAAACTTGTGGATGAGCATTCCAAGCACTATAACCATCATTGAGCACCATGGTGGGTCATTCGACCTACTATTAGCATCTAGTCTTGACAAAAAAATGCATCAACAGTGTTTAAAAGCACAATATGTAATTTTGATAATTCAATATATATAAGAGAAATGTTATTCTTCATTCTAAATTTATCAAAGTCAATCGCGTTTCTTATGTGGCACATTTCAAGTGATTAATATATAAATGTTTGACTCACATTACTATTTAAAATGTGCCACAACGACAAGTCTACATGATTGGAGATGATTAAATTAGGATGAAGAGTAGATTACTCTATATATAAAACACCATATGGAACCATATTTTTTGCTTATATCAAATTGAGGATTGATGGAAAAAAAAAAAAAAAATTCTTTCTTTCTTTATAAATCTTTTCTTAAGCATAATGTTGATTTTGCCCAAAGAATTGCCCAAAAGGGGAAGAACCTTTGCCCAAAAAGACATCAAGGGAGATAATGTTCTCACTTGAACTATTGGTATTTTTTTTTTTTTTTTTCCTTGTAGACTAGCGTTGATTTATATTTATAAGAGCACACATACATATATGTGGTATACTCAACCATAATATATTAATAATAGACTTGGTATAATTAATTAGCTATAAATTTCGATTGTTTCAGATGCAACAGTTATTTTTTATTGGATTAAAATTATTTAATAGAAAGACCAAAGGCATACCTTTAGTTCATTGAATTTTGCAAAAACGAAAAGAAAAATAAAAGAATATGCATGCACTTTCCCCTGGGTATATAGTTCCTTTAATTATATACAGTGATATGCGAAAATATTATTTATATAATTTTAAAATATCTAAATTTTATATATAAAAAATACGGCACTTTACATTTTTATAGTACGCCTTGCGTAAAGAAGCCGAGATCTTATGGTTAGATGATTTTAAGTTTTTCGTACATAGAATAAGATAAGATGAGATAGATTGAAATTAAAGTTAAAAATTGAATAGAATATTATTATAATATATTTTTTTAATATTGTTTTTATTTTAAAATTTTAAAATATTAAATTATTTCTTTTATTTTGTATGTGAATATAAAAAATTATAATGAATATATGAGATAAGATAAGATCAATTAAAAGAAATTGTGAAAAAATTGAGCGTGGGCACAATATTGAACATTCTTAAAAAATATTAGGTTGCGTTTGAATGTTGAATTGAATTGAGTTGAATTGAGTTAAATTGATATAAAAGTTGAAAATTAAATAAAATATTGATATAATATTATTATTATTTTAAAATTTTAAAATATTAAAATATTTATTATATTTTATATTAAAATTAAAAAAAATAATAATGACTAGATAAAAAGAATTGAAATGGACTTGATCCAACCTGACCCTTTCGATTATCACGACCCAAGTCATCGCTTATGGCGGTGTTGTCCAACTCCAACCTAACCAACATTTAACTCCCCTCCTCTCTTTCCCTAACACACGCAGGCATCACAAAGCCATTGCTGATTCCATCTACTTCTCTTTCCCTGCAATATGTCAAACTGTGCTGTAGAGTCTACCACTGTTGAAACCAGTGATGGAGTCAAGCTCCGGACGAGACTCTTCAAACCGTTGGAAGAAATTAAGGATGAATTGGTGGTTGTTCTTGTTCACCCATACTCAGTCCTTGGTGGTTGTCAAGGCCTCTTGAAAGGAATAGCAGCTGGGCTGGCTGAAAAAGGTTACAGATCGGTGACCTTTGACATGAGAGGAGCTGGGAAGTCAAGTGGAAGGGCTTCTCTCACTGGGTTTGCGGAAATCATTGATGTTATTGCTGTCTGCAAGTGGGTCTCTGAGAATCTCTCCGTTGGCAGGATTTTGTTGGTAGGCTCTTCTGCAGGTATGATTTTTTTTCCTTTATTTTTAACAATTTATATAGATCAAGATTTATTTCCCACTTCATGGGTTGGAAAAGCTTGATGGTTGTTATCTTTGGAAGTGAATGGATTGCTTTACTCAATTTACTGGTTTGATGGATTATTTCTAGATCTGTGAATTGGATATTTCATTTTGGAAAATGATAAAGTTACTACTAAATAACATTTGTTGAAATCAATTGGTTGTACTGGTTCTGGTGTAATTTGTTGGGTCAATTTCATATAATTTTCATGCTGACTGTGTCGTATGTTGATTTTATGTGTTTTATAAAGTGGTTTTTCCCTAACCTCTGCTTCTTGTTAATATGAATTTCCTTTAAAGATCTGTGATTTTCTTTGTTTTATAAACTAGGAAATTGTGCCTGTTGGCGTGCTGATGATCTACTTCAATTGATGGTGTTAAAGGTGAAACAAAAGAATTATCAAAGGTTTCTTGCAACCATGATATGCACATAAAAACGTACACGAATATGGATTAGGTTTAAGTTCGACCTTTTGCGACCTTCTGCCAGTGTGACAATACTCGGTAACTTTTCATTGCATCCATATTTTTCCCAACCCACTATTGAACGACAATATCTCTATATTTCCAAATATCAAGACGATCCAAAGTTTACAAAAAAAACCCCATCAAGACAATGTTTGGAACTATGGTTTTCCCATATTTTAACTTTGCTGAACATATGAGTTTCAGACTGCAAAGTGAATGGCACCAGTTGAGGTGAAATTCACATGATAAGCGTATAGAAGACATTTGAATCCAAGGTACTTGGCAATGACTATTAAGAGGTATACTGGGGTATTACTTGAACCCAACTTTCTGGATTTTGCTAAAGATTTTTGCTAACAAGCCTATGTGTTAACGCCATTTTTTGTGGGACCCATTACAGCTTTAAAAAGTTAAAACAACAATCATTTTTTAGCATAATTGATTTGGAAGGCTTTCACACCAACAATATGTTGGGTGTGTTAAAAATTAGGCATGTAAATATATTTTTTCTTTGCTAAATGTGAGATTCTGTGTTAAGAGTTCCCATCAATGCATAAAATGTGCAACCATTACATAAGCACTTTGTTTACAGGCTGACTTGTGTTTTGCTTAGACAATTTTCAGATTACAGGTTGGATATGCCCTTACTAGACATCACAATTAAAGCATTAAATTGCTATAGAATGTTAATGGACGTAACTTTTATCCGTTCAATTCAGAGTTATGCTCATAACACATATTGGATTACTGGTAACCTCTTAATTTGGCTATGAAAAATTCTTGGTAGTTCTTATAAACAAAAGTAAAACAGTTTTTCTCTGTTTACATGTTTCTATGACCTTTAATAATATTTATGATATTTCCCTCCAATACCTGTCTGTTAATGTTAGACGACTGAGGAGATGAACTGCTACTTTAATCCTTGTCTTTAGAGCACGGTAGTGATTTACTGAAATGTGAATTTTGTCTGATGCTAAATGCGAGGAAATCTTTATTCTCTCATAGACAACATCTGAACTCTGAAAGCATCCATATACTTAAAAGTTACAATACCATCCTTCATCAAACCTGTTGTAATACACAAACTCATCCATGATGCTTTTTTTCTTTATTTTCTTATATTGCCTTGTCTGCTGCAGGAGCACCAATTTCAGGATCTGCAGTTGATCAGATTGAACAAGTTGTGGGCTATGTGAGTCTAGGGTACCCTTTTGGTATGATTGCCTCAATTCTTTTCGGGCGACACCAGAACGCCATCCTGAAGTCCCCAAAGCCTAAACTCTTTGTCATGGGAACGCGGGATGGGTTTACTAGCGTGAAGCAGCTGAACAAGAAGTTGAGCTCTGCTGCAGGGCGTGTTGAAACACATTTGATAGAAGGGGTAAGCCATTTCCAAATGGAAGGGCCTGCTTACGATGCGCAGATGGTGAATCTTATCCTTGAATTTGTTGCTTCATTGTAGTAATTTGAACCAGTTCTCGGACTTGTGATTGGGATTTATCTCTGTATTGAATGTATATGCATGCTGATCTTTCACCTCTGTTTACTTGCAGGATTAGATTGTTCTTTTGGATTCCATGAGCCATCCCAGTGAAAAATTGGTCAGCTGTCCATAGAACTTGGCCCGTTAACCATTGTTATTGCCAAATAATATGAGAGAGAGAGAGAGAGAGAGAGAGGCAACCACGAGAATAGTATGCATTTGTCAAAATAATCTTTACAAGGTCAAGTCTTCTAGTTAAATGTTTTGCATCAGCATTTTCCCTGCTAAACTTACACATACATTAAAACCAAGCCTATTTTTCTAACCACAGAGACCCCTAGGCTCTAGCCAAACTAAACACTAGGGTGATCGTAACATTAGAGAAAAACATACTACAGGCACACATTCAGTATGTCGGCGCCTTCTTGACGATCATGTATGCAACTTTACTCTTTCTAGCCATTTTTATCCTCATGTGAACCTTCAACTACTCTACGCTCGCCTATTTCGTCGTATTGCCGCTTCCTCCATCCTTCTTGATCCACTGGTCGTCCCTGTGAGAATGGGTTTTCTCCATCTGCTTGGAAGCCAAAGGAGAAAGAGAAAAGTATTCCTTGCATCATTAATACAAACATCAAAAGTTTTTGTTGCGTCCCAGAAACAAAAATGCACGTGAATGCCAATTCTAGGGAGTGTCACTGGCAAGATGTATGATGTGAAAATAGGGTCAATATCTTGAATGGTCTTTTTGTATTTGACCCCAGGTCGGAAAAAAATTACCACCTTAGAAATTTAGACCGTCAGAAAACAGCATGAACTCTTATGTTCGAACCATATAAGACGCTCACTTCAGTCCCATTTTCGACACTCAAGTTTTGGGGGCAAAAATGAATTGACGATTAATTAACAAAATAATACAGGGAGCAGCATCGTCAGATCTAAATATACAAAAAGTAAAATAAATAGATACAACAGAAGGCAGCACTACTTTAATTAACTTGATCTACTATATAACATTGTTATCTGTCAATTAGTTATTACCACTTTCACCGTCAGATGCATCTTCAAGCCTTTCAATTGCATCCACCAGGGCTTGTTCATGCTCCTGCAGTTCAAAGAACACATCACTATTGTCGGAATGAAAGAACATGCAAGATAAATTGTAGAAGATGCTTGGTTCTTACTTTCAGCACTTTTTTAGCTTTCTCGATTTCCATGGGATCAGGATGACTGGCACCAAAAACTTTTTCCACCTGTTTAAATTTTACAGAAATTAGGGAAAAGCAAGTCACCATACTTACAGTTAATTCTAACAATCAATTGCTTTCATACCTCCTTGATAAGAGTATCTGTGTGAACTATTTCAATATCACCCATTGCCTTCTTCCCAATTCCATTTTGTGACAAGGAAAACTCTTTCTTCGATTGACCCTTTGACATTCCTCTACCTCTTCCTGCGCCGGTAACTGCACCACCACGTGCCATGGATTTCTTAACCCCCCGGCCTGGTCCAGGATGACCAATCTTATGAGAAACTCCAGGATCCTCACCTTCCCACTTGATATCTTCAGGCGATATCTAGCATTTATAGATTAACAAGGAAAAAATATCAAGAAAAAATTCTCATTCGTGAACTAACAGGAAGTCAAAAACATTGCAAACACGTCAGCCACAAAATTCTCTTCTAAACTTTTCAAGTCTTTTCCACACATCCATTCCCCACCACTAGCAACGTAAATCGTTCGAAAATGAGTCATAATTTGATGTTTAATTTTTCTTTTGATAAGTAAGAGTAATTAATTCCCCACCACTGCCATTTGATGTTTAATTAATAAACTAACCCTATGAAAACCACAGCTTGGCTTCATAATGCAAGCTTCAAACTAAACCTTTGTGAATGGGATAAAGAACAAAAGGCACTGTGGGAATAACTATAGTCATCAGCATTCAAGAATCTTCAATTTTCAGCACATATAGGATATATATTGCATAGAAAATATAATGATTTAAAATAGATCATCTATTGAGGCTCTAACATGCCAAGGCATTTACCTCTTTGAGATTGACCCACTCCCAAGTTTCATCTGTTGTATTAATATCATACACCAGGGCATGTCGGCCCTATTAAACATTTTGAAATTAGTAAGCTTAATGGAGGCCCATCAATTTTTAAATAATGTATGGTCAACAGTAAAAACGCACCTCAATACGGTTGTAGTCAGTTATTACTGCCTCATAAAAGTGGTTATCTTCAGGCCACCTTGTCCAGACTTTTCTTCCAATTAGTGGATCATAGGTTGTGGGTTCAGCAGGTTCATTGGTCGCAAAGGCACCCGAAGAAGCACGATTACCAATCTGGGCCCTTCCTGTGAGACCAGTAGAAGGATACTGCATGGGCATCATCGAGGATGCAGCAGGCAATGTTCCCAGTCAAAAGCAATAGAGGAAAATGACAACAAAACAGATAATATTGAAGACCTTCTTACGTACTGATTTTGGCTTCTTGCTCCTTGATCCTGGAGGAGGAGGACCTCGTCTCAAGGCTGATGAAGATGGTTGCCCAGATGGATGCATCGCAGGAGATGGTGCACCAAGGGACAAGGAAGCCACAGATTGTGATGTTTTCTGTTTCTTGCGTGATGCTGAAACTGTGGGACTAGGTACGGGCTCGTGAACAGGCTGAACAGCATTGAGCATGCCAGATGGGGGCCCTCTTGCCTTCCTCCATTCCCTACAGAACGATTCATTGCACTTCCCATTAAAATAAAAGCCTAACTACAAGTCAGCACAGGCTGGACAAAAGCTAATCAGCAGAATATGTCCAACATATTCGGACCTTATCCTCCTAATGATATCATCAGCATTAACCCTGGATAGAAGCTCTCTGTGTTCCTCATCTGATACTCTGAGCTCCTTTCTAAGTTCTGTAATTAAGCTTTCCTTGTCCTAAATAATTGATAACACAAAAGCTTAAAAAACAACAGTACAGGGTAAACTACACAAACGAGTACAGAAGATATGAACACCTTACCCAAGTGATCGCATCAGATTGAGCTTTGAATGCCCGAAGGACTGAACAATATGCTTCTTGCTCAATCTGGTGGATCTGGGTTTCCATATCGCCGTGCATCCTAGGTAATGGAGCAGAACCAACAACTGCAGATCTTCCATTTCCAGCTGTGTGGCCTGCTCTTTGGAATCTATTTTGATGTGAAGGAGGAAGGTCATCATCTGTTCCTGTAGTTGTTTCAAATAAAGCTGGCTCATTAGATGAACACCTTTCTAGGATGTGGTAGATAAATATTCCAAGAAGTGTGCTAGGTTCATAAAAGTGAAATTCACAAATTGCTTTGGCTAAATGTGATATGTTAGTTTACTTCACATGAAAAAAAAAAAAAAAAAACTTTACAATCTGATTTACCACAACAAGCCACATCAGTTTGAGAGTCTACTTTTATGAGATATTTTTGCGAACCAAAAATTTCTCTTCTCAAAATTTTCCATAGAAAAGAAGAAAGGTAAAATATCCTTCAATTGGGTTCACAATGTATATGGACTCAGAAAACTGGCACATAATTTGGCTTCTGATGCACCAACAGCAATGCCATCATTTTCACAGGGAAACAAGATAATAAATTAATACAGGTTATATCAGTAGGCCACAACCCCTAGGGTTTGGCTCAAGTGGCAAGGCCCTCGGTCTTTATGGTATGCTCCCTCCAGGTCTAAGGTTTGAACCCTCTTGGGTGCAAACAATTTCTAGAAGTCATTGGGCTGGAGAGATTTCCTCTTGAAATACCCAAGGTGCACTTGAGGAAAACTCCTTGCCAAGAGCCTTTGCCCCCCGGGGTTAGTTGGGACTTTGTTTCCGTACACCCGGCGCCAAAAAAAAAAAAAAAAGAAAGGAGGCCAGTTCTGCTTTCTGTTCATCAGGTTACTATAGTAAAAAAAAAATACATTATCCTCCGAGCAGACAAAAGAGGGGACAGAGAGAGAGAGAGAGAGAGAGAGACAGAGACAGAGAGATTTCATGCCATGTAGAACTTTAAATTGTAAAATTATAACCAAAACACTCGTCCTACCTCTACCCATAAACCAATCAAAAACAGTAAGTTCGATTAAACTCATCAAAATCCCAATAGGAACCTAAAAATGAACACCTAAATACCTTTAAAAACCACAAAAAAAAACTCAAATTAATGCAGTCCCGAGTACAATTACAGAGTTTGTGAATAGTTACTTATCAAAAAAAAAAATTAGAGAGTTTATTACCATCACTTTTCTGCAAATATGTCAAAAAAAAGACCCAGAATTCACTTCAAACAGACATTGAAACTGCTAATAATCATAGATTGCTTCAGGAACCTTACAAAAACAATTGAAGAAAAACAGGTTCATAAGCAACTATTTACGACAGAACATGAGCTTGGTTTCAAAAGATTCATAAAACAACAAACAGACACCAAAAGTCGAAATTTTAAATAAATCGATTCCTTAGAAGGAAGATTATACAACTGAAAAAAAAAAAAAAAAACTTCAATGTAACAATACATTAAGCTAAAGCCTATTCAATTCATCATAGCTCCTTCAAAATGCAATTTTTTTAAGTCAAGACAGCGATACTCCACGAAAATTGTACCTCATCTTACTAAAAACAGAAGAAAACCAAAACTTTCTTCAATACACAATCCACAACAATTCAGGCAAAGTGAACCGACTTTCAACCTTTCAGAGGTTAAAATAAAACCAAATGACAAAACCATAAACGAGGAGCAATTGCACAGCTAACATGAAAGAACCCAAAAATTATCAACACCCATCTCTGATTCACCGAAATTAACCTATCAAAAACCCTAGAAACCCAGAAAATAGGTTGAAAAACATAAGATCTTTGAAGTAAGCTCACCACTGCTATCAGATAGCTCGAATTCCATGAATCCGCCAAATCAAGTTTGACCAAAAGAAAACCTATCGAACCCAACGTCAGAACCAGCTTCGAAACCCCGATTATTCGGTCAAATCTATCGAGACCGCCAGTCGCTCCTAGCCGAAACAGGTCGTACGAAAATGACTGAGACGAATTGGTGGAAAACTTGGTCCGATTTGGAAGCAGAATTCGGTCCCGGAAACTCCAGGGAAGTTGAATTTGTGGTGCAGTGGGTGATAGAACGCGATCGAATTGTTTAACAGGGAGTGTGGTTTGGTTGGGTAAATTTCTTAAGAGTTTTGGGGCCAAGTTAAAAATCGAAATAATTGTGGGGCTAAATTGGGTAGAAATCTTGACAAGTGGGGGCTTTGAGAGAGAAAGAGACAGAGGGAGTGCGGACTTGAGTTTGATGTTTATGGCGTCGCGCCCTAACTTTTTTACAGTTAATAATGGAGCCTGAGTTCCGCGGCAGCTAAATACTGTGATCGAGTGTGTTTCCTCATACGACAAGTCGTGTGTTTGTCTGTTATTCTGCCTTGTCTTTCTCGTTTTCTTTTTTTGGCCTTTTTGTTGAGTTTACAAAAGGATCGGAAAAGGAAAAGGCCGAAGGGTATCCAAATGAATAAATATAGAGAGAGCAATCATTCTGTATACATGATATGATATTATCTAGATTATACATCTCTCAAATTTAAAAAGAAAGTAGAGAATTAAAAGTAATTATGTAGTGAGTGTAAAGTATACACTGTTATAGTAGCTTCTCTCTAGCATTACTCAGTACGTAAATATCTTGCAATTATTATGAAAAAAATGAATAAATATGATATTTACATAAAAAAAGATTAATTTTTTAATAGTAAATCATATTTTTTTTCAAAGCTACTACATGAAGTTTGCGCATTTCATAACTATATATAGCATTACTCTTTTAAGAATTGGTGTGTGTTGTAGATTTGTATTGGACTATACAATACATCATGTGCTGCTATTAACAAATTATTTATGGATAATGCTAAATATAATTTTAAGTTGTATAAATACATACACTCTCTTTAAAAAGAAGTAGAGTTCACCTTTAAAAAAATATTTATCGTGTGAGCTCTAGAATTTTTTATTTAAAAAAAATAATACGAAGCTTACGCATTCTAAAATTATAAATATAATTTGACGTTATAATTAATTAGATTAATTCAAGTCTTGTAAATATATATTTTTTAAATGAAATCTTGAATAAAGTACAAAGTGACCGGAAAAATATAGAAATACGGACTCTTTTTGTAACTTTGTTTTTAAGAAACTAGCGATATATGGAAGGATTCTCCTTCTTCATTATCCAAGTACTGATATTAGTATGGTTGAGCCTCTTGAGCATATATAAAAGCTTTTCCAAACTGATGTCACTCAACCCACAATCTCAAGATTTTCATTACTGCATACGTCAACATGATGATCTCTCCTATAGGATTTATACGCCCTAATTTATAAGCTCTTACTGATATTGGCCTCTCAAGCATTCATTATGGAATTTATTCACATTGATAGCTAAAATCATCTCTCACTTTGCAGTGTCCACCAATCCACGTATCGGTATCGACGTTAAATGCATGTATAAGATTATCACATGTCACGTGATGGACCACAGACGTGGTACTAGAAGATGTTGATCTGTATAATCAGCTCTCGTCTGTTTTGACAATCAGTAATGTTTCTTATTTCTCATGTATTCTTGATCTTAGATTGAGACATTCATAAATCTGGAATCAAGCGTTGGACATGCAAATTATGATACAAAAAGATGTTGGCTTTAATTGGTTAAATCAAAGTACTATATCAAGTATTTCAATTAGAGATTGCAATTATGAAAAGTGATCACATGCAATCAACTATTGTGGCGTACGTGTTTGATCGAGGTATCCACTCTCTCCATCTCAAGATTTATTAGTTTGAGAAAGTAAGAACATAGCTAGATAATTATAAAGCGCGCAAATGAGTGATTATATATATGAACTAGCTTATGAATCTCATGTGTGGCAACGAGGGATTTTATAGATCGGCTCTCCAAGAACTTGGGTTGGAGAATTGATTGAAGCAACGCTTGTTGCATGCTTGGCGCATACAATGCAAAAATCATAAAACTTATAATATATATATATATATATATTATATATATATATATATAATGGGGTGTGAAACCTTGTGGGAGGAGGGGAGGAAAGAAAATGAAGAGGAAAGGAAGCTTTTGGTGATGGATTTAGAAGTTGAGAGGAGTATAGAGGTATTGTGAAAGAAGAAGAAAAGGAGTCTGATTTCAAAGCCTATTTCTCGATATCAAAGTCATTTGCAATTATATGAATTTACTTTAAATATATTTTAACCACAAAGAGATTATATAAAAGTAAGCCTACAAAGTGACATGACTTGAAGTAGTATGTTAAATTATAAAAGTATTTTTATTGTAAAGTAAATCTAACGTATCATATATATAAAGCCATATTAGTTAATGAGTTTACTTTTGTCGAATTTCTTTGTGACTATAACAGTTTTCAATTCAGATTGATATACATTTTCTTTAAAAACAAAGATAGTTAAAAATATAAAAATAAACTCTCTTTAGAATTGAAAATCGAAACCGACCAACCAGAGTTTTGAACACCCTCCCGAAAACAATTGAACCGGCCGGACTTGTTTCGATCGGTTCATCAGTTTGGAGGGTCGGTTTAGGCTTTTTTGGGATCTTTTTTGGACCTTTTTTTAATCCTATGTCTAGATTATTTTGGGGCGCCCCAATTAAAATTTGATGTAGTGGCATTTTAAAGCCCATTTTTAATATTTAAATTTCATTTTAGTTTTTAAAGGCCATTTGTAATGTTAGGTTAAAAAAATAAATTAGAAATATTAAAATAGGAAGTACATACTACTACAGTAGATAACTAAAAATAAATAAAAATAACTCCACTAGATGTTTAATACACATTACAATTAAAAATAAGTTGTCCTAAGCACAAATTCAATTAGAAAACATAAGGTAAAGAATCCGGTTCTTGATTCTTCACTCTTGTTGCTTCAGCCTTCAATCTCCAATAGTTGTAATGTTTGATAGTGCGCTCAACTCTATATAGAAACATAAATAAGATTAAAACATCAAATATTAGTAAATTTGAATGATGAAAAATACTAAAATTTAACTATAAAAGCATATCAATATTGAATGAATATAAAAACATTACCTGATTCCACCAAGAAGCTCTCTCATATCCATGGACCCTCAAATATCAATTAGTGTCTATGGGTTTTTCAACCAATTTTGAATACAAATAAGAGCCTCAACGGTTCTCGGAGCCAATGAACTCCGAAAATGATGAAGCACACAACATTTCTTACTAAATGTTGACTCGTATACAACTATGGAAACATGCATAATCAACAAGTCTCATACAATCATCGTAAGTATAGGATAGTTAGCTTCATGAAGTTTCCACCAAATCAACAAGTCAAAAGAAGGGGTCTGGACCTCACAACTATCTAATAAATACTGATTCACTTCTGTTTTGCTAGCAGTAGATCCCAAAGTGGTTGATGCTTGATCCCACTCATTGTACTATCGTGTCTCAGCATCACTATCACCATCATCCATGACTGTAGATGTTGGAGATGCCTTATGTTCTTGGCTAGTCGTGGTAGAATCGAGCATAACATTGTACTCTTCATACAAATCCACTAATAACTATCTCACACTAGATACCAACTCTTCAGCCCAAGTCTCATCATAAATTCTCTTTAAGTGAAAACCAAGAAGCCTTAACTTTCTACATGGATCAAGTACAACTATAATCAATATTAACAAATTTAGCCTATCTAATGACGACCCCAATAATTATCATATTTCCTTTTCATTCTTTTGACCATGCTAATAAAACAATGATTATTACTTTGGCTCAATCTAATAAACTCTTTTTGGAGTTGATAAATATCTTGAAAAATTGTGTTGGCCGTGACATATGAAAACCCAAAAAATCTGTTAGTTGCACCATAAAACTTTTCTAAAATCCTTACAAACACCCACACTGTTTCCCACTCATCAACTCTACGAGGCTCCATGTGTCCATTATCAAAGTAAGAGAGGAAATTGTAATCCTTGCTCTTCATTTGCTTGGAAGCCTTCTCAAACTTCTCAACTACTGCCAATATTATATATGTTGAGTTCCATCGAGTTGGTACATCAAATGACAACATTTTCTTACAATGAATTTTCTCTTTCTCTGCACATCTCTTAAATTTATCTAATCTTGCAGGAGAGAAACACACATATCTAACCACATTTTGAACCCTTGTAATTGCATCACTACACACCCTCAAACCCTAATTTACAATAAGGTTTAAAATATGAACACAATATCTCATATGCATATATTTTCCCTCTCACATTCCCTATAAAAAACTTTCTTAAATATTCAATTGTGAGATCATTTGAGTTTGCATTATCAACAGTTACAATAAATATCATTTCAACGTCCAAATCAATATGGCACTATTCAACATACATTCCAATAGTATCCCCCGATGATTATGGATAAATAAAAATTAATGATTTTTTTTTTTGTGTAATTTACAATACCTATCAATGAAATATGCAGTTAGACACATAATTATGATTTTGTACTGATGTTCATATATCGGTAGTTAATGAAATCCTCATGCCATTATCATTAAACAACTTTTTGAACTTTCCCTTTTCTATTGTAAATAACTTCATACAATCTCTTGCAACCATAATGCAATATGACACTTTAAACCGAGGTTCAAGAGACCAACACATCTTCTTGAACCCTTGCCCTTCAACTACTCTAAATGACAACTCATCTATAATTACCATTTCTACAATCGTCAACCTTACAGCCTATTCACTATACTTGTGAGTCACAAGGGTCCTCATTGTACTACCAACACTATCTTCAACACCCTATTCAGGTGTTGCCTGACTTGCTAATATTTTTGGGTACCTATCTAGTGACCCATGTTTGTGAGGGTTTTTGGGACATGCATGCAAATGGTTTTGTTTGGTTGAAGTCTCATTCCTCTTTGAGCAGCAAGCGTACATCTTGTCATAATAATTACATTTAGTCTTACGCTTATCCATGGGACAACCCTCCACATTCTTAAAATAGTCCCAAACAAATGACGCATCATTCCCCTTCCATTTTTTAAAAAGTGGACAAGTACTATGGGTAGGGGCACTAGGGGTCATGATGTTTGGGTGTCTCTCAAATCATCTCCCAAATTAATAGTTTGCAACATGGCATCACAAGTAGACTCTAAAATCTAGATTTTAATTAACTCATATTTCTACAATTTATATCAAAATAATTTCACAACAAAATCACAACATATTCAATGAACAATAATCTAATTTTTATTTTATTTCATGCAAAGCAGAAGACATCTATTATATAATAGCTAGTTTGTAACATGACAAACATCACAAGTCTAAAAATCTAAAAATCTAGATTCTGGCTCACTCATCTTTCCACAATTTACATCAAAACAGCATTAAAACACAACAATAACATACTCAATTAACAATAATCTAATTTTTAAATTTTTTTCATGCAAAAAAAACAAAAATACAAAAATAATCACAAAACATAAAAAAAAAAAAAAAAAGAAAAACAAATCAGAAAACAGAAAACCACAAATCACAATTACACAACATCTAATTTGCAACATAGCATCACAAGTAGACTCTAAAATCTAGATTTTAATTAACTAATCTTTCCACAATTTACATCAAAATAATTTCACAACAAAATCACAACATATTCAATAAACAATAATCTAATTTTTAATTTTTTTCATGCAAAGCAGAAGACATTTATTACACAGTAGCTAGTTTATAACATGACAAACATCACAAGTCTAAGACTTTAAAAATCTAGATTCTGGCTCACTCATCTTTCTACAATTTACATCAAAACAACATTAAAACACAATTACAACATACTCAATTAACAATAATCTAATTTTTAAATTTTTTTCATGCAAAAAAATACACTAAACCAAATATGTAGCTCACTCAAAGTTTCCAGGTTACTGTTCATGGTCCTAAATATTTGTTTTAAAAGTCCCAAATATTTGTTTTAAAAGGAGAGGATAGAGTAAGAGAGCTCACGAGGGAGAGAGGGACGACCAGACCGAAATAGGTGCCGGCAGAGGGAAATCAGATTGCAATTGCGGCATGAGAGAGAGATGGACCTGCGGAGGGAGAGGCTACGGCGTGAGAGAGAATTGAAGAAGAGAAGAAGGGGGAGAGATGTTTACACAAAAGTAAATTCACAAACTGATGTGATTTTATGTGATTCGTTAGATTTACTTTAGAATAAAAATAACTTTACAATCTGACGTATCGTATCAAGCTATGTTAGTTTGTGGATTTATTTTTATGTAATTTTTTTGTGGCTAAAATATTTATTTTAGTCTTAACCCAAGATGATGTCGTTTAACTCGGCATTGTTTTATATAAGAATAATATATATCGGTTTACCGATTTTAACACTATTCACATCGGAATCGAACTTATCGATACAGGTTTCCAACATTTTAGACTGCCGGCGTATCAGTTCTCCGTCAATTTCGATCGGTTCCGGCAGTTACTGTCCTCACCTAACTCTCTTTATGTATGATTTATATTCTTTAGTCACAGTCACATAATGTATCTATCAAATGTAAATTGAAGAAAAGAGGATTGACTATTCAGACCGCAAACCACGTCTTGGACGACTAAAAAAAAATGCTATTCATCAATGTAAAAAATGCTGCTGCGGCTTTTCCATTTCTACCCTAAGCCTCTTCTTGTCTCTCAACGCTCTTCCCTTTCCCTTTCCCTTTCGCTTTTCTCCCTCTCCGCCCTCTGCCTTCGTTGTTCTTCAGAATCCCCAGCATCCCTTACATGCCACGTCAGCTCCAGAACCGGTGTTAGTGTTGTTGTTTCCATGGACTCGACCTCGCCCTGTCGATCGACTCTGTGGCGAACGATTTGAAGAACCAGAACCTCGGGAGCGATGATGGGAATGATAGGAAGAGGCTCGGGTTGAATCTTGAAGATCTGAACTGGGACCACTCCTTTGTCAGAGAATTGCCTGGTGACCCGAGAACCGATAACATGCCACGAGAGGTCGCCCTTCTTTTTTGTTATTTGTTGTAAAATTTTATGTATGATCTGCTTGGTTTCTGAGAAAATAAATGGAAAGAAGGTAAAGGAAAATCTTGAGACTTTGTTGTTACTCTTTTAGGAATGGAGTTTTTATATTTATTGTTTCGAAATTAAATTTTAATACTTGCAAGTTAAACCCTTGGCTCAAGCGGTAAAGGCCTTGGCCTAAATGGTATGGTCCCTCAGGTTTAGGGTTCAAATTCTCTTGGGGCAAACAATTTCTAAGGACGACCCGGGAACTTTCCTTTAAATTACCTCAGTGGACTTGCGGAAACTCCTTGTCGATGCTCCTAGAAATAGTCGGAACATTATTCTCGAACACCCGGTGCCAATTTAAAAAAAAAAAAAACTTGCTAGTCATAAAAAAGTAAAGAAAATGAAAACTGAAGTATATGAGATAGTTACAAGTATTTTTTTACATGAAAGAACGATAAGGTAAAATAATAGGTAATAGAAAGTTGAAATCTTTTATTAAAGATTAGTGGTGTGTGATTTGATTTTGACGGACTTGTTTATTCAATGTGTCGTGCATTTTGGTTTTTAGGTATTGCATGCTTGTTATACTAAAGTGTTGCCGTCAGCTGAAGTGGAGAGCCCTCAACTTGTTGCCTGGTCAGAATCGGTTTCTGAGTTGCTAGATTTGGATCCTCAGGAGTGAGTTTGGTTTATTCTTTTTTTCCTTTTGGATCCTCGCATATCAGATTTGCATTGACGTGTTCTTTAAGACGATGGATAAATCTATTTGAAAGTAGGAATGTGTTTGGAAGCATCTTTTAGGAAGAAAGGCTTTGATAGTCATTTCAAAGTTGATGAGCAGCTCTTGACAACTTTTAAATGCCTTGACTTCTCTTCACAGAAAGAACATGGTTCTTGTTTACTTTCAGAATGTCTTGCATGCGGTAGTAACTTGATACTACAATTGAATCAGTTACCATACTCGACTATTATTCTTCAAAGTTGTATGGTAAACACATTGTTGTTAGTTTGACTTATGGGTGTGATACATTGCGTGCTATACTATCATTACAATCTAATAACTGTTTGGGCTTAGTAATTTGCATAATAAAACCTGCTTATTCATTGGTTATCTCATTCAAGTCCTGCTATGAGCTTTATTTTGCTACAATTGTTGATCCCTTATTAATTTCATGTGTTAGTACTTCATTTTTGTAAATTTTGCAGAGGTATAGTTGTTTTCAACATGCGATAGGCATAGCGTATTCCATTGGACTAACAATGGAATCTTCTTCTGGAGTTTCAGATTTGAAAGGCCAGATATCCCTCCTTTATTTTTCGGGGCATCAATACTGGTGGGAGCGTAAGTGCTTTTATCTTATGTTTTTTTCACAAGCATTTCATTCAAGCCCTCGATGACTTTCATCCAATGCTGGTTTAATCTTCTATCATACAGATTGCCCTATGCTCAATGCTATGGAGGACATCAATTTGGCATGTGGGCTGGACAGCTGGGTGATGGTCGGGCAATAACACTTGGAGAGATAATCAATTCGAGGTCTGAAAGATGGGAACTGCAGCTTAAGGGAGCTGGGAAGACTCCTTACAGTCGGGCTGCAGATGGCCTTGCAGTTCTCCGTAGTAGCATCAGGGAATTCCTTTACAGTGAAGCAATGCATTGTCTAGGAATTCCAACGACTCGTGCCCTGTGTCTTGTCACAATAGGAAAACATGTGACACGAGACATGTTTTATGAGTAACTTTCAACATTATGTAAATTGTGAAGAATATCTGTAATGTATGCCTTCATGTGTTTCACCTCATGTTATAATTATCAAGTTTTCCTTATGTTAGTGCATAACCCTCTTTGATTTTTTTCTTATTTTTTTATTTTTGAGAATGGGACATAGATTTATTTTTCTATGGGAGATCTAGGAACCAGAATTTAAATATTAGAACACTTATTATGAAATCAATAGATTCACTTCAAGATCTTGAACACTTGAAATTTAAACTTCCTCTTTTCCCCACGTCTATCTTCTTTTGATTTTCAGATTTTTAGTACTTCAATTGCTAGCTGTACTGAATTTTAATATTTCTAAATATACCATGAGAAAGGGGGATTCTAGGGCTTATAATAAATTTTGCCTGAATCACAATTTAATGTGGTAACACTTATTCTTGGTTTTTGAAACTCCTGATTACTTCTTTGTATAAAAGTAGGTTAACATGTAGAACTAATTTTATGTCTTGATTTGCAGTGGCAATCCGAAGGAAGAACCTGGGGCAATTGTTTGCAGAGTTGCCCAATCCTTCCTACGCTTTGGATCATACCAAATACATTCCTCTAGAGGGAAAAAGGACCTTGGCATCGTTCGTGCTTTGGCTGACTATGCAATCAGGCACCATTTTCCTCATATAGAAAACATGAATAGAAGTGAGAGTTTATCTTTCAGCACAGGCAACGAGGATCATTCAGTTGTGGATCTAACATCAAACAAGTATGCAAGTAATAAATTTTTGTTTTAGGGTAATGGTAAGTGTGCAAGATGATAACTCTAGTCCTCATGCAAATCACATTATAAAATTCATATTGTGGGGTGATGATTAGTTCAATATCCAAGTCTAGAAGGTTTTCAAGTTGTTAATTTCTGATCTACTAAACTCTTGTGGTCGTATCTTAAGGCTAAATTAACACTTGCTCACTAGAATATTTTCTAGAACAACCCTTCAATTGATTTTAAATTCAGATACCTATTTTGGATGGTTGGTGGTGTCGAACTCTTGTAGCTACTCCCAAACAGCTTACCTGACCCTGTCAATGACATTGTAGCTTCATATGTTGGTACTGGAAAGTGATTGAGCAGGGCTTACATCATCAATGTCAACCTAACTGTTGGGGTTCAATTATGATTCAAGGTTGACCTTTCAATGCACGTATTCTTTTTTATCCAATGGACTTCAATCTTTCCTTAATGGAGATTTTTGGGTCTGGTGACAAATAGCTTTGGTTGTTTGGCTTTCAAGAATTCATTCTTAAGTAATTATGGTTCTTAATAAAATTGTCTTATATAAAAAAAAAAAAAGTAATTATGGTTTTGATGGAGACTTGATATCTGGTTGTGGAGTCCACATATGTCTAATTGCTTCAGTCAAATATGAGGTCCTCTTCATATAACGTAGTCAATTTTATGATACATGGGAGTAGGACTCAATATATTGACACTGTTTGTATACATTTCTGATTGGAAGACACATGGTATTGGTGTAGTTATGGTCTATAATGCAGAAACAATATGAGTTTTACTTTATGCTGACAAATGTTGGTCTTCATGTATCCTGAATTTGCTGTTTCTTATATGGTCTATGCCATCTTGGTTGAAGAAAAAATTATATATGATAGGTGATGACTTTGACTATTTCTTCTTTTTGTCCAATGGTGGATCCTAACCAGCTTGGGCAGTGGAGGTTGCTGAGCGTACTACTACCTTGATTGCGAGCTGGCAGGGGGTTGGTTTTACACATGGTGTGCTGAATACTGACAATATGAGCATTTTGGGTCTCAGCATTGATTATGGTCCTTTTGGATTTTTGGATGCTTTTGATCCAAGTTACACACCGAATAGAACAGATCTTCCTGATAGAAGATACCGTTTTGCAAATTAGCTTGATATGGGACTATGGAATGTTGGAAAGTTCACATCAACTCTATCGACTGGCAAGTTGATAAATGATAAAAAGGCAAACTATGCCATGGAAAGGTAGTTGTGTTTTATAAACCTTTTTCTTAAATTCGAGTAGCTTTCCTTGGTGGTTAATGGATGATTTTGTCTTTTTTTTTTTTTACAGATATGGAACCAAATTTATGGATGAGTATCAAGCTATAATGACTAAAAAACTTGGCCTCCCGAAGTACAATAAACAATTGATCAGTAAACTTCTAAATAATATGGTTGTTGATAAAGTAGATTACACAAATTTCTTTAGGGTTCTTTCAAATATTAAAGCTGATCCCAGCATTCCTGAAGAAGAGTTGTTGGTACCGCTGAAGGCTGTTTTGTTAGATATTGGCAAGGAGTGGAAGGAGGCATGGATAATCTGGGTGAAATCTTACATTGAGGAGGTATGTTGATGAATTTTTGAGTTTGTATTTTATTCCATAAAATCGCAATCATTTTATAAATTTCGCGTGGTACACACATCACGTGCCCTTTCTTTGATTCTTCATTTGGTTTCTGTGATTGTATATATTACTGAAAAAAGACAATATATTATTTTCTGCTGTACATGTTGGCTTTGATGCAGCAGTTAGTTTGAGATCTTTAAATATGCATCCTATAATTTTCATGAAATGGATTTAGATAATTTTTTTGTGTCCATTTCTATGATGGTACACTAATTAATAAATCTTGGGAGTTGAAATATCTAAAAAAAATTTAATCTTTTGACTGGAACCAAAATGAGTCTTCTGCATTACCTTGAGATGACTGCTATTATATTTATTGTAATTTCTAGAAGACACTTCTTAGTATAGTTTGACAATTAATCTTTTCCTTTTTTTTTTTTTTTGGGAGAGGGGGGGGGGGGGTGGGGATGGGATGAGAATAGAGGATGGAACTACTTTATGGTCTACCAAAAAAAAAAATATCAATAGGGGAGACTGCAATGCTTTCATAATGTAATCTATCTCTAGATAACCCTAAAAAAAAGGTGATCTCTAGATACAGGAAGTAAATGTTTCAGGTATCAGCAATTCCAATAGTCTTGTCTTAATATACAATTTTGTTTTTTGGAACTCTTTGATTATGATTGGAGGCACCCCAGTGTCTAGGGTGTATCTCCCCAAGAATCTAGTTAGCTTCCCCGCTTCCCCTCAAAGAGTTCTTCAACCAAGAAGCTTGACCGTCATTACATAGTTCTTGTCTTGCAAGGCATGCTCCCAGGAGTGTCTTGGGCCTTTTATTTATCGTATCATCATCATCATCATTATTTTTATTTTCTTATGCTATCTTAGACTTCCTGTTTCGTATGAAATTAATCACAGATGTATCCAAACTTGTTTTGTGAATTCATGCATCATTAGTTTGTTATAAATGTAACCACATATATTCAGATCTTTCAGGAATGGGCTGTGCATGATTGTTAAACAAACAAAAGTGTTTATTTCATTTGTTTTGGGGTGACTTATAAAAAAAAAAAAAAAACTTTCAAAATATGTGGGTTGCCACAGAGGTGGAAGAACATAGTTGCAAATATAAAAGCTCTGCAACTACCATTCCAATTTCGATCATTGCCTATATATCCTTGGAACTCCTACGTAGCATTATGTTTTACGAACTATAGGATGTAGGTTGTGGTGCTACTTGCTTCCCATTACTTCTGTCCTGGAAATAAGTTACCATAACATTTCTCAATTTTAGCAGTAGAAATCTCGTCTCAAGAATACTGTTTACAATTTCTTCCCCATACTATTGTATACCTTTAAAAAATAGCATGAACTGTAAATTACTTTCATTATTCTCAAAGAACTCTCTTTTAACTTCCACAGCTGGCCGCTAGTGGCATCTCAGATGAGGAAAGGAAGGCGAAGATGGATGGAGTAAACCCAAAATATGTACTCAGGAACTATCTATGCCAGAGTGCCATTGATGCAGCTGAAATTGGTGATTTTGGAGAGGTCCGAAGGCTTCTTAAATTAATGGAGCGGCCATAAGATGAGCAACCAGGAATGGAAAAATATGCTCGCTTGCCCCCTGCTTGGGCTTATAGGCCTGGTGTTGGCATGCTTTCTTGTTCCTCATGAGTTGCCTGTGTTGCTCGTAATATCATCATATAGGTACCAAGAAAAGAGTAACTTTTTTTTGCCCATTTCCTTTTTTGCTATTTAGATGAATTCTTGTATATGATAGTAAAAAAGTCAGTCTCCCACAATAGATTGAGGAAGTTGTATACCCTTGAAAAATTCCTTTGTTTCATCTCATGTGTTGGTTTAGTGAAGGGAGTATTAATTTGATCGTACTTCCAAAGTCACAAAGAATAAAAAAGGTCAATGAAAAGTTTCATACACCGATTTGAGTTTAATGAAAACTAATCATATGCTATAGTTTTGTAAAGCCAGTAATCTCAGAGAAACAGGAATACCATTTTGATAGTATTAATGAAAATTTTATTTTATTTTTTATTCATTACAGTATCCAAAGAAGGAAATATATAATTGAGCTCGATCGTCATTTACGTTCTCCTCATCTCTTCATTAAAGTAAGAGCTGTTTTGATTATATTAAATTAAATTATTTTATTTCATCTTATATAATTATTATAAATTTTTTAAAATTTTATATAAAATATAATAAATAATTTCTACTCTTCTTCTCTTCTTTTTTATTTTATTTTTATTTTATTTTTATTTTTATTTTTTTTAAAAAGATGGATAAAGAGAAGGGAAAAATTTCAAACCATTGACGTTACGGTATAATCACATTTATTCTACCTTCTCTCTTCTCCCCGAAGCTCTCCCTCGAACCCATCTTCGTCTCCTTCAACAGAGGCCATCTTCGTGTTTCATCTCCTTCCTCAGATTTCATCTTTGTCTCCTTCAACAGAGGCCATCTACGTCTTACATCTCCTACAACAGAGGCCATCGTCGTCTCCTTCAACAGATTTGAAGCCTCATTTCAAAACCCAAGGGGGAGAAAGAGAAGAGAGATATATTCTATTCTAAAAGAGGGGAGAGAAAAAAGTTGAGAGAGGGTTTTACCTAAACCAGTGTTGGAATTAATAGGTAGTGTGCTGAAGGTGGCAGCAGGGATTGAAAGTTGAAGAAAGGGAATCATGACCACGGTCACTACGGAAAGGCTTATCCTTGTAAATCTTGTTCCAGCAAGCCTCCCTTAGGGACTGATTATGCTGGTGTCCTCTCCATTTGATCTTCAACACAATCGTAGTCTTACCAGAATTATCAAGCCCACTGCAAAGACGAATTATTAAGCCTCGTAGTCTTACATCTCCTTCGAACCTCTCTCCCCTGTCCTCTGTAGAACCCATCTCCGTAAGTTGTTTATTTTTTTATTCTACATATAAAGTTATTTATGTTGTGATATATTGTATTGGAGGAATGCAGACAATCGGCGGGAGGGAGTGAAAGAGGAGAGAAAAAGAGTGACGGAGTGTGGGGGAGTCTGTCCCGGGGAGAGCAGGTGACGGGTTGGGGGGAGGGAGGGAGGGAGGGAGAGGGGAAAGAGCTGTAAAAAAAAAAAAATCACCTGTGTTCGATTGTAAAATATAGTTTGCTGTAACGCCTACGCGGCAGCTTGTAATTTGCGGGTGTAAAGTGAAGAGAAACACCCGACCGGCCTGAAGGCTCTCCCGAGTGAGAGAAATAGAGAGTGCCGGGGAGGAGGGGGAGACCAACTTTTCTGACGGGGCAAGGTGCCACGTATGGGATGATGATTGATGGGTAACAGGCGGTGGATAGATTTTGCTTTATAGGAACCAAAACGGCGCGTTTTCTTGGAATGCGTTGTCCTACAGGTTCGGAGCAGTTCATGAGCTTCTTCTCTTATCTTTTATCTGAAGCCTGTGATTTTTGTAGGTTTTAATCTGTTTCTTGGTCAAGTTTTTTTTTTTCTTTCTTTGCCTTGCATTTGCTTTCGATTTCTGATATCTATATCTATACAGATCAGTTCTCTTTTTTCTTTGAATATTTATGGCTTGTTAACTTCCGAACCTACATTGATAAGTGCGTGTATAAATATAGATAAAGATTATGCATTGTTTCTCATGAATCTATCATCCTTCAATAACCATCTAGATTGATCTTGATACTTCGGCCGGTGTTTTTTTTATGAAACTTTTTTATGAGCCCCCTAACTGTTTGACGAAAAGCCTTCTGGAGTTGAACATTCATGTGAGGACCGAGATTTTTTTTTTTTTTTTTTTGCACGCGAGATTCAGTGGGCTAATGGTCGGGATGCCTGTGTTTGAGCCGTGAAAGATGCTATTCTGACAATATAACGTGTAATATGTATCTGTGTATGTACACATTACCTATTAAAAAGATGTACATAAGTATTTACGTGTTTATAAATTTATAAGAAAGATTTTTTTTTATTGGCACCGGTTGTCTGAGAACAAAGTCCTGACTAATCCCGATATATGATTGCAAAACAAATATTTGGGATTGAATGTTTCATGATGTGCAGGAAATGAGGGTTTCACGAAGCCTTGAGGTCTGGAAAATGGGCACCATTAACTATTTGGATGCACTAAGGGTGCAGGAACAGCTGGTCTCTAATAGAAAAGCTCATAAAATTCCGGATACTCTGTTGTCCCTGCAACATCCACCTACATATACCCTTGGTAAACGACGAACTGATCACAATTTATTGATCCCTGAGTCTGACCTTAAAAAGATGGGAGCTGAACTTCACTACACACAAAGAGGAGGAGATATCACATTTCATGGTCCACATCAAGCCATTTTGTATCCCATTATTTCTCTTCGGGATATTGGACTTGGTGCTCGTAATTATGTGGAGAAGCTTGAGTTAACTATGATTGAACTGGCATCTCTTTACGGTGTGAAAGCTTGTGCTGGGCAAGCAGGCGAAACTGGTGTTTGGGTTGGAGAGAGAAAGATTGGTGCTATTGGGGTTCGAATTTCATTTGGAATCACCTCTCATGGGTTGGCCTTCAACATCGATCCTGATTTGAACTATTTTAAGCATATTGTACCTTGTGGGATTGCCGATAAAGAAGTTACGTCTTTGAGAAAGGAGACAGATTTGGTGCTTCCTGCTGAAGGAGTAGTTCATGAGCAGTTAATTTCTTGTTTTGCAAGACAGTTTGGTTATAGCAATCTTCTTTGGAAGGAGAATGGATTAATTTCGTAGAAAGGAAGGAGAAAACTGAAGGTCATGCTATTGTCTACCACAATCAGTCTATGGAAGCGCTATTGCACTCTATTTCAATTTATTTATTGAAATGTACTACAGAAAATGTTGATTTCTTTTTTGATGTTTTTAAAATGTGTTAGCGTTGATTCCAGTTTATGTATGGGAAAAACTAATGAAATTCGGGTATTACAAGATCTTGTAAACTTGTCAGAAAAGCAAAAAAGTCCCAAGTTTTTGTAATATCTGTGGCTGTTACCACTTTCCTGATGTGGACTTGGAGCCGTCAAAACAGTCACAACAGCTTTGCAAGGGGATGAAAGATGAGCTTGATGGAGAAATGGTTGCTTTGGGCAATGAACGGGGACATTAAGGAGAGAGCCTCAACATCGGCAATGGTAGGGAACCCCGAACGAGCAATACATTCAAGTAAAGGATCAGTTTTGCATGGGTTGTCCAGGGCTTGGTGGAATTTTTCGTTGTTTCTGACTTCCAACTTTATTTTATCTCATCAATATTTGAAGGTTTCTATGCATTCTTTTGTAAGAGAAGAGACTATTGAATCGTGTTGTGAGAATACAAAATGGAACTGTTTTGTCAATATTACAGATTGTATCCCATCTTTTTTCCCTCTCATGGAAAGGTATCCTATCTGGATTGTTTTTGTAGCATCTCTACTCTTTTTCCCCCGGCTTCTTGAGCATCTTAGCTGAGAGCAGCATGTTGACTGGAAAACTGTCGTCTTTTCTTTCGTTTGATGGATCATTCGTGTAAAGGGGTTGGAAAGTCGGCATAGTTTGTCTTCCAACTCCTGCTGACATAGATCACATGTTTCTCGCAATGAGCAGAATCTTCAATCCACATGCACTTTTGAAACGGTTTTGAGCAAAATCTTTTTTCGTATATAACAAGAAGAGTCCTTTGACTAGATCTCATATTCTTCAATCTTCATGTCTAATCTCCTTCCATTGAAGGAGATAGATTCTTATTATAAACAAAAAAAGAACTCTCAATCCCAAGTGAATAAAATAGAAGTGACAAAATTTTGGATTGGCACGTTGAGGAATGAATCAAATCCTACTATTTTGAGAAATTAACAAATTCTATGTTCTTTGAAGGTTGCTGATGGGGTTTTGGCAGGTGGGTACATCATACTTCTTTTAAAATTTATGCTAGTTGCTCAAATCCATGTTCTGCATTCAACTGATGTAGGTGCCAACGAGGCCTTGCGTTGAAGAAAAGCAAGCAAGATGAAATTCCATGGAAGTAAATACTTGGTCACTTTAAACATGGACTAAAGTCATTCATGAGCCTTGTATCACCTGAAAGAACTCCAAACACAAGCCACTGTAGTGGTTCATAAAGAATTTCAGAATATTACAACTTGAATGTAGAATGTGGAAAGGAAGGTCAGTTTTCCAGAAGATGGTTGGGTATTTCATGTTACGCAAATCAGGGTTACCCAGCTAACTTTAGCTGTTTTTGTTGCACTAATCAGAGATACAAATGAAGTTAGTGATTAAATACAACATGGAAGGACAGAAAATGATGTAGCTGATTTGGTCTCATGTGATAAGCACATGAGGCATCTTGTAAAATATTGAATGCTTGCAGAGAATTCAGAGAAATTATGTACTCAATTCAGAATCACATGACAAGCTGCTTCCAACCTCTAACCTACAAAAAAACAAAGAGTGAAATTGGTAAAAGTATCGGTAAACTGAAATTTTATTTATCGTTCTAGATTTTATTCATCTCCAGACACGCTTACTTATACAAAACATTTAAATTAAATCTCTTGATAAAGAAATGTCTGTAGTATCCTTACTCTGCTTACTGTTGAGCCGCCTGTAAAGAGTGTACTTTTATACTACATTTTAGTTTCTTTAACCCTAAACAGAGTCAGGTCTGGAAATACTAAGTTCTCTACAAATAACCTTGGTTGGTTATCCAAAATAGGAGATCAATCATCAGACCCACACGTCTGATATTGTCAGAGTATTTAAGTACCAAGTGAAAATATAGTTACTGCCAGATGATTTTTTATGCTTTCCTAGGCATAAAGCAGAAGCTATATTAAACAAGCATGAAATGCCTTCTTTGAAGGATCTGCAGATTAGCATCGAATTCCTATCTTCTCATCTTTTCTAGTCACTTTCTTTCCAGCCAAATACAGTCATGGGAAGCATTCAGAGAGCTTTGTTTAGTCTCTTTCCCTTAATCTGCCTACTTATCATCACGTGTTCTTTACCTTCAATCCAACATGAGATGAAAATATGTCCAAGAAACAGAAATCAACCAAGGAGACTACTAGTTTCAATCACCTCGTTTTCTGCAAATTCAAACGAGTTTAATAAAACTATGGAAGATCCCAAGAAATCTGCTGAGGCCAGCCTGCGGAAGGCACCACCAAGCAAGTCAAATCCTTCCCAGAACAAGTAACCTCAAGATCGTTTTGTTGAAGAGGTCTCCACAAGAAAGAGAAATCAAACTCTGTCCTCTTTCACATTTTTGCAGTTTCTTTGCTTTAAACTGTTTGATGGTAGGAAAATTTCGATCTCTGTAACGCTTAATTCGATTCATCTGTTTTTAATTCTCTTGCTCCAATTCCATGTATCTGTTCTTACATTTGTACAATTCTTTGAATTAGTAGCATATTGAGGATGTGAGCGGAAAGTCATGTGTTCACTGAATCTAGAAGAAAATGTTAGGAAGAGCTAGCATTATTTTGTTCAAAAGATTACCATCTTTTTGTTGGTTATTGATGCTGAAGCCGATTGTTCTAGGTAGGTTATAAATCATTATGCTTACAAGTTACATAGATTCTTATACTCTCCTTACCACATTATATCCATTCATTATTACTTTTCTCAGTATTCAATTTTACTTTCTGCAGAGAAATGTAAAGATTGTTCTAGCCTCTTGGAGTTCTTTGTGTATGTATCAGTTCTCTAAAAAAATATATGCTTCCTCAGACTTCTACTGTTCTACATGTGGCCTCATGTGTGATGAGCATGGAAGGAGTGATTATTAGTACTTTTAATATGTTATTTTCAGACACCATGTATACCTTCTGAACTTTGAACCTTTTAGTTTGAGGTAGAAGAGAACCTTTACAGCCACACAGGATGTATTACTACCCTTTCTCTCTGTCCCCCTCACTCACACTTGCAGAATTCAACTTGAAATAATAGAGCATCTTTCTAATTCAGACTCCTAAAAGTATAGAAAACACAAACTAAAGCATGTCATCTTTCAGAAGTACCTCAGTCCTATTAATGATCAAACATTAAAATCCAAAAGCTAACAATCATTAATATCTTTATTAGTTGCCAACAGTTTCAGCACAGAACTTATATACATTTATACTCATAACAAATTATGTAAAAGTTGTGACCATTGATAGTTACCTTTGGGATCTATAATCCTTCAATCTCTAAACCTTAATTTACCTAAGGAAGATTATGCTGCCCAGTGCATCAAAAATATCATCTGATTAATCTTTTGCTAAATCATGTGTGATTTTGATGTACTGGACGACATAATCATCCGTACTAAACGGGTGAATTCAAGGTTAGATCCCAATTAATTGGCCAAAGAATGGTTGTGCAGAGACTCGTAGTGTTGGTAGTGATGGCCACCAGCTGAACTAGTGTTCAATGTGGTAGATATAGAAGCCACAGAATAAACGACCTTTATATAAGACTTGGTGCTGTAATAGTACATTTCATGCACATCCAATGAAATGGGTGCATGCAATTCTTATATGAAGAATTAGCATGAAATAACAAGGCAGTACTTCACAAGAAGTTATGGTCTCTACACCCTCCTTATTCCCATCATCCTTCATGCTCTTTGCCTTTTTACAAACCACACACAGAGAACCAAATCATTCAACTGCCAAAAAATGAAAAACCAATAGAATGAGAAAGGTAAAATTAAGGCCACTTCAATCAATCAAAAATATGGAGTCTATATGCATTTTATATATTTATATTAACTTTTTATGATCAGTTATGAAATTAATGGAGTAAATATGTCAAGAATTGCCATTGTTTCTTTTTCCCAATAAGCTATTAAATTGGGTTCAAAGCGATTTAATAATCTCATCAGTAATTATGATTTCAAGAGTAATTTCCATAGTTTTCCTTTCAGATTACTCCTCAACTATTGAATATATATATATATAATATTTATTTTTTTTAAAGCTTGAGTAGACACTCTAAAGTCTATACTATAGATGGGCTATGACTCATTGCATGGGTGATGATTAATGACAGTACTTTCTGATATATACATGATTCTGAAATGCAATATTAATTAATTTAATTATAGTCTAATTGTATATATCCCTAAGGTAATATTTTAGCTGATTGCTATGATCGGGAAGATTGTGGACTATTTGTGGGTTAGGAATTATTCAATCATAGGGGAAAAAGATAAAAAAAATCTTCAAATAAATGTTTTAAAATTGTCACAGAGTGCAGGGCGCCGCTGCCCCCACTCCTACTTCAAAAAAAAAAAAAAAAAAAATACTAACATTGACCTTTCTTTTCTTTTAGTCATGCTAATTAACTTACTTAAGTAATCAATTATATGTTAATTAAAAATTTATCTCAACTTATTTTATTTTATTATTATAATTTTTTTAAATTTTTATATAAAATATAATAAATAATTTAATTTTTTTAAATTTTAAAAATATAAATAATATTAAAAAATAATATTTTATTTAACTCATCTAATACTATCTCAACTCTTTTCTAAATCTAAACAGAACTGATAAAAGCTTCTAAAAAAATATCGATGAATCGTATCCTGTACGTTAATATTTAATAATATTTTATTTAATTTTTAATTTTTATCTCACCTAATTTATATAACCAAACGATTCGTTATTCCGTTCGTTAGCAGGCTGAGACAATTTCCTGCAATATTTTAACGATGACTTGCAAAAAATCATTTATAATTTAACTTGTTAGCAAGCCAAATATATATATTTTTTAATTTTACTTTTCACATTCGTGCATTATTGATGCAACAGCCCTCGCAGTCTAAGCAGCAGGAAAATTCATGCAAGGACTAGGCCCACTAGACTTTAAATTTGACATATGGAGAAACTTCCAATGGTTTTGTGACAAATGTGAGTACGTAACAGCTGAAATAGACTTCCAATGGAATGGTTCAAAAGTTATCTGAAACCAAGACCTTATTACGTGGTCCATCATCCATGGTTGAAGCTAAGGTTGACAGAAGAAATCTTAAATGCTTCACCAACAACAGTACCTTTGCTAGCCACAAGGCTGTTAAAATCTGTGTGTCTTGCTCATTTTTGTTAATGGCAATTGCAATGGCTTTTCTTCCTCCTTGTCTTCTTGTTTCCTTGCTAATTCTGCTACCGATTTCTACTGTTGCTCAAAGTAATGGTAACATTACTGCTGGAGATTCTATCATTGCAGCTGCCAATAGCTCTTCATGGCTATCTCCTTCTCGTGAGTTTGCCTTTGGATTTCGTCCACACAATGATAAGGATTTCTTCCTACTTTCCATCTGGTTTGATAAGATACCAGACAAGACCATAGTTTGGTATGCAAATGGAGATAAGCCTGCACCATCGGGATCAAAAGTGGCTCTTACTGCTGACCGTGGCCTAGTACTTACTGACCCTCAAGGCCAACTGTTATGGAGCTCTCAGACCATTATTGGTACTGTAGCTTCTGGAGTTATGACCGACGCAGGGAACTTTGTGCTTGAAGATAGAGAATTTAATAAGGCATGGGAGAGTTTCAATAGTCCCACCGATACGTTGTTGCCTACACAAAATCTGGACAGAAATGGGGTGCTTTCATCTCGACAATCAGAGACCAACTTTTCCAAAGGAAGGTTTCAGCTGCGTTTGCAACAAGATGGAAATCTTGTGCTTTATACCATAAACCTGCCGACCGACTACGCTAATGCACCATACTATGCTAGTGGGACTACTTCCTCCAATGATCCTCCATCAAGTCCCGGTCGAGAATTGGTCTTCAACGAATCAGGCTACATGTTCATTTTGAGAGGGAATGACCAACAATTCCCTCTAACACAGGGACAACAGGAAGAATCAAGTTCTGATTTCTACTTCAGAGCAACTCTTAACTTTGATGGAGTTTTTACCCAATATTCTCACCCAAAAGCTTCCAACAGCAACAGAAGCTGGAGTTCTCTCTGGTCTCAACCAGAAAATATCTGTGTTTCCAGTCGTGTTGAAGCAGGTATTGGCGTTTGCGGGTATAACAGTATCTGCACTCTGAAAGCAGATCGAAGACCGATGTGTCAATGCCCCCTGGATACTCCTTACTCGATCCAGATGACCGGTACGGTAGCTGCAAACCGGACTTCATACAAGGCTGTGAAGAAGACAGGCTAGGCCGCCCTGGAGAAGATCTTTATACTTGGGTAGACCTAACAAATACAGATTGGCCAACCTCTGACTACGTGCTGTTGACGCCTTATTCTGAAGATCGGTGCAGACAATCTTGCCTGGAAGACTGTATGTGTGCTGTTGCCATTTTCAGATTAGGTGATACCTGTTGGAAGAAGAAGCTACCTCTATCAAATGGGAGAGTGGACAGTAACCTTAACGGGGGGAAGGCTCTCATCAAAATCAGGAAAAATAATTCCACCCTGCCGGTGCCGGATCCTCGTTTTGATCAGGATCCAGAACTAAAGAAGAAGAATCAGGATACTTTGATCCTCATTGGATCAGTGCTTCTTGGTGGTTCTGTCTTTGTTAACTTAATATTAATTTTAGCAGTTTGTCTAGGTTTCTCCTTCATTTACCACAACAAGCTACAAAAAATAATCGCAAATGCCAGTAGTGTGCAATTGAATTTGCGTTGTTTTACTTACAAAGAGCTTGAAGAAGCCACAGATGGATTTAAGGAAGAATTGGGAAAGGGGGCTTTTGGTGTTGTTTACAAAGGAACAATACAAATGGGTTCTAGGGTTCATGTGGCAGTCAAGAAGTTAAATAATTCGTTCCAAGATAGTGAGAGAGAGTTCAGGACAGAAGTGAGTGTGATTGGCCAAACATATCACAAGAACCTGGTTCGATTGCTTGGATTTTGCGATGAGGGCCAACAACGGCTGCTGGTATACGAATTCTTGAGCAATGGCACTTTAGCAGGTTTTCTTTTCGGAGACCTGAAACCCAGTTGGAATCGAAGAATCGAAATTGCTATTGGGATTGCAAGAGGACTCTTGTATTTACATGAGGAGTGCAGCAGCCCGATCATCCATTGCGATATAAAGCCTCAGAACATACTCCTTGACGACTATTACAACGCTCGGATTGCTGACTTTGGATTGGCAAAGCTTTTGATGATGAACCAGAGCCATACTAATACTGCCATTAGAGGAACCAAAGGTTATGTTGCACCTGATTGGTTTAGGAACATGCCGATCACAGCCAAGGTGGATGTCTATAGCTACGGTGTCATGCTACTAGAGATAATTTGCTGCCGAAAAAGCGTACGCATGGAGTCGGATTTGGAAGACAAAGCAATTTTGACTGATTGGGCTTATGATTGTTATCAGGAAGGAACGTTAGATGCCTTGGTTGAATATGATGTGGAGGCGTTGGATGACAGAAAGAGGCTGGATAAGTTTGTGAAGGTCGCTATTTGGTGTATTCAGGAAGACCCATCTCTTAGACCAACCATGAGGAAGGTTACACAGATGCTCGAGGAAGTTGTCGAAGTTCTTGCTCCACCATGTCCCTCCCCTTTTAGCAAACCAGGTTAAAAGCAGCATATATCCACTTCTTCTGCTAAGCTTACAGTTACTATATTTGTCCTACTCTTTTACTCTGTTTTTCAGTCCATCATCATGAGATCTATTGTTCATAAATAGAAATTTGTATTTTTGCATGAATTGATAATAATTTACTTCTGTAGTCGATCGATCTCTGGATTGAATGTTGCTGTACAATGCATCTATTTCCTTTTCAGTCCTATCGAGTTTTCTTTGCAGTGGGAAAAAAAAAAAAAAAACTCATTCAGAATAGATAATAAAGCATGGACAGAAACACCATGAACACAAATTCTTGCTATCCCTCTCAGTCAAAATGTCACAAACTTATATGATAAACGCTTTCTTGTGGCTCAACTCATTCATCAAGCTGATCTTTGTAACATTCGACAGTAAATTGATAAGCATGCATGCAATTTTATCAGATTGGTGTCTGTGAATGAAGGATTTAACTTGGCATTTGAGAGAAAAAGTATGTAAGGGCAACCTACTCCACGATCAGTTTACAGTCCAATGTACACTGCTGCTCTACCTAATTAAGCCAAGATATTCATCTCCAATTCTCTAATAGGCATGTAGTAGATGGTAGTAAATAGATCTTGGTTCCTCTCTTCGCTCAAACAGAGCTTATGAAAATTCTCATTGCTAATCATAAAAAAGGTAAGAGTAAAGGCGGGGAAGATCAATGAACTCAAAGTACAAACACTCGGAGAGATCACAATGCGAAGGGCGAACACTAGCATTATTTTGAAGATCCTATCTAGGATAATGATACATTTACGACTATTTTATAACTCATTTTACAATCAATCACTGTAATTCTTCATTAAAAATAATTTTAATTTTAAATAATTATCCTATATTTAAGATAGAGCTTGCAATCAGTAAAAGAGTTATATGTTTATCATTTTTCTTTTACTAACTGTATAATGGTTCAAGGTATAATAACTTAATAAATTAAGTTCTTTATAAGCACTGCATAGGCTTACAATTACTATTATACGGTTATTACCAAATTCGCAAAATATAAGAAGAGTCTAATGAAAGAATCAAACATTTTTACAACCTTTTTTTAAAAAATTTTAATTTAAATTAATCGCATTTTTATAAAATAATGCCTTTAATTTAAAACAGAGAATATTATTTTATAAAAATACTGTTAATTAAAAAAAAAACTTGTAAAAAAAGTTGCATATATAATCTCTATCACCACTATTTAATATTTTATCATTACTTTTTTATTACTATTTACAAAATACCTGAAAATATCTCACTACCAAACGCTACCAAATCTACCAACTGAGAGGACAAAATTTGAATAAAGTCTTACACTTGTTTGGACAGTGAGATGAGATGATCTGATTTTAGATGAAAGTTAAAAATTAAATAAAATATTTTTAAAATATTATTTTTTAACATTATTATTGTTTTGAGATTTGAAAAAGTTGAATTATTTATTATATTTTTTGTGAAAATTTGAAAAAATTGTAATGATGAAATGAAAATTACTAACATATAGTGTTTGATATATCATTTTTTAATATAATTTAACCTTAATTACGTATTATTTAATTTTCATTTCTTATATATTGTAATAGAAATGTACCATTAAATATGAGAAATGTGATTAGAGGACTAGCTGCTTCACCAAAGATAATGACAGCTTGATGGAATCATGAAGCTTTAAAAAATGTAAACCATGTAAATCTCCCACCTAAACAGGAAGATTGTGGACTACCTATCTTTATAAACTCTTCAAATTCTTAATTTCAAATATTTTAAAACAAATTTTGTGTTATATTTGTGAGTTAGGAATTATTCAATCATCTAAGGGAAAAAGAGAAAAAATCTTCAAATAAATGTTTTAAAATTATTCAAATTTTAATTTCTCTAAACGCATATTTTTGTGCTTCTCAAATCATATAATGGAAATAGAATTATATTTTCTACTGAGTAAGGATGATACCCACATACTACTAACATTTACCTTTCTTTTATTTTAGTCATGCTAAGTAACTTAGTTACGTAATCAAATTACATCAGCTTATTTAGTTTTGTAAAATATTCTATGGAAGTATCGATCGATCGTATTCTGTACGCAGGTGCCATCATTCCCAGCCTCAAATCATCTGGATATTTTCTTCTACATTTTTCCGGAAAAATCTGGATTAGAATGGTCAACGTAGGGCTGCAACCATTCTTGTCGCTCTTGTTTTCCTTGTAGGTATTTCCCAGAACTTGCCAAGATTTTTTTCCCTCCTTTCCTTTGGCTGCATCCATGAGTTTAGCTGAGTTTTTTTTTATTAATAATTATGAGTTGAGTTGAGTTAAGTTAATTTTTTATAAATAGTAATGAGTTAAAATGATGTAGTGAATTTTATAGAGCTTATCTAAGATGAGTTTAAATTTATTTAGATATTAAGATAAATTTAGATATATTTATGAGAAGTTGAAAAGATTATAGATCTTACTTGTAAAGATATTTTGAATTGAAAAAGATTGTGAATTCCACGTATAAAGAAGTTTTGAGTTGAGATGAGTTTAGTGATTTGAGACTTTGATGTTTCGATGTTAGACTTAATTTAAAATTAGACTAGACTAAACTGTCTAAGTTCTAAACCGGGCTGAACAAAGTGCCAAATTTAACCATAAAAACTTGTACCTGTTTTGATTATCTAAATTATTTCATTTCATTTTATATAATCATTCTAATTTTTTGAAATTTTAAAATAAAATATAATAAATAATTCAATTTTTTTAATCTAAAAATAAAAAATAATATTTAATAATATTTTTTTAATTTTTAATTTTTAATTTTAATATCATCTAATTTATATAACCAAACGATTCGTTAATCCGTTCGTTAGCAGGCTGAGACAATTTCCTGCAATATTTTAACGATGACTTGCAAAAAAATCATTTATAATTTAGGTTGTCAACAAGCCAAATAATATATATATATATATATATATATGTATATATATATTTTACTTTGCACATTATTGCATTATTGATGCAACAGCCCTCGCAATTTAATCAGCAGGAAAATACACGCAAGGACTAGGCCCACTAGACTTTAAATTTGACATATGGAGAGACTTCCAATGGTTTTGGGACAAATGTGAGTACGTAACAGCTGAAATAGACTTCGAATGGAATGGTTCAAAAGTTATCTGAAACCAAGACCAGAGACATTATTACGTGGTCCATCATCCATGGTTGAAGCTAAGGTTGACAGAAGAACTTTTGAAAACATGTAAACACATGCAACGTCTTTTAAGGTTTTACCCCAGCCAATTGAATTCTTGATCCGTGAAGTACGCTCACATCATGACGTGCATGGATAAGGTAAAACATCGATTTTAACCAACTTTCAGTGGTTGATCATTCTTGGTGCCAGTTACATTTTATATTCAATGCCAAAGAGAGGGTTCATTTTATTCCAATCTTAGTACATATAAAAATCCTCATGTACAGGAATGTTCGAGATTGGATGTAGATTTTTTGGATCTTTGGGAGAAATTGGTGTTGAAATTACAATAAGAGGATCTAGAATTGGTAGATACCATATATGATGAGAAGGATATGGTTGATATCAAGGAATCCAAGTAGCCAGAGAGGGCCTAAATGAATTTCATCAGCTGAGACTAATCTGGCCAATAATAATATCTGTTTTAGTTTTTTTTTTTTATTTGTTTAATTTTGAAGTATTAGTTCATATAGGCTTGTGCAAGAATTTGGATGGTGTAGATAAAAATGATCTGAGAGATGAGGCAATGATCTCTCAACATTCCCTCAGTATATAGCTAAACATGTAATGTTTCCATGCGACAGTGTCTAAAAACCTTGCTGGGAAGGGCATTGGGGGAGCCCACAGCAAGTCCCCTCCCCCCTCTCTGGCATTTTATGTTAAGTATAATTTTTTTATATATATATAAGTTTAACTCTAAGATGATATTCTTGACATGATGTCATATGGTTTATTAAAAAATATTAAAAAAAAAACACACAAACTGGATCTAGGATTTTAGTCTTTAGGCTACGTTTGGGTAGTGAGAATACATGAGAAGTGTTGAGAATGTTTGTGAATAGTTATGAGTAGAGATTGAAGTAGGTTTGTGGGTTCCATTGAAAGTATTTTGAGTTGTTTGTATGTATGAAGTATGTTGAGTTGTTGACTATTGAATAGATAATTGAAAAATGTGTGGGTCCTATCAATAATTATTTTTTTAATGATGATTTTATTTATTTATAATAATGATAAATATTATAGTGATTTTATTTTTTATTTATATTTATTTTTTATTTATATATAATAGTAATAAATATTATAGTGATTTTATTTTTTATTTATATTTAATAGTGATAAATATTATAGTGATTTTATTTTTTATTTATATTTAATAGTGATAAATATTATAGTGATTTTATTTTATTTTATATATAATAGTAATAAATATTATAGTGATTTCATTTTTTATTTATATATAATAGTGATAAGTATTATAGTGATTTTATTTTTTATTTATATTTAATAGTGATAAATATTATAGGTTTTAATTTTTATTTATATATAATAGTGATAAATATTATAGTGATTTTATTTTATTTTATATATAATAGTGATAAATATTATATTTATTTTATTTTTTATTTATATATAATAGTGATAAGTATTATAGTGATTTTATTTTTTATTTATATTTAATAGTGATAAATATTATAGGTTTTAATTTTTATTTATATATAATAGTGATAAATATTATAGTGATTTTTGAAAAGATTTTGATATGAAGATGATTCATTACGTTTGGCATATGGAGTATTTCTAATAGTATGAAAATACTTGAAAAGTGTTGAGGTATCTTGATTACCCAAACTAAGTCTTAATCTTTTATATTTTTAGACGCTATTTTATTTTATAATAAATCTGGTGACACCACATGGTACTATGTCAAGAGGACATCTGAAATTGTAAATTTCAAATACCCTGATACCATAACTCTTTTTTTTATATATATAAAAAAAAAAAAAAAAACGATACCATAACTTTTTTTGAATAATTTTTTGACATGAAACATGCCATGGGACACGGCAACGAACATCTATAACGGCATGCTAAAGAAATGTTTTCAAAAGAATTGATTTAGGTTGTATTTGGATGTTGAACTGAATTGAGTTGAATTAAATGATAAAATATTGTTAGAATATTATTATTATTTTAGAATTTGAAAAAGTTGAATTATTTACTATATTTTATATTAAAATTTAAAAAATTATAATGATAAGTTGAGATGAATTTAGTAACCAAACGAAACTTAATCAAACTAGAAATTACAATAAATAAAAAGTTAAATTCAAAATGCATAAAAAAACTTGACTTTTAAACAAATCATATTAGGACATGATTCTAATATCTAACCAATGCAAAAATTAAAAACACAAGCCTCTGCCTGAAATTTCAAAAAGGCAGAAGGCACCTGTCCATGGTTACCGGAGTCCAACCTGTCCATGTTGAACATGAAATTTAAGAGTTTGATTTGCATTACTATATGATAAAAGCTACTCATCATCCACCGGTCACACCTACCTTAACCCACCTTTTTCCGATTGTCTGAAGCCAAATATTGCTTTTGGTAATGGCTTCTGCTCTTCCTCCAACTTTCTTTTCCCTGCTGCTGCTGCTCTTTCCAATTTCTACTATTGCTCAAACTAGTCGTAACATCACCGTGGGTAGTTCTTTGTCTGCAACTGATGATAACTCTACATGGCTTTCTCCTTCTGGTGATTTTGCCTTTGGATTTCACAGACTCAACAACAGTGATTTCTTCCTGCTCTCTATATGGTATGACAAGATACCGGACAGGACCATAGTTTGGTATGCAAATGGAGATCGCCCTGCTCCAAGAGGATCAAAAGTGGGACTAAGTTCTGATCGTGGATTAGTTCTCACTAGCCCTCAAGGCGAAGAGTTATGGACATCTCAGAACCTTACTGGTGTTGTTGCCTCTGGTGTGATGAACGATACTGGCAACTTTGTGCTCCAAGATAGCAGCTTTAATAAGGTATGGGAAAGCTTCCTGGATCCTGCAGATACCATCTTACCTACACAGAAAATGGAAAGGGGAGGGTTCCTTTCATCTCGACAATCAGAGACCAAGTTTTCCAAAGGAAGGTTCCAGCTTCGTTTCGTTCAAGACGGGAATAAGCAAAAGGTTGGTACTCTTGTGCTCAACACCATAAACTTGCCCACCAATGAACCTAATACTCCTTATTATGTAAAAGAAAGTACTGTTGGAGGTAATGCATCAAATCCCGGTAAACAATTTGTTTTTGATGAGTCTGGATATATGTATATCCTTAAAGAGAATGAGGAACGTAGCATTCTATCACCGGAAAGTCTCTCTTCAGAAAATTCCTATTTTAGAGCTACTCTCAATTTTGATGGTATTTTCACTCTGTATTCTTACCCGAAGACTGCCACCGGCAGTAAAAGCTGGACTGCAATTTGGTCTGTACCGGATAATATATGCATGGGTGAATTTATTGAATCAGGAATGGGTATTTGTGGGTACAATAGTGTCTGTTATCTCCAACCAGATAAGAGGCCAAGGTGTGAGTGCCCAAGAGGATACTCTTTACTTGATCCAAATGATCCTTATGGAAGTTGCAAGCCGGACTTCATACAGGGATGCAAAGAAGATGAACTTAGCTCCCAAAAGGATCAGTATTACTTAGAGAATCTGACAAATACTGATTGGCCAACATCAGATTACATTAAATTGGTGCCTTTTAATGAAGATAATTGCACAAATTCTTGCTTGCAAGATTGTATGTGTGCTGTCGCCGTACTTACAGATGGCAATACCTGTTGGAAGAAGAAGCTACCACTATCCAATGGGAGATTCGCCTTAACTTTTCCAGGCAAGGCATTCATCAAAGTTAGGAGAGAGAATTCCACCCTACTAGGTCCCTATTTCCCGGTTCCAGGCAACGAGACAATCCGAGAAAAGAACCAGGACGGTTTGGTAATTGGAGGGTCAGTGCTTCTAGGCTTCTCTGTGTTCATTAACTTTATACTGACTGCCACTATGCTTTATAGTTTTTACTTCATTTACCAAAAGAAAATCAAACAAATTAACCAAAAAGGTGTTGGCTTGGAAATGAATTTGCGTCGTTTTACCTACAAAGAGCTTGAAGAAGCCACAGATGGCTTCAAGGAAGAACTGGGAAGGGGAGCTTTTGGTGTTGTTTACAAAGGTGAAATAAAGATGGGCTCTAATCTCCAGCTTATGGCAGTCAAGAAGATAAACAGTGTTTTCCAGGAGAATGCGAAGGAATTCAATGCTGAAGTAAATATAATTGGTAAGACACATCACAAGAACCTGGTTAGACTACTTGGCTTCTGTGATGAGGAACAACAACGGTTGCTGGTATATGAGTTCCTGAGCAATGGCGCTTTATCTGGTTTCCTTTTTGGAGATTCAAAACCAGATTGGGAAAGGAGAATCAAAATTGCTTTTGGGGTTGTGAAAGGACTCTTGTATCTACACGAAGAGTGCAGCACCCAAATAATCCACTGCGACATAAAGCCTCAGAACATACTCCTTGATGACTATTACAAAGCAAGAATTTCCGACTTCGGATTAGCAAAGCTGTTGATGATGAATCAGAGCAAAACCCATACCGCCATTAGAGGAACAAAAGGGTACGTTGCACCTGAATGGTTCAGGAACATGCCAATCACAGCTAAAGTCGATGTGTATAGCTTTGGGGTGATGCTGCTAGAGATCATTTGCTGTCGAAAAAGCGTGGACATGGAGTCTTGGGGAGAGGACAGAGCAATCTTAACTTATTGGGCTTATGACTGCTTTCAAGAAGGGAAACTGGATGCTCTGGTAGATTATGACATGGACGACATGGTGAAGCTTGAGAGATTTGTGAAGGTTGCCATTTGGTGTATTCAAGAAGACCCGACGCTTAGACCCACTATACGGAAGGTTTCCCAGATGCTGGAAGGAGTTCTTGATGTACCGGTTCCACCCTGCCCATTTCCTTATGCCGCTAGTACTATAGTTACTGCAAATTGACGCCAGCAGTTCTCAGTTATTGTATAGTTATGTGGGTATTTAGTTCTATTCAAAGAATTATCTCTTTCTATTCAGACCGAGCATTAATACGAGGAAGACAGCTCTTTTGATGTATGCAGCTAGCTGTTGCAGATATGTTTGTGAAGTTCCTCAGAGAATCGTATTACTTCACATAAATGAAATGCCTCTTTCTTCACGATTAGCATCAACTTGAACTGCAAGTCTTATATATCATGTTGTAATCTGATTAAAAAATATGCATATGCGATTCATCGGAAATTGGGACCTGAAGCCGCAAACATGGGATAAGGAAAGTCTCTAATCATATCTTAAATACTTGCGTCTTCTGGTTTTTGATACCTGAATTTTGTTCAATGTTTATTTGTAACTTTCAGGTATGTGATTGTAATACGGTTTTTTTCTGTAATGACTATCAATAAAATTGGGGTATCATATTCTTTTTTTAAAAAAAAAAAAAAAAAACCCTCTGATCATATCTTCATTATAAAATCATAATCATAATAAAAATTAATTCTCTTTTTTAAACCATGCACGATGACCACTGACTTTGCCTTTATATAATTTTTTATATTTTATTTTATTATGGAAACCTTTATATAATTAAACTCCGTCAAATTGTAATCTTATGCAGTGTTTCGGAAAGCAATGCCAAATATTATTAATTAAGGTCTCCATTTCTCATATTATATAATGTGGTGTAGAACAAATAAAAATTTGTATTAAAGCTAGCTGGACCCACATCCAAACATAAAAATATCCTGATTTTGACTACATATTGATAAAATAAGACCCCGTTTGGATGTTTAGATATTTTCAACCTATCTTATTTCATTTTATCTCAACATTCAAATACCACTTAAACACAAATACTTTTCAATTTCAAATTTTTAAAATTTTCATCTAATTATTACCTCATCTCAACATTCAAATAAGACATAATTCTTTATTTCCGTCTATTTTGAGAAGCAAGATCAACATGTCGATTATTATATATTCATGAGTGTTAAATTGTGTAACACTGTAAGAAAGTTGTAACAATATACTTCGAAGTATATTAATGTAGGTCTTTTGGTTATAAAAAGATAAATGAAAATTAAGGAAATCGATCAGCCAAACAGCCCTTATTGGGGGAATGAATAGGGCTCCCTCTGAAGCGGTGGCATATATATCAAAGTTTTAAATTTCGTACCGTACCGGCTGGTACGGTCGAAATTTTTCGTTTCGGCCGTCCGGCCGGTACAGGTATTATACCTGTTCCGTACCGGCTAAAATACCAGCCGTACCGGCCAGTACCGGTCATACCGGCCTCAATTTCGGCCTGTACCGGCCTATATTTCGGCCGGTACCGGCCGATATTTCGGCCTGTGTTTTTTTTTTTTTTCGTTTTTTCATTTTTTCAAACTACAAACTTATTTTTTAACCCTCAATTCAGACTAGACTATTTATAATTTATATATTTGTATATAATTTATTTATATATAGACTATTATTTTAGAATATAATTTTTATATATATTTATATATATAATTTATTTATAGATCGACTATCCCGAAACGTTATCCCGAAATGCTATCCCGAAACGGTACCGGTATCAAAATATTTCGTTCCAGTGCCTTGACCGATACGCTATCCGGTACGGTATTCAAAACATTGATATATATTCTGAAGCGGCTCAAAAGTAAAATTTAAAGGGCATGCAGGTGAGTGTCTTGTAATTGGTGGGCCGACGTGGCTGCAAATCACCTAAAAGTACATACCAATAATCAGGTATAAAACAAGAAAATGGCTTCCTTGATCAAGAAAACCTATTACGTACGTATATGATGTGGAAAACATAATCTTAAAACGAGGATTACACCGTATTTACACACTACTTTCACATGAAGAGTTTCAATGTCTCACAACTTCAGAAATTTTCGCTCGACAGAGAGTATACCGCACATTTAGAAAGAATTTTGCATCTTAATTCGTATTCTCTTCACCGAACTTCGAGCGAGCATCTTCGTATAAAACTTGAAGAAGGTTTGCTCAACCATTATTTGAGTAAAAGTTGAGCAAACTCAAGATTTAGGCTGGTTTTATATATCTAATTCCTTGCTCAATTCTCTTTCCTTCTTAAGTCCTTAATTATCATTTAAGCCGGCCTCTGGATATCGATAGTTGATAGCCCGACAGGCAGGCATTCGACATCAATATCATGTATATTAAATTATTCAGGTTTCCCCGAATGTTATTAATTAATGCACCTGTCAAAAGACAATCTCATTAAAAAATGGCCAGGCTGGCACAAAACTATATATATTGTAACATATGTTATGATTTTTCAATGACCATTCAAGTACGTATCTCCTTTTTTCTATATTCGTCAATTACTTGTTGCATAAAAAATCTTCCATGCATGTTCGTATTACATTTATAATTAGGATTAAATAATATCTCATGTGTACTAGTCAAAATTTCAAAGACGTTACTAACTCAAACAATTTAAAATAAAATTTAATTATTATTATTATTATTATATAAGGTCTTGGCCGACTACTTGCTGAACGTGCATGTCGTAAAGCATGCACAAGATTCAAGAGTCTTAGGACTCGTTTGTTTTCAGAGATGAGATGGGATTAAAGTTAAAAAGTTGAATAAAATATTGTTAGAATATATTTTTTAATATTATTTTTGTTTTAAGATTTGAAAAAGTTGAATTATTTATTTTATTTTATGTGAGAATTTGAGAAAGTTGTAATGATGAAGTGAGATGAGATGAGATGTTTCCTGAAAACAAACGAGACCTTATTTTCTCTGTGCTTGAACCAAACCGGAGGGAATTCTAAGCGATTATTTCCTCCATCTGGTTTGATTAATGAGAAGATTAATTTAAATTTTAGACCAACAATAGTACATGAAGTCTAGTCATTAATTAATTATGGAGGACTTTTTTGAAAAAAATATGATCAAATGTTTGACTATTTGTAACATCCAGGCCCTTTGGATATTCATGTAAGAATGATCATATGCATATACATAAAATCAATAATAATCTCACATGAGTCATGATTATTGAGTCAAGTTTGCTAGTTTCCTGCAGAATGCACCAAAGAGTACGTACGTAGTTGAATAATTCATCTTTCACATTAATGTGTGCATGTGCATGCATGCATGCATGCATGTTTCTACCCTGCCTAACTTTTCAACTGTCAATTCCAATTTTAATTATAGAGTAAAATATTTTCAACCGTAAATTGTATAACTCTTCCGTATAATATGCCTCAACTTTTTGATGAGTTATCACGTTGTAACACGTCAATTACTTCAGTAATGGGAGATCCAAGCTATAGTGGGCTTAGATTAGATAATATAAGTTAGTATGGGTCCCGGCCCATGGGTTAAGTGTTGGCTGGTGACCATTTATTTTAATGACAAATTAATATTGATGT